>NW_021703769.1:69493528-69542280 GCF_005190385.1 Monodon monoceros | reverse complement strand
ACGCATGCAGGCTCCGTAGTTACAGCACGCATGCAGGCTCCGTAGTTGCGGCATGTGGACTCAGTTGCAGCATGCACGCGGGATCTAGTTCCCCAACCAGGGATCGAACCCTGACCCCCTGCGCTGGGAGCGGGGAGTCTTACCCACTGGACCACCAGGGAAGTCCCCTGCTTGTTTTTCTTAATGGCGCATACTGCTTTCTGAGCATCATCTAAAATGTGGTGGGCACTCAATGAATATTTGTTGACTGGATAAGAGAACTTATATACTAACTTGTTTACTTGTCTGCCACCCCATCTCTGCTCCTCAGACCAGGTTTTCTCGACGGTGGCACACTCTTTGCTGGATCATTCTTTATTGTGGGGGGAGAGAGTCTGTCCTGTGCGTTGTAGGGTGATGAGCAGCATCCCTGGCCTCTACCCACCAGATGCCATTGGTGCCCCACCCACGTCATGACAACCAAAAATGTCTCCAGACGTTGCCAGATGTCCCTTGGGAGGCAAAAAGCACTCCTGGTTGAGAACCACTGCCCTGGACAGTGGGGCCCTGAGAGCCGTGGCTGTCTTCTTTGCTGCTGTATCCCCAGGGCCTGGCCCTCAGAAAATTCTCCCTGAATGTAGGAATGCACTGTAGAGGCGACACGCGTGGGCCAGACCCCTCACAGTGGGGTTGTTGGCGTTTGAGCTTTGGGGTTTGCAACTCGCCCCAATAGGACAAGCAGGGACTCTGAAACCAGACAGATCAGATCAAACCACAGTTGGGTCCCGTTGAAACTGTGTGGTCTGGCAGGTTACTTATAGCATCTTGTAGCATCTGCACAAGATGGGTTTGAGCGATGAAATGACATCCCCCGAACCACATGAAGAGCCAGTGGAGCAGGGGGACACGCAGCACATTCTCGGTCTTGTTTGTTGAAGAGTTTGGGTGAGAACAGTGACACTGATGGGATAGGGTACAAGGCTGTACACTTCTGGGTAGGCGACCGTGTGTCCAGGTGTGCCTAGGACAGTCCCAGCATCATTTTTTTGTTTGTTTGTTTGTTTGTTTGCAGTACGCGGGCCTCTCACTGTTGTGGCCTCTCCCGTTGTGGAGCGCAGGCTCCGGACGCGCAGGCTCAGCGGCCATGGCTCACAGGTCCAGCCGCTCCACGGCATGGGGGATCCTCCCGGACCGGGGCACGAACCCGTGTCCCCTGCATCGGCAGGCGGACTCTCAACCATTGCGCCACCAGGGAAGCCCCCATAATTATTATTAACAGGGCCCCTTTCATTCCCAGAAGCGTCCTGGTTCGGATGATAAACTGTCTGCTCACCTACTTTTGGGGGCTCTGCTCTTGCCTTATTCTCTGAGTTTCTTCTTAAAAGAATCCACATCTTCCCCTCCTCTTTCCTAAGGCAGAAATCACCCACCCCAATGCCAGCCCTTTCTGGATATCACTCCTTTGAATTGTTCCTTTTCTCCTAGTCCAGTGCTTGGTCTATTTCCGCTCTGTTTCTCTCCGCTTGCTGGAACAATGGGACTTCTTTTTTTTAAAAAAATTTTTTTTTTACTCTGAGTTGCTGACTTTCATCTGGGCTTTGTTTTTCTTGTGGTTGTTGACAGCTGGGCAACAGGGAGGGAGGCCAGGCAGGGTGGGGACTGTTTGGAGCTGGGGGATGGGGCTGTGACAGCAGCCTCTCGCCAGTGTAAGTGTTAATTCCACCCTGGGGCTGACAGACACTTAGAGAAAGACTCTCTTAGCCTTAAAGGATGGGTGGAAAGGTGTGAAAACCCTTGCCGGGGAAGAAGCAGGATGACAGATGCAGAGGCCGGAGGGACACATGGCATCCATCCTTCATTTCTCCTTCCTTCTTCCCTTCCTTCCACAAAGAGTCCTAGAGCATTTCCTCTGTACCAGGTACCAGGAAAACAAACAGGCAAGCTCTCTGCCCACGGGGGCTTGTGTCTAGTGGGGGAAGCAGTGAATTAGTGAGCAGTTGGGACTGTGATATGAAGAGACAGTCCCAAGGCCAGAGACCACGCGCTGCTGGGGGCTCAGGGGCCCCTCCAGAGGCGCTAAGGATGGGAGGAGTTAGCTGGGTGAGGAGGCGGTGGGGGTGGAGGGGGTGAGAGAGAGTGCCCCAGGCAAGGGGGCAGCAAATGCAAAGGCCCCATCCAGGCGGGATGTCCGAGGATCTGTGAGAAGGTGTCCGTGGGAGGAGACTGGGGAGCAAGGGAGGGCTGGGGATGTGGCCATGGGAGGAGACTGGGGAGCAAGGGAGGGCTGGGGAGGAGACGCAGAGGCGGGTGGTGTGGGGCTTGAGTTTTCTTAGCAGAACAACAGGGGGGAAGCCAGGCATTAGGGGTTTTCAGGAAGGAGGTTTCAGGGAAGGTGACCCCCTGGAGCTGCTGGACACGGATGCGCTGGGCAAGGGCGGGGAAGTGGAAACTTGGGTCTCATTGTGACTGTCTGTGGATGCCAGGCCAGGAAATGTGGGCCTCGCTGGAGTGGGGGTGTAGTTGGGGACCTCTGAGGCTTTAAGCAAAGAAGTGGTAAGGTCAGGGGCAAGTTCCAGAAATATGGTTCCTGGGGTAGGGGGAGGGGTGGGCACAGATCCAGCAGCCCGGATAGGAGGCTATGTGGGTGTCTGGCCACAAGGAGGTGGTGGCAGTGGGAACAGAGAGGGATGGGGATGGATTTGAGAGATCAAGGATTGGCAGCTCCTGGAGGGCAGGGGTGGGAGTTGTTGATGTGCCCAAGGTTGTGACTTTGTTGGGGAAGTGGGGAGTCATGACCTGAGGTCAGGAAGACAGAGGGGTGCATTCTGGGTGTGTGAGGGCTGAGACGGGACCTCTCATGGGAAATACTTGCTCACCATGTCTCAGTCTGTCCAGGGCTAGGAGGGAGGGGGCAGGGAAGAGAGGAGAGTAGAAGGTCCCTGGTAAGGAAAGAGATGGAGCAGGAGACTGGGGGAGGCAGAGGGAGATGGACAGACCCCCTAGGATGGAGGGGGATACACACACAGGGAGAAAGAGACAGCCAAGGGGGTGGGGGGAAGGAGGGAAGAGACACAGCAAGAAAACGGTAGCAGAGACACTAGTTTTTACTGAGCCCCTACTGTGTGCCAGACCCATGATCACAGTTAATCCTACGATTAACCCCCTCTCCGACTCGAAGACCTTGGGGACCCTCTACTGTTGAATAAAGTCTGGAATACAGCTGTGTGTGTGTGTGTGTGTGTGTGTGTGTGTGTGTGTGTGTGTGTGTATCTTAATGAATTACAACAGAATTCCGAGAATAGCGATAGCAGTTATTGGTTCATTCATTCATTCAACCAATGTTTATTGAGCTCCTACATACGAGACATTGTTCTAGAACAGGGTCAACAAACTCTTTCTATAAAAAGCCAGAGAGTAAATATTTTAGGCTTTGCAGGCCGTTGGGTCTTCCATCAGAGTCACTCAACAGTGCTGTTGAAAGCAGCCATAGACAATATGTAAATGATGGGTATGGTCATCTTCCAAAACAACTTTAAGAATGGCGGTTCCTAAAAAAATTTTAAATAGACCTACCATATGATCCAGTCATTTCACTTCTGGGTAATTCTTGGAAAGAAGCCAAATCACTGTCTTGAGAGATATCTGCATTCCCGTGTGCATTGCAACATTATTTACAATAACCAAGACATGGAAACAACCGAAGTGTCCATCAATGGATGAATGGATAAAGAAAAATGTGAGATATATACAAACACACACACACACACACACACACACACACACACAGTGGAATATTATTCAGCCATAAAAAGAAGGAAATTCTGCCATTTGTGACAGCATGGCTAGACCTTGAGGGCATTATGCTAAGTGAAATAAGTCAGATAGAGAAAGACAAATACTGTATGATCTCACTTATATGTGGAATCAAAAAAAAAAAGAAAAGTAGAACTCATAAATGCAGAGAACAGGTTGGTAGTTGCCAGAGGAGGCAGGTTGGGTTGGGTAAGATGGGTGAAAGTGGTCAAAAGGACAAACTTCCAGTTATAAGATAAATAAGTCCTGGGGTTGTTAACGTACAGCATGGTGACTGAAATTAATGACATGGTATCATATATTTGAAAGTTACTAAGAGAGTAGATCATAAAAATTCTCATCATAAGAAGAAAATCATAGCTATGTGAGGTGATGGATTTTAACTAAACTTATTGTGGTAACCATTTTGCAATACAGATCTTCCTCAACTTGTGAGGGAGATATGCCTGATAAACCCATTGTTTTAAGTTGAAAATGTTGTAAGTTGAAAATACATTTAATACACCTAACCATCAAAGCTGAGCCTGGCTTGCCTTAAACATGCTCAGAACACTTACATTGGCTGGCGGTTGGGCAAAATTGTCTATCACAAAGCCTATTTCATAATAAAGTGTTGAATATTTCATGTAATTTATTGAATATTGTACTGAAGGTGAAAACCAGAATGGTTGCCTGGGTACAGAATGGTTCTAAGTGTATCGGTTGTTTACCCTCGAGATTGCGTGGCCACCTCTGCCCAGCATCACGAAAGAAGCACGTATCGCTAGCCTGGGAAAAGAGAAAATTCAGAATTATGAGTGCCTATCACTTTCACACCACTGTGAAGGTGAAAAATCATAAATCGGGGACCATCTATACATACAAATATCAAATCATCACGTGATTTGATATAGCAAATCACCAATTACCTCAAACAAATACAATGTTATCTGTTGATTGTATCTCAGTAAAACGGGGAGGAAAAGAACTTTGCTTACAAAAACAGACTACCAGCCACGTTTGGTGGGTGGGCCACAGTTTGCTAACCCCTGCTCTAGATCTGGGAAATACAACAGTGATCAAAACAGACAAAATCGGGCTTCCCTGGTGGCGCAGTGGTTGAGAGTCCGCCTGCCGATGCAGGGGACGCGGGTTCGTGCCCCGGTTCGGGAAGATCCCACATGCCGCGGAGCGGCTGGGCCCGTGAGCCATGGCCGGTGAGCCTGCGCATCCGGAGGCTGTGCTCCGCGACGGGAGAGGCCACAGGAGTGAGAGGCCCGTGTACCGCAAAAAACAAACAAACAAAAAAGACAAAATCACTGTTCTTGTGGAGTGTACAATCTGGTGGAGGAGATGGACATATAATTAGATAAACAAAGGTAATATGATGATATAATGTCAGGTGATGAAACATGCTTTGACAAAAATAAATTAAGGGGATAGAGAGTGATGGAAGGAGGGGCTATTGTAGACAGGGTGGTCAGGAAAGGCCTCTCAGCAGAGGTATTGTACATTTCAGTAGAGACTTGGAAGAAGTGAGGGAGTTGTGGGACTATCTGGGGAAGGGCATTTCAGAGTGAAGGGACAGTAAGTACAAAGGCCCTGGGGTAGCAGTGTGCCTGGTGTTTCCTGAGGAATGGAAGCCACCTGTCTGGGGTGGCATGAGCAAGGTGGAGAGTGTTAGAAGGTGGAGAAAGACCAGGAAGAGCGGGGGTTAGATTGTGGAGTCCTTGTAGGCCGCTTTATCCTTTATGAGGACTTTGGCTTTGACCCCAAGGAGATCGAGAGCCATTGGAGTGTTCTGATCAGAGAAGCATGATCTGATCTAGTCTTAGAGGGAACACAGTGGCTGCTTTGTTGAGAAGGGCAGAAGCAGGGAGACCAGTGAAGGAGGCTACCACGACGGTCCAGGTGAGAGATGTGGGTGTTTAGATTTGGGGGGTCAGTGGTGGAAGCGTGAGAGGTGGTTGGCTTCTGGATGTGTTTCAGAGGTAGAAACAACAGGCTGCACTGATGGATCAGATGTAGGGGAGATGGAGATGGACATTAAGAGAGAGATTTAGAGAGAAAGGGATTTGAGCCACTGAAAGGATGGAGTCTCCTTCAGTCAGGTTGGGCAGACGGGGTGGGTGGAACGTTTGGGGGATCATGAGTTTAGATCTGGGGCATACTAACTTGAGATGCCCGTTAAATGCTGCAGGTGAGTAAGACGCAGCCCCTGTCTCCAGGGAACTCAGAGTCTGGCCTGGAGAAACCATCCAGGACATACCTTCGTGACAATCTGATGTGTTAAAGATGCCATAGAAGGGTGAACACAGCACTGCAGGCCACCTGGAGCATCTGGAAAGGTGAAGGAGCCTTCACACAGGTGACAGGTTGACTGCTCTTTGAAGGAAGATCAGGTAAGGAATCGGGGGAAGGCATTTCAGGCAGAAGGAACAGCAGGTGTGCAGGCAAGGAGGCATGGCAGAGCTTGGAGGGCGCAGGTGAATCTGGAGTTTCCTGCAGCTGCAACGTGGGTGGTGGGTGTGGGCACTGTGGGTCGAGATGAGGTTTGAGAGGCGGCCATGCTGGGCAGTTCAGACTCTCCCCTGGAGGCAGCGGGGAGCCAGTGATGGTTCTAGATCAGGGGAGTGAGATAGTCAGAGTGCCTTTTTGGAAGGTCTGCTCTGCCAGTCAGGAGCCCTCCCTCTGACTCACAGGTGGAAGGCCAAGATGTGCAGCCAGGACAGCGTTTCTCAACCTTACATTCATTCTTGTTCCACGTTTTACACTTTCTTTTCCTAATTGCCCCTCCCTTCATGAAATCTTAACTCCACAGATACACTATATATCTGTTTACACACATGATGTACATCTGTGCTTTCTACACAGTTAGATTTTTATTTTTTATTTTTTTGCATGTGCTAGGATGACAGTGACCTTTTAGGCTGAGCACTTTCATGTAGAGCCTGCCTGAAGGTGAGTTAAGCCATGGCCCTGGGACCTGGGGGCCTGGCATCTACCCTCCTCTCTAACCGACTTGTTGGCTGTGGGTCTTTGCTGACTTGCTTAGTCTTTCTGTGCAATTTCATTTCCTTCACAGAGTACCTGCTATGCACTGTGCCTATGCTGGACCCAGGACTGCAGACCTGATCAGGGCCTGGCCCCCAATTTCTATGAACTTATGGCCTGGGAGCGGCAGAGGGAGGAGACAGGCATTGTCCAAGGCTGACAATGATGGGATGCCTGGGTGTCAAAGTCCTGGGGTCGCTCAGAAAGGTTGAGACTGCAGAAAGGTTGGGTTCCTGGTAAGAACTCTAGGTTTTTGTTTTTAAATAAAAGCCCAGTTATCAAGGAAGTTGATCACCCTGTACATTGTTGGTGGGAATGTAAAACGGTACAGCCGCTCTGGAAAATAGTTCAGCAGTTATTTTCAAAAGTAAAGATGGATTGACCGTAAGACTTACCAGGAGACCCAGGAATTGCACTCCTGGGCATTGATCCCAGAGAAAAGAAGACTTATTTTCACACAGGAACTTGTACAGGAGTGTTCATAGCGGCCTTATCTGTAATAGCCCCGAGCTGGAAACTAACCAAATGTCTTTCAGTGAGTGAGTAAATAAACAAATTGCAGCCCATCCATCCCACTGAACATTACTCAGAAAAAAAAAAGAAAAAGAAAAGAAGAAGCACTGCTGCTACACACAATAGTTTGGATGGACCTCAAGGAAATCGTGCTGAGCCAACAAAGCCAATCTCAAAAAGATACATATTGCATGATTCCATTTATGTAACAAAGTGTCTCCAGAGATGGAGAACAGATTGGTGGTTATCAGGGATTAGGGATGGGGGGCAGATGGGTATGTCTAGTAAGAGGCAACGTGATGGGGTCTAGTGATGGTGCAGTTGAGTATCTTGATTGTGGTGGTGTTTATGCCAGGCTACACAAGTGAACAGACACACACACACACACACACTTAACGGGTGCATGCAGAACCAGTGAAATCTGAGTCAACTATGGATTGTGCCATGGTCAATTTTTTGGCTTTGATATTGTACCCTAGGACCATGCAAGGTGGGTAAGTGTTAACACTGGGGGAAGGGTGCATGAGACGTCCTTGTACATTTCTTGGCAACTTCCTGTGACTCTATGATTATCTCAGAATAAGAAGTTTTAAAAAAATTCCAGTAAGAGTTACAAGGTGGCTTACAGATGATATGGTTGGAAACCTCCCCTTTTTATGTCCCCTGCACTTTGTGGTCTGCATCACTTGTAGCCTTGCTCTCTCCTGTCCGTCCGTGGCAGGTCCCAGGAGAGGAGAAGCACAGCTGGGACATTCCTGAGTCAGGAGCCCCATCAGAGCAGCCAGTGCCAAATTCAGCAGGACTGGGAGGCCCAGAACTGGCTGTTTCTCTCTTCCCTGCCTTTGCTTGGGCTCCTTACTTGTCCAGGATGCCTTTTTCCTTCTTCCCCACCTCCCCCTGCCCCCTCTTGGTGAACACACGCTGATCTTTCCTGACCCAGCTCGAAGCTCACTTCCCCTTCCAAGGCCTTTCCCCAAGCCCAGGTAAAACTGACCCCTTTTCTCCCTCCAGTCCTTTGCAGGGGTTGAAAATGTAAATGCCTTGAGTAGCCTGGAAGGAAAAGTGGATGCGTGAGTGGGTGGGAATATTACAGGGTTGGCAAAGACAGCGGACAGGGAGACGGTGGCCCCATGGGCACCGTGTAGCCTGTGAGGCTCGGCCACCACAGGTCCTCACTAAACAGCATGGCTCTGATCAGCTCCAGCTGAGGGTCACCGAGGGGAAATGTGGACCCAGTGTTGCCACAGTTTCTGATTTTTACAAGAGAAGGCCAAACTCCCATATTTTAATGGAAATCCTCCAGATTTTTAAATGTTGGCCAAAAAAAATTCATCATTTTTTACGGCTCTAGCCAACATCTGCAGGTTGGATTCAGCTCATGGGCTGCCGGTTTTCGATCGTGGCTGTATGTATTTCTATTTTGGTATTTGTAATCATTGATTTTCCTTCACTATTTATGTTGTCCTCCTCATTAGCCTTGGGGGAATGGCCATGCCATAGCCACAGCTGTATCCCCAGGGGCTGATCCAATGCTTTGCATATAGAGAATGCTTCACAAATGTTGGCTGAATGAATGAGCTGGAGTGTTAGAAGCAAGTCAGGGACCTGCAGAGGGGTCTGAAGATTCTAGAAGGGAACCAGGACCTGTCAGCTGGGGGGCAGCCGGTGTGTCTTCAGGAGGTGGTGCCGAGGGCGCAGCCTGTGTCTGTCCTTGACCTCGCTGAGGCTGGTCGTGGTGATTGAAATTCTGCCACAGCCTTTGCATGCTTTTGGAAGCGAGGACTGGGGGAATGTGCAGCCCACTGGGCCTTTCATACAAATGAGGCTGGTCCCAGACACAGAGCCGGGCGGCAATTGGGCTTTGGGGGGGGATAGGAGGAAGCAAGAATTTTAATAAAGATTGGAAGTAAAACCCACAGTCCTGAAAAAGCTACTTAGCAGAGTGGGTGTAGCAACGGATGCCAGGTACTCGGGGGCCTGGTCTCTGGGGAAACGTGAGGGGGGCCAGGCACTGGCCCAGGGGAAGCTGGACCCTGAGGGACGTGGCCAGGAAATGGAGGTTGTGCATATTGTCCTTTATATCTGAACTGCGACTAAAGCAGTAATGTTAAGACAGCCTGGGACAAACATCGGTTTCCTAACATTAGCAATAGGAATGGTTCATGAAACCCTGTAGCTCTGTCCTGATGCTGCACGGCACTTATCTGTGTGGTCCTAAACTGGTTCGTGTAAAATAGTTCTACTTCCTCAAAAGGTACCACTGACCACGTTGCAGATGCTACAGTTGCCCTTCCAACCAGATGTGTATTTAACTCTGTGTTATATAACTTCTGGTTCCTTTAGCCAAGATGCCTAGTCCAACTCTTTTTTTCTCCAGTTAATCACATCCTGGGATTGATTATAAATCCAGTATTGCATGTCTTGTGCATAACTGTTCTAGAGAATCTTATTTTATGTACTATATGGATCAGAATAGCGTACGTTGCCATGTAATGTAAAAAAGAAAAATCGACATAAATAATGCAGACAACTGTTATACCAACTAAAACAATAAATAAACCTTGAACAGTGAAACAAAACAAAACAAAACACCCCTCACTTGCCTCTGCTCCTCCATAGCTCGCAGACACGGCTGACCCCCCGTGGCCTGAGGGACCCTCAGCCCTAATGTCTGCTCTCAGCACCCGGGGAGCCCCAGTGGGGGGCACCTGCCTGAGTCTGAGGCCTTCCTTGGACGATGGGCTGCAAAACCCATTCCTGTCTGAGGGAGGAGCAGAGGAGAAAAGCTGAAGGTCTTAGGCACAGGAGCACTGGGCCGATAAGAGCAAAGGCAGTGGTGTCCGGCCCCCCCGCAGTGATGTGCGTGACACATCCTGTCCTCCAAGAGCGCCCCAGGCAATCCCAGCCTCTCTTCCGAGGGAGCTCTTAGCGCCGCTGGGGGGTGACTGGGGCAGCCCCTCGACATCCAGCTCCGGGCTTGTTGCACTGTCTCCCTCCAGCTCCATCCTCCCATCACCCTGGCCGTGCATGGCTGGGTCCCAGTCTTGAAGGCTCCCATCTTAGCTCCTGTCCCAGGACAGAAGTGGGCCCAGTGGGGCTTGCAGTCCATTGGCGTCTGGGCCCCTCTGAGTCCTCCTGAGCCAGGTCAGGAAGGGGGCCTGCGGAGTGACCCCCAGAGCCAGCATCACTTACGAAGGAGGAGGGGCTGAGAGTGCTCTGCCCCCACCTCCTCCCAGCTCGTAACCCCACCTCCCTGCCGCCGTGGAGGTGAGGCAGCTGCCCTCTTGGCCTCTTGGACTGAGGACAGCTGGCTTCCATCCCATCTCCAGGCCTCTGTGCTTGCCCTCATCTTCGCCTAAGCCTCTCTTCCCCAAATCTTCAAAACATTCAGGTCTCGGTTTAAATGGCACCTTCCTAGACATGCCTGCCCTGACTTCCTTGATCAGACTGACTATCCAATCTCTCTTTTCCTCATGCCCCCTCTTTTCCTTCACAGCATTTACTAAACTCTGAATTTTATTTTATTTTAATTTATTTGTTTGAATTAATTTATTTATTTGGCTGCATTGGGTCTT
The DNA here is from genome assembly GCF_005190385.1 of Monodon monoceros. NCBI lineage: Eukaryota > Metazoa > Chordata > Mammalia > Artiodactyla > Monodontidae > Monodon > Monodon monoceros. Next base: position 69,531,367 of record NW_021703769.1, on the reverse strand, counting down.
AGTTGTGGCACGTGGACGCTTTGTTGCGGCCTGCGTAATCTTTCGTTGCAGCAAGCGGGCTCTTCGCTGTAGCTCGCGGGCTTCTCTCGAGTTGTGGTGCGCGGGGTCCAGAGCACGCGGGCTCAGTAGTTGCGACATGCAGGCTCTCTAGTTTTGGCACACGGGCTCAGTAGTTGCAGCGCAGGCTTAGTTGCTCCATGGCGTGTGGGATCTTAGTTCCCCAACCAGGGATTGAACCCGCGTCCCCTGCATTGGAAGGCAGATTCTTTTTTTTTTTTTTTTGCAGTATGCGGGCCTTTCACTGCTGTGGCCTCTCCCATTGCAGAGCACAGGCTCCGGACGCACAGGCTCAGCGGCCATGGCTCACGGGCCCAGCCGCTCCGCAGCCTGTGGGATCTTCCCGGAACGGGGCACAAACCCGTGTTCCCTGCATTGGCAGGTGGACTCTCAACCACTGCGCCACCAGGGAAGCCCTGGAAGGCAGATTCTTAACCACTGGACCACCAGGGAAGTCTTCTAAACTCTAAATTTTAGATGCTTCTGTGTTTATTTTCTATCTTCCTTCATAAGACTATCAGCTCCGTGAGGGCAGGGACCTTGCTCATCTTACGTACTCCTTTATATCCTGAACCATGAAGAGAGCCCGGTACACAGTAAGTACCTAATAAATATGTGTTGACTGAATGAATGGATGGAAAGGGCTATGATGGAATGGTAAAACGTCTGGACTTGGAGTTGGGCAGACCTGGACTCAAACACACTCCTTTCATGCTGTGCTTTGCTGGGTGGATTGCTTTACCTCTCTGAGCTTCACTTTCTCATTTGTTAAATAGGGTGTCACCAAACCTAGCCTTCTTGGGATGAGGCAAGGGTTATATGAGATATGGGACAGTTGAGTGCTTTACAAACTGTAGAGTCCACAGGGAAGGGAAGGGCTGTGCAGAGGTTTTGTTCTCTAGAGGTTCTGCAGTAAGGCATCTCATTTTCCTAGTGCACAGGCAGCTTCCCAGGCAGTGAAATTAATTGCATGGTATCATAGCATCGCTGCAGGGAAGTCAGAGCACTTAAGATCTAACCGGCCAGAAGTGTCGGATTTGCATTTCAGCTAATGTGATGGAGGCATGGAAGGGTAGCCCTGGGAGGAAAGTTCTCGAGGCTGCTTATGAAGGTCTCCGCTCACTCTGTGCTGAGGTGGAAAGAGTCAGCGGGCAGCGGGTGAGGCGTGGGCCTGAAACTTCAGCCCCAAACCCACCCCAGGTTTCTCTGTGAAGGCCAGGGTCCCTCATGGGCTAAGGGGGAGGGGAAGTGGAGGCTCACTGCATGAGACCTGAGTACAGTGACTATTCCTGCTTATAACTTGGGTTCATGTATCTAGATATTCCTGGGGCAATGAGAAAGTGAGAGAGAGAGAGAGAGCGAGGGAGAGAGAGAGAGAGCGAGAGAGAGAGAGAGAGAGAGAGAGAGCGAGAGCGAGAGCGAGAGAGAGAGAGCGCCAGACACAGAATGAGAGTCAAAGGCAGAAATAGAAGAAAGAGAGAGACAGAGACAGAGGTAGAAAGAGAAAAAAGCCAAAAGGAGGGGGTCTGCCTAGCGGCCCCTATGAACACGTGCCCCAGAAGGACAGTGAGATGGGATTGTCCAGTGCGCTGGCCCTGCCTCCATTGACTCAGGGCTCCCAATGCCTTTCATAACGCGAGCATCTTGCCTAAAAGAGTGTGCTTCTGGTGTTTAAAGATTCTTATCTTTCATACCACTTGGGCCCCCAAAGTTTAGCCAATTCCTTCTTCTGGTGCCCAACCCCAGAGAGATAATCCGTTGCCAGGCAGGAGGAAAGCTGGCCTTGAACTCCAGAGGGAAAGGGTGTGCTCTCCAGGATGGCATGCCCTGGGGGATTCCCAAGCATCACACACACACACACACACACACACACACACACACACACACCAGCCTTCAGCTAGCTTCCTTGGGTGCCACACGCCCTACTCTCACCTGACTAAGCATTTCTCAGCCCTCAGGCCTGGGCATTCTTCCTCCACGACTATAGCCACATCCATGTGCCATTATTTACTTAGCATTTTTTTCCTCTAAATCACTCGCTTTTTTTGAAATTTAAATGTATCCAGCAAGGAAGCTTCAGATCACTTTTGGAAATAAAAAGCCAATATCCCTTGCAGTAAATAGAAGGGAATTGTAAATCTGTAAAAATAAAAACATTACCATTGTAAAGACATTTATGTAGCATTTTAAACTGTGGTCTCACCAGGGTGCGGGGGGGGGGGGCGGGTAGGGTGATTTTGCACTGTCAGCTCCCTCCCCACCCCCGGGGCCATGTGGTAACATCTGGAGACATTTTGATTATTTATTTATTTATTTGGCTGTGCCGGGTCTTAGTTGTGGCATGCGGGCTCCTTATTTGCGGCATGAGGACTTCTTAGTTGCAGCATGCGTGTGAGATCTAGTTCCCTGAGCAGGGATCGAATCCAGGCCCCGTGCATTGGGAGCATGGAGTCTTAGCCATTGGACCACCAGGGAAGTCCCAACATCTGGAGACGTTTTGGGTTGTCACAACTAGGGGAGCCGGGAGGTGAATGCTCCTGGCATGTAATGAGCAAATAACCTGCCATGCACAGGGCAGCTCACCCCTGCAGCTGGGGGTTATCTGGCCCCAGATGCCAGCAGTACTGAGGCTTAGAGCTCCTGATCTAAAATAAGCTTGAGCACCCCAGGGAGGTATGCCCCATACTTGGGCAGCTCTGACCTGGTTAACTGCGCCTCATCCTTCAGGCTCAGCTGGAACACCCGCCCCAGGGACGCCTTCCCTGACCCCCGGAGCAGAGGACTCCAGATGTCAGGTCCTATGGCCCCTGACCCTCCTACCTCCTAACTCTCTGACCCTTGGCAGTTGTTTTCTGCTTGTGTCTGTCTCCCCAACTAGACCTTCAAGCAGGCAGGGGCCACATCTGTCTCATTTTTCTCTTTCTCCAGCCCCTAGCACAGTGCTGGCTCATAGTAGGGGCTCCGTTGTTACGTGCAGACGGAAGGAAGGAAGCCATGAAGCAAGGAAGGAAGGAAGGAAAGAAGGAAGTTTTGGGCAAAAAACAAGATGTGGATTCTGTTCCCGGATTCCCCACTGTCGGTCAGGCACGTAACCTCTCCTTGGTGAACTTTTTTTTTCTCACTTGTGAGATGGACACCGTAAGGGGAGTCTGTCCCCGTCAGAGAAGCAGCAGGTGTAAAAGTCCTTGGCAGAGGGAAAGCCCTCGGTAAAGGTTAGGGGCATCCACAGGTAGAAGGGGGATCCCTGGAGAGATTGGGGCTCATTCCCTCATTCATTTATCTACCACCGTGGTCAAGAGCCCGTATTCCTCTTGTCCCAGGGTAAGTTTTAGTTACATCCCTTTCATCTCAAAGGTGTCCTGGCTTGGGCAATCAGTAATACGGTCCCTCTCACCCTCAGCCACTGTACCTAGTAGGGCAGTGGAGAGGCGAGCAGTGATTAAGCCTTGAGAGGGCCACCTGCCCTGGCTGTCTCCTCTACCCTGTAATCTGATCCTTGCCCCCACTGCTCCGGACCCTGCGCTAAGTGCTCAGGGATCCTCAGGGATCTCCGTTTAGCAGCAGGGACTAGAGGAGCAGGAGCAGGGCTGGCTGGGAGCCTCGGAGAAGGGGCCACGTGGCAGACATGTGGCTGGGAACATCATGCCCAGGTGAAGCCAAATCTGGCCTCTGTACCCCAACACCAGATTAAATCTCAGAGACAGTTTGGGGTGAAGGAGAAAAGAATAGCTTTTATTGCTTTGTTAGGCAAAGGGGGCCACAGCAAGTTAGTGCCCTCAAAACTGTGTGTCCCGACCTGGAGGGGGAGTGAGGAGTTTTATAGTAGTGGTTCCAAGAGGGCGTGGTCAGCTCGTGGACATGCTTCTGATTGGTTGGCGGTGAGGTAACCGGGAGTCAGCCTCATCAACCTTCTGGTTGCAACCGGTCTGGGGTCTACATGCTTGTGGACAGCACACAGTTAACTTCTCCCACCTGGTGGGCTTCAGTATCTGCAAAACAGCTCAAAGATATTCTTATGTGTATCCCTTAAGGGGGAACCGGGACCCTGCCCCAAGGCTGCACTGTTGTTTCTTGACTGTTCCTCCCTTGTCTCTGCATCCCTTGTCTCCCCATCTGGTCCCTTCCCTAATTAGCAACTGTTTAAACCTACCCTTTGGAACTGAGGGAAGGTCATAGAGGCTGAATGAAGCCTATTTCCTGTAATCAAGAAATGGGGGACCCAGAAAGGCTTTTGTGTACAGGAGCCCCACAGGGTTCTGCTCAGTTTCACAGGGTCAGGGCTGCTCCCCACAGAGGCAGCCCAAGTCCAAGGCTTGGGTGGAATGTCAAGACCCCGTGCCGTGGCGCATGGATTTCCGGGGTGGAGATGTGGGAGAGGGGCAGGACTGTGACTTGGGTGTGTGTATCTGTGAAGGGGGCCTCCGGCCTCTGCCTGGATGTCTGTGTGAGGTTCCCAGCGTGTTTTACTCAGTCCCACCCAAGCACGGGCTGGGGGACTTTCTCCTCTTCCTCGCACCATCATCCTCTAGGCCAGAGGGCCGACCCTCCATCCTGGGGGGCTTAGGGGCATCCAGGGCTGTCACAGTGGGGTTGTCCACGTGAAGAGTCCTACGGGAGTCGAGGGCCGGGACCCAGGCAGACAGCAATCGTTCTGAACAGGATGTACTGGCGCTGTCTGTGAGCACGTGGCCCGACTCCCAGGATGTTCCCGGTCCACCCAGATGGGGACAGGGCCCTTTGTGGAGGCCACTTCACTCCCCTGTGTTCCCGGAAATAAAGGGGAGGCTGGGCCCCTTCGGGGGCTGCCCTGCTCACGCCTGCATCGTTGCATCCATTCTCTCCTGGGACCCACTATCCTCTCCTCCTCCTCTTCTTCCTCCCCCCAGGCGGGCAACTTTACCTGGTCTCCAGGTGGAGGTTAGGAGGAACTGCTTGATCATATATGCTTCCAAACCTTTTCTTTGAACACCTGCATGTAGGCTTTTTTTGCGGTACGCGGGCCTCTCACTGTTGTGGCCTCTCCCGTCGCGGAGCACAGGCTCCGGACGCGCAGGCTCAGTGGCCATGGCTCACGGGCCCAGCCTCTCCGCGGCATGTGGGATCTTCCCGGACCGGGGCACGAACCCGTGTCCCCTGCATCGGCAGGCGGACTCTCAACCACTGCGCCACCAGGGAAGCCCCTGCATGTAGGCTTTTGAAATCCCCAAAGCCAGGGGTTTGATTCTTGTTTTCTCAGTCCTCTGTGATAGCCGAGGCCATCGAGGTCTTATATCTAGTTACCCTAAGGAAGGAGGGTATGGGGACGTACCCACTAATATAAAAAAAACCATCCACCACCAGGTTGCCCCGGGCCACCCCAAGATTCACTGGGAACTGGGGGCGTGGCCTCAGGACTCATTCTAGACGTCCCCCCCGCCGCCGGGTGAGGGGTCTGTCTTAGCCCGTTCATCATCTCAGGGCTGGATGGCGGCAGCCAGGTGGAGGACGAGGCTGGTGAGGGTTCAGTAAACCTTGGTCCCTCATTAAATGCCACCTCTGACTTGGGCCGCTTCACTTGAAAAGGCAAATAGAGAAATGGGCAGAATCCAATCAGGAGTGGTGCTGATAACTCAAGGGGCCCTGAAGGAGACCCTTGGAGCAAGGGCAGAGTAATTGGAATGATCTAGTGCCGAGAAGACAGAGTTGAGGGCTGACTCGGCAACCGCCAAGCTCCGGGAAGGTTCTTCTCAGGGAGATGCCAACCAGCTTACTCCCCAACCCCCTTGTCCTCAGAGGGCAGAGCAAGAAGTTAGCTTCAATTGGCGCTGGAAAGATTTAGGTTACGTGTAAGGAAGAGCTTTTTAAAGCCTGAAATATGCTACCAAGAGAGGCTGAGGATTCTCTGGGGAGTATCTAAAAATAGCCTGTTCTTTAAAAATAGATCTGGGCGAGCTTTAAACAGCATCAGCCCAGCTTCTTGGGGATGGTTTTAAGTGCAGGCCTGGCGGAGGGCGGGCTGGGGTCCTCCCCAGGCCAAAGGGCAGAAGGGAGAGTCAGCCCTTAGCCCCTGTTGGGGCAGACATCTGGATGGATGTGTTAGATCTGCATAGGTAAGGGATTTCTTTTTCCGTCTGCCTCCAGTTGATTGGTGTCATGAAATACCAGCCCTTAAGATCTCCAAGTTTTCTTTCTGTGGGGGGATGTTTCAGGGCTGATGTTAATTGGGTCAGTCCCACCAGCTTCTCCCAGTCCGTCCCCATTCCTGAGTCAGGGCCCTCCAGTGCCCTGAGGCTCTGCTGGGAATCCATCCATCTCAGCGGTGCCAGATGTGACTCCCTCCAGCTACCTGCTTGCCCACCTCTTAATCTCAGCACCCTTGGCCTGGCCTCGTCCTCTCACTGCAGCTGCCCCTCCTGGACCTCTCTGCTCCCACCTTCTTGCCAATCTGTCCTCCACCAGCAGGAAGAGAGGGCTTTAAAAAACGGCTGCCTGGTTCTCGCCCGAACTTAAAATTATGCAATTCCTGCCCATTGCCCTCAGGAGGAAGCCTGAACTCCCAGGATGGCTTCAGAATTTTCCATGCAGCGTCTTGTTTACCCTTCCAGCAGCCGCTCTCTCCACCCACATGCCCTACCTAATGGCCCATTAAGGCCGCACCAAAGCACTTTGCCTGTGGGCTCTGCTAGAGCTGCTCCACTGCCTGGTCCACCCTCCTGCTTGGATGTCACCCCCTCTAGACGCATTTCCTGACCTCCCCACCTAAACCTGGCCTAGGAGCCCAGCTAGGGTTCCCGCAGGCCCTGGGCCTCCCCCGTTGGCTGCCCTGCCACACAGTAGTCCCCAGTTTTCTGTCTCTCACCTCCCTGAGAGCACTGAAAGCCAGGTCTCTCATTCCCAGTCATATTCCCCCAGCTAGAAGGAGGCCTGGTACACAGCAGGTGCTCAATACATGCTCAGTGACTAACTAAAAGTCAGGCTGCCCTAGCAGGGGTTTCCCTTTGCTACCTTTGTGCCTCACCTCACCTGGTTTCAGCTTCCTCCAAGTCCCCACAGGCCCCTCTGTCTTACGTCCCTGACATGACATGCATGGGATGTTGGCAAATCCAGGCCAGTGCCCACATACACGGAATGTTTGTTTAGACATGAACGCTCCCCGAGTGTTCTGAGTAATAACTTCTTGAACAGCATCTTTAATGATAAACTCTATTATAAATTAATTCATCAGCTGATTCCTCTGCCATCTCAATTAAATGGAGCATGCCACTAACATAATACATACAAACCCTGCAAAAGAGAAGTGGGGCTGCAGGCAAGAGGAGTTCTGGAACTCACTTGGGCATCATTGCTCTGTATCCCTATCTTGGGGGGAGGCATCATGGCTTGGCCCTCCTGTGTGTCCTCCAGACCCAGGAGGCACCACTCTGCATGGCCAGGCTGACTCCTCTCCCCTCACCCGAATCCCTTGGCCATGCTGCCCAGTCTCACTTTCAATTCCTGAGCTCAGGCCTCACACGCAGCAGCACTGCCCCGCCGGCCACACGCACTGCCACGGTTTTTCTGTGCTTTCCCACGCTCTGAAAGGACCATTTCACACCATCTCCTGGTTCCTCAAAACTCCTACATCCGCCGTCTCGCTCTCGGCTGGTGGCCTGGCCTCATCGGGGCGAGGGAGAGGCAAAGCCGCCCCAGTACTGGGATCTTCACTCGCACGCCCTGCTTCCCGTTCCCTTGGGCCAAGCATCCCTGCTCTCATCGTCTTCCAGAACCTTCTCTCTCCCTTGCTTCTACGGTTGCTGTCTGGCTCCTCCACACCCTCAGGCTCCCCCTGTCTACTCGAGCACTCTGGGTAAATGCAGGAGCATCCTCTATCTCCCCTTTTCAGGATCCCTCCCTGAACCCCAGGCCTGCTCCCGCTATCACCCCATTTCTCTACTTCTCCATGCAGCGAGTTTGGACGTCTTCTCTCTAACCGTTTGGCTATTTTCTGTCCTCTGCTCAGCGTATTCCATGGAGCATCTGTCCCCCATGGCCTCCATGTTGGCAAATCCAGCAGTCACATCCCTGTCTTCATCTCTCATCTAACAAACCACTTCCTCCCCCTCGATATGCATCCTTCTCCTGGCCCCAGCAATGCTGCACGCTGGTTTTCCTCCTGCTGCCTGGGCCTCTGGTCCTCACCCTCCTCTGCTGGCTCCGCCTGTTCTGCTCAGCACTGGATGTTGCCTCCATCCCGGCCCTTCTCTTCTCTCCCTACAGGCCTCCTCTAGGCCCGTGTCCGTACGCATTTAAATCTCCAGCTCTGACTACCCCCTGGGCCCCAAACTTGTGCACCCAAGTGCTGCTGTGTTGTCTCAACTTGGGTATAAAGTAGGCATTTCAAATCAATGTAGCGCAAATGGGGTTTGACCCACCCAGACAACTTCCTCCGTCTTCATCTTCACGAGTGGCACTGTCTGCCCAATAGCCCAAACGCAGACCCCAAGGTCATCCCAATCTCTGGGTAGTCCTGGTCCCTCACACCCAGCCCATCAGCAGGTCCTGTGGACTCCACCTTCGAAACCTGCCCCAGAGCTGGCAACAACTTTCGACCAAGCAGCAGCAGCTCGGCCTGGGCGCCCTTCGTTACCCCAACTTCTGTCATCTGTCTTCGCACAGTCATCAGAATGATCTGAAAACATAAATGAGGCCCCTGCTTCGGCCCTCTACTATGGCTTCCCATAGTACCTAGAAGAAAGCCAGATTCCTCACTGTGACCTACAAGGTCCTGGATGACCTGGTCCTCGCCTGCCTTCCTGACCCATCTCTACCCCGCCCCGCCCCTTTCCCACTCTGCCGAACCTTCTCTCCCCTTGCCCCTAAGGTCAGGCTCTGGTTGCCTTCAAGCCTTTGCCCCAGCCGGTCACTCCCTCTGTCTGGAATGCTCTTTCCCAGACCTCTCTGTGGCTGTCTCCAGTTCCCCATTCAAACCTCTGTTTAAGTGTCACCTCCTCTGAGAGGCCCTCCATGACCTCCATGGACCACCCACTCTGAAGTGAGCCCCAGGCATTTGCCCTATTTTATTTTCATCGCCATACTTTTCACTGCCTGACTTTCTTGTTAATCAATGTGCTCATTGTCTGGATCTGTCCACTAGAACCTGAGACTTCTGAGAGCAGACCCCTCCCCCGCCCCCAGGAACAGTGCCTGGCATGTGAAAAGCAGCGATAAATACTCATTGAATGAATGAATGAATGAATGATAAATAAACAAATGATGAGTTTGACGTTTGTTCCTGTACGGAGACAATTTGCTCTCCAGAGTTTTCAGATTTAGCTCTGTCCTAGCTTATTCCCGTATCCCAGACCCTGGACCTTTACACCAGGCAGTGCAGCTCTCCCAAGCACCTTGCAATCAGCATTGAATGGAACGAACCATCTATTCATTTAACAAACACGTATAGAACACTTACTGTGCCAGACCCTGGGCTCGGTGCTAGGGATTCAGTGGAGAGAAAACAGACCTGGTCCCTGGACTAGTGTACGGTCAAGTAGGCCTACGTAGTGAGTCTCAAACATACATTCATTCATTCATTCATGAAACACTCACGTAGGGCTTATTATCTGCCAAGGAGTATTCTAAGTGCTTTACAGTATAAGCCACTTAATCCTCATATCAATCTGTGAGGTAGGCATTATTATTATCCCCGTATTACAGTTGAGGAAACTGAGGCACAGACGGGCAAGGTAATCTACCCAAGGTCACATAGCTTGTAAGAGACAGAGCTGGCAACCAGACCCTCCCTTTCCCTTTGTTTCACCCCTGCTTTACTGTGGGCTCACCTTTTGACTCTCCTGACTCCGGCTCTTAATTCTGGCCCTGACACCAGCCCCTCCGGCCTTGACAACAGATTTCGGCTTCCTCAGTCTGACCAGCGGAGGGCAGGCCTGGGAGTCATGGCAGCTCTTTTTGCCTTGGGTTCTGGGTGGCCTCACACCCAGCCCAGCTCTGAGCCCTCAGCCAGCATCCCGCTCCTGTCAGTGCTCTCCAAGGTCCCGAAGGGGCAGGGAGGAGCCATGCCTGCCTCACCACAGGCGCTGAGAAGCCCATTTCTGGTGTCAGGAGTTGGGAGATTCCAGAAACCACAGGATGAGAGCTTTACAGCTGTGAGTTTCGTGGTGTGAGTCCATGACAGGAAGCAGCAGAAGCAGCACAGAAAGCTGCCCTCGTTTAGTTGCCACTGATTTAGGAGGTGCCATAACTCAGCAGAAAGTCACTTTTTAATTCAGAATGAGCTGGAAACAATTCCTTCTGCTGAGGACTGTTACAGCAGATGCTCCTGGTGGGGGACCTCACTTTACAGAGCAAACATGCTTCCAGAAACTTGATTGAGAGCTCTATTTTTTTAAAGCAGAATCGTTAGAATGCAATCAGAAAATCTCACCAGCCGATCTTTGAATGATTTGTAATTTTCATTTATTGAATTGTCTTAAAGCATGGCCTTTCATATTTGGGAATAAATGGGATTCAATTGAGAAATCAATGCATTTCTAAACTAACAATTTGGAAAATTAATTATTCTGCCAACAGGCTGGGTCCAGCTTCTGGGTCTGGTTGGTAGTTTTTGTATGAAAATACTCTTCTGTCCCCGCTGTCCTAGTACATGGAGTAGTTGTTCTCATGAATGTTTTCCTTCTTTAGTGGATGTTCTCTGGAATTACCTATGTCTACTGTTATCCCCACTTTATAGATGAGAGAACCAAGGCACTGACAGGTCAGATAACTTGGATAGCATCTGGACAGACATGGTGAGGAAGAAGCTGACCGTTACAACAGCTGAGGGTTTGGAGAGCAAGTCCAGCCTTCAGAAAGGGAACTGGGCAGTGGGTGGGGTTGGAGTGGGGCTAAAGAAGGGGTCCTGCCCCACAGAGGGAGCAAGGTTCTGGGTAGGGTAGCACTTCTAGAGGGAATGAGCAATGGGCTGAAAGGAAGAGAGACCTGTCCTTCCAGCTAACAGACTCCACCATAAGTTACAATGATTAAAAAAACAGGGGGCGGGAATTCCCTGACGGTCCAGTGGTTAGGACTCTGAGCTTCCACTGCTGGGGGCCTGGGTTCAATCCCTGGTCAGGGAACTAGGACCCACAAACCATGTGGCACAGCAAAACAAAAAAATAGTGTGGCATTGTCACAGGAACAGAGAGAGATCCATGGCACAGAATGAGAGTTAGGAATAGACTCGTGTAATGTGAGGCTTGGAATGTGGTATAAAAGTGTTATCAGAAATCATTGGGGAAAGAACAGACCCTTCTATAAGTGTTCAGAGCAATTAACGACTCATTAAAAAAAAATTAAGTTAGATCCTTACTTGACACCATTCACCAAGATAAATTCCAGATGAATTAACATAAATATCTATAAGTATGTTAGAAAAAATATAGGATAATGTGTTGATGGTGTTGGTTTTCTTAAAGTAGACACAGGAAGCAAAAGACTAAAAAAAAAAAAAAGCAAAAGACTGCTAAATTTGTATTAAATATCAAAATGTATGACAAAAGCAGTTTTGTTCATAATTGCTAAAACTTGGAAGCAACCAAGATGTCCTTCAATAAGTGATGCATCCATATGGTGGAATGTTATTTAGCAATAAAAGGAAAAGAACAGGGCTTCCCTGGTGGCGCAGTGGTTGAGAGTCCGCCTGCCGTTGCAGGGGACACGGGTTCATGCCCCAGTCCGGGAAGATCCCACATGCCGCGGAGCAGCTGGGCCCGCGAGCCATGGCCGCTGAGCCTGCATGCCCGGAGCCTGTGCTCCGTGACGGGAGAGGCCACAGCAGTGAGAGGCCCGCGTACCGCAAAAAAAAAAAGGTAAAGAACAAACAAGCCATGAAAAGATAGGGGAGAACCCTTAAATCCATATTGCTAAGTGAGAGAAGCCAATCTGAAAAGGCTACATACTGTGTGATTCCAACTATATGACATTCTGAAAGCACCCCAACTATGGAGACAGTAAAAACTCTGTGGTTACCAGGGGTTCAGAAGGAGTGGAGAGGGAGGGATGAACAAGTGGAGCACAGGGGGTTTTAGGGCCGTAACTATTGGACACAGTAATAATGGATACATGTCACTATGCATTTGTCAAAATCTATAGACTGTACAACACAGAGAGTGAACCCTAATGTAAACTATGGATTTCATTAATAATAATATATCACTATTGGCTCATCAACTGTAACAAATATACACTCTGTTGAAAGATGTTAATCATGGGAGAAACTGTGAAGGCAGAGAGGGGGCATTTAGGAACTCTGGAACTCTCTGTATTTTCTGCTTAATTTTCTGTAAACCTAAAACTGCTCTAAAAAATAAAATCTGGGACTTCCCTGTTGGTCCAGCTGTTAAGAATCCGCCTTTCAATGCAGGGGACGTGGGTTCGATCCCTGGTCAGGGAACTAAGATCCCACATGTCGCGGGGCAACTAAGCCCGTGTGCCACAGCTACTGAGCCCGCGTGCCACAACTACAGAGCTCGCACGGCACAACGAAGAGCCCTCATGCCACAAGGAAGGCCTGATGAAGCCAAATAAAAAAATAAAATAAAAAATAAAATAAAATCTATTAGTGAAAAAAGAGTGCTTTTTCCCGTGTGCTGTACAGGGAGAAAGACAAGCAGTAAGCTATTTGGAGTCTATACAATAGACAGGTTTAATATCCAGAATACATAAAGAATTTATATCAGTTGATAAGGAGAAAGATTTTTAATAAAAGGAACTTGACAAAGGATACAGACAAGCACAGTCATAGAAGAAGAAATAACAATGGTTAATAAATAACATGAAAAATGCCCAAGCTCACTAGTAATGAGGGAAATTATAAAACTTAAAACAATGTTGAGATGTCATTTTTTACCATGCAATGGGCAAAATTGTTCATGTTTTATAACATCAAGTATCGGTGAGGATTTGGGTGAGGACTCTAACGAAGCTGGCGGAAGTACCACCAGGTACCTCTCAGGAGAGCAGTTCACTGACGCTGATTAAAACTTAAAATGCACACGCTTTACGACCTGGCAATTCCTCTTGTTCACGCTGGAGACATACTTGCTTGTCCGCACAGAGAGACTTGTAGAAACGTGTTCATTGCAGCATCGCTTAGAGAGCAAAAAGCTGGAAATGACTTAAATACCATCAAATAAAACATGATGTGTCATTATCAGGGAATCTTATGCGTCAGTTCCAAAGAATAAGGTACGTCTGTTATGTACCTCTTGGAAGTTGACCAGGAATTGTGTCAAGTAAAGATAAGATACCCACGTGGCTCAGCCCTTGTCTCCTTCTAACAAACTTAGCCAAGGCAGAGGGGACCCTAGAGGCTTCTAGCATACCTGCTGGGGTATGACTGAGGATGGGGTCTAAGCCTGGCAGAGACAGCTGGGGAAGGCTGAGCCTTTAGGGGATCTCTGGGGGCCTCAGCACCTGTCACCGTCACCCTCTCCCTGGATTTCCTGATTCAGGTGCTCCCCGCCAGCCCTGGAGAGCAGCTGTCGTCTGAGGCCAGAGGTCCCTGAGGGGCTGGCCCCGGCCCAGAGATATAGGCAACCAGCTCTGAGTCCTCTGTCTCCGTGGGGCCTGGGGTCAGGTGGCTGCAAGGAGACAGGTGTGCTGGATCCTGCTGGCTCAGCTCCCGAGACCCGACTGTGCACACCTCTTGTCTACTCCGCTTTCAGTGACGTTACACGGGTAGCTTGAAATTGGCCATGGTGGGATTATTCACACCATGGAAATTGGCAAACGCTACAAATCATAGCTTTTTTTCTCTCTCTCTCTCCCCCTCTTTGGGGAACCTGGTGTTAAACATTTACCTTCACACCATGACAACACAGGGTGTCCCCCTTTGCCCTCACACCTGCCCGCAAGGCTGGGTTTCAGGACTTGGTACCTCACTGCCTCTTTACTTCTGTCTTTCCTTATCTCTACCCCTTCTCTCCTTATCTCCATCTCTTCTCTCGTCTCCACAGGGGAAAGGGTGACTGGGGCAACAAGGGGAGGACAGATGCATTCTAGGCAGCGTGGGAAGAGCCCTGGCTTTAAGGGCATTTGGATCTGGGCCCCCGTCACAACTAAGCCATCTACTCCCTTTGTGACCTGGGACAGACTTGACCACTCTGAACTTCTGTTTTCTCACCTGTAAAATGGGAATAATCATATTCAGAGCTACTATATACAGCCTTGGAGGTGTGGTTCTGCTTCAACTCCAGGGAGTGATGTGCACATAGACTGTGATGTGAATGGAGCCGTATGGAGATGTGCAGTGGGCAGCCTGAACAGCGGTACATGGCCCACATCATCATACTTACTTCAGAGGGTTGTCATGAAGATTAAAAGATAATACTGTAATGGAGGTGAACGAGTCTGACAGAGTGCCTGGCACACAGTAGGTGCACATGCATTGTTGGTTTCCTTCCTTCCTCTTGTCGTCTATCTCTTCCCTCCTCATCAATACCGTATCACTCCATCTGAAAATTAGGTCCACGCCAGTTAGCCCACAAAGGCTCCAGATGCCATAGTCCACACGAGCAATGTCCCCAGGTTCATAATAACGCTGGTAACTGTAACAATTGCATGCCCGCTAGGCAGCAGACATGGAGGCTGCCTTGCTTCATTTCAGCCACTTTTCACCTTGTCATAATCCTCATCTTAGGGTTGGAAGACCTGGAGCTCAGAAGAGTGAGGTGCCTCGCCCAGGGCCACACAGTGGAAACGTGGTGAAAAAGGATTCCCACTCAGATCCCTTGGAATCTCAGAGTTCTCCCAGCCAGTGGGTTTCAAGATTTTTGACATGAGCATGGAAAAACATTTCATATTACAATCACTATACACACGCACGTACGTGTGTGCATGGACACGCACATGTATAGAACTGAAAAGTTTCACAAAACAATATTTACTTCTGCTACATTTGATGGTATCAGATTTCTATTCCATTCCACTCTTGTTTATTTTTTTTAATTAATTTTTTAATTTATTTTTGGCTGTGTTGGGTCTTCGCTGCTGCGCGCAGGTTTCTCTAGTTGCGGGCTTCTCGTTGCGGTGGCTTCTCTTGTTGCAGAGCACAGGCTCTAGGCACGTGGAGCATGGCATGTGGGATCTTCCCGGACCAGGGCTCAAACCGGTGTCGCCTGCATTGGCAGGCAGATTCTTAACCACTGCGCCACCAGGGAAGTCCGTATTTGTTTGTTTTAAATGCTGGTTGCAATCCATGAAGTTGACTTCACAATCCACTAGTCTAGTGAGTCAAGACCTGCTGTTTGATCAACATTCTCTAAACAGCTTCTCCCAAATGACCTTCTAACACAGGTATCAGCAAACTCTGGCCCACAGGCTAAATCCAGCCCAACGCCTGCTTTTGTAAATAAAGTTTGATTGGTACACGGCCATGCTCATCCCTTTATGTACTGTCTGTGGCTCCTTTGTGCTGCCACAGTAGAGCTGAAACCCAGAAAGCCTAAAATATTTACTTATCTGGTCCCTAACAGAAAAACTTTGCCCATCCAGAAGCAGATCTGACTCTGTGTCTCCCTTGTTTACATTTCTCCAGGGTCTCCCTTTGCCCTCGGGCTCAACTCAAACTCCTTGGCAGGCTTAGAAAACCACCGCCCTCTGGTCTTCCATGTTCCAGTCCTGCTGCCTGTCCTTCCCTGGGGGTCCATGCTCTCCCCAGCACTAACAGGCTCCTGATGGGTAGACAAAGCCCCACCTTGCTTCCTGACACCTTGTCCTGCTCCCCCCCTCACAGGCCTCCTGGGAATGGTAGCCCACATGATGTACACGCAGGTGTTCCAGGTCACCGTGAGCCTCGGCCCTGAAGACTGGAGGCCCCATTCCTGGGACTACGGGTGGTCCTTCTGGTAAGTGGCTTTTGACTTTCAGACACCAGAGCCCCGAGGCATGCTGGAACTTCAGTAGCTCAACCCAATTGGGAAACAGAGGAAGGTGGGGCGTCGGGGGGAAGCCCAGAGTCCAAAGATGCTTTGAGATCCTAGAGCTGAGGTTGACAAACTATGGCCTCTGGGCCAAATCCAGCCCATCACCTGTTTTTATGTAGCCCTCAACCTAAGGATGGTTTTTACATTTTTAAAGGCTTGAACAGATAAATCGAAAGAAGAAAAATATTTGGGGACATGCGAAAATTATGGGAAATTCAGATTTCAGTGTCCATAAAGTTTTCTCGGGAAATTCAGATTTCAGTGTCCATAAAGTTTTCTCGGGATATAGCCAGGCTTATTGTTTACATATTGTCTACAGCTGCTTTCACGCTACAATGGCAGAGCTGAGTGGTTGTGACAGAGACTGAATGGCCCACTAAGCCTAAAATATTTACCATCTGGCCCTTTACAGATAAAGTTGGCCAGCCTCTGCCTTAGAGGCTGCTCTGCAAGGTGGGATGGAAGCTGTTGAGAGCCTAGTGAAGGGTTCTGACTGTAGGGGCCAGCACCTCGGAGCACGGTGTACAAGAGAAAGGCAGAATCCGTCAAGATTCTTTGGCTTGTGAGTGATAGAGTCCCAAGCTTAAGTAAACAGGAGGTGTGTATTAGTTCATGGAACTGAAAAACCCAGTTGGCTCAGCTGGGGGTGGGGGCATGGATTGTAACAGAAAAACCCACCCACCTCAGTCCAATCAATAAGGAAATACCTTGGTTCCTGTAAATGGAAAGTGCAGCTTGGCATGGACTTCAGGGAACGTTTGATCCAGAGTTTCTGATGTCATCAGGGCTGAGTTTTCTTCCTCTGTGGTCACCTGAGCATTGCCCACTCCCTATGTTACCTCTGTCCCTGGGTGGGCTTCCCTCCTAGTGGTGAGAAAGCTTCTTTGAAGCTGGTGCTTCTTCCTTCACATACAGTGAGGGAAAGAGCTCTTTCTCTAACATTCACTAAAGTCGCAAGCCTCCCTCTGATAAGCCCAACTTAAGTCATTTTCTCTCTTCTGAATTGTCACCATGGCTGGGGGAGTGTCATGAGCACATTGGCTCAGCTGGACCATTCCTCTGGAACGAGGAATGAGTCCAAAACTCTCACATGGTAAGTGGGTAGAATGGATGCTGGGTGGGCTACCACAATGTCTGCTTCAGGCACAGCTGGATCCAGGTGGTCAGGTGATTGATCAGGAACTTAGTCATTCTCTCCCCACTTCTGACTCCATTCTCTTTGTGGCGGCTTTATTCATAAGCAGCTTTTCCCCAGGTGGTAGCAAATGTGGTCACCAAGCCCAGTTCTAGGCTTACATGTTACAAATGTAGCAATACCAGCAGAGAGTTGGGGCCTCTTTCCAATATCGCCAGACAAAATCTTGTTTATGACTTTCACTGAGTTAGCTTAAGTCATGTGACCATACTGCAACCAATGATTTAGACCCTGAGGAGACTCAGCTGCTCTAACTGTCTGGCCTAAGTCATGTGGTGCAGAGGGTGGGGTTGCCCCATCCAAACTCTTGGACAGGAAGATGGAGGAGAGGTCCTCTAATGAAAAACTGGGGGTGGGGCAAGGGCGGAGCGAGGTGTTCTCAAAAGGAGGAATGTGCACTGGCAAAGACAGTGACCACAGTTGTCTGTTACGCAGGGCATCCAGGTCCGGTTCTGGTGCCTAGGGGCATTTATCCACTCAGTCATTTAACACATATTAACCGAGTGAGCACTTATTTGGGGGCAGCTGGTGCTGGGGCTCCTAGGTGCTGGGGGTACAGCAGTGGCTGAGACAGTGTGGTAACAGGGGATTAAGACAATGGACAAGCAGTACTCTGAACCCATGCTATGATGTGGGTGGTTGGCTCGGGGTTGGGGGAGTCACAGCCAGCCACGGAAGCACAGAGAAAGGGTCACTGACCCAGCTTCCCCTGGGGAGGGTCCTCGGGGGAGAATTTGGTCAGGCAAGCTGGTGGAGGAGGGAATAAGATAACGTGTTGGACAGGGAAATGGCAGGTGCAGACTTGCCAGTGAGAGGGCGTCTTGGGGGGAAGGTGGTCAGAATGGAGCAAGAAAGGCTTTGATTGTGACCGATGGGGACTCCTGCTGCTTTTCTGCCCCTTCCCACTCGCTGCTTGGCTCCGCCCCCTTAAAGCTAAAGGCATGTGCCCTAGAGTGACCTTGACCCATCAACACAGACCCTGATCCCTTTAAGTAGAACAGTTGTGGGGAAACCTCACAACAGCGCTATGAGGTAGGTGGTTCATGGAGGGGAAACTGAGGCACAGAGAACTTAAGTAACCTGTCCAGGGTCATCCAGCTTGTGAGCAGCAGAGCTGGGATTTGAACCCAGGCAGTCTGGCTCTGGAGCCCACGCTCTCAACCTCTATATTCTGCCTCTCAGAGGGGATGGGCTAATAGTAAGACAGTTCATGTGTGTTTAGCACATGGCACGTGTAAATGCTCAGGGAACGCTAGTTCTTCTAATATTATCGTTATTGACATGAAATTTAACACACACAATAACCCCCTGTTGCATATGTAGACACTGAGGCACAGAAAGGTTGGGTCACTTGCCCAGGATTCTGGACCCCCTCCCCCGACGTGCCTCTCTTTCCAGCAGCCCCTGGCTCTCCACCTGGCCTGGAGCGCAGGCTGCTGGTTTCCCACGGGAACCTTTCTTCCCCTGAGAGCCAGGCCTCCTGCCCTGCTCCTCAGCTCCCCCCCCCGGGCCAGCCTCTCAAGGGGCACCCAATTCCCATTTGACTTATTTAAGGCCGGTGTCCAGTGCGCAGCCCCTATTAAGTCTGATCCATTTCTCTTTGTCACTGAGGCCCGCAAGATAGATCAGCCCCATTTTTCATCCCTCGCATCTGGGGGCCTTGCCAGGGCTGTGCAGTGTCATCTCTCTTGTTTAATATGTGTGTGGCCATTTGTCAAAATTCTGCCCCCAGCCCCCCACCAGGGAGGAGGCCAGCTCCACGGCAAGACAGCACCAGCCTCTGTCTCCTGGCCCAGCAGGAGAGGAAGAACGGGCTGCAGGGGCTTGTCGGTTGGGGCTTCTGAGGAGCTCAATGGATGTTGGGGACCAGCTTTCGAGAGCCACACGTGCACAGGAAGGCGAAGGTTCCATGGTTAGGAGTCCACCAGCCTGGGTTCAAACCTCGCCCTGACGGGCACTGCCGGCCACCGTGAGCAACATAAAGGCATGGTTGAGGGGCGGCCTCGGGAATCAGGCAGCTTGGGAGCAGATCCTGACCCTGACCTTCACCAGCGGTGGGCCTGGCCAAGTCACTCACCCTCCCTGCGCCTCAGTGTCCTCAGCTGTAAAATGGGGACAGCCTGACTTTCCACGTCATGGGGCTCTTGTGAGTGGTGCTCTAGTTCTCTGTTGATTTATCAAACATCCTCAGAAAACTTAGTGGCTTAAAATAAAAAATGTGTGATTATCTCTTATGGTTCAGTGGGTTGACCCAACTCAGCTGGGTGTCCTGCTTTGGGCTGTTCCACGATGTTTCAGTCAGATGCTGTCTGGGGCCAGTCCTCTGGGGCCCCTCTGGGCTAGGCATCCAGGGTGGCCCCTCACAATGCTGGCAGCCGGAGCTGGCTGGCACTGGGAGCTCGGCTGTCAGCGAGACTGGCTTCTCAGGCACGGTGGTTGGGTCCCTGGAGAGTGTCCCAAGAGATCCAAGTGGAAGCTGCAAGTTTATTTTATGACCCTGCCTCAGAAGCCACGCAGTGTCACGTCTGCTGCGTTCTGATGGTCAAGAGCAAGTAATGGGGCCAGGGTCGAGGAGAAAGTGCTGCACAAAGCATGAACCCCAGGAGGTGTGTCTCAGGGCTGGGGGGCATCTTTGGAGACTGTGTGAAATAACGCACATGAGGCACTTAGCACAGAGAATGTGCTCGATGCGTTTTGCTATTAAAGGCAAGCGACCCATCCTCTCCGAGTCTCAGCTTCTTCATCTCTAGAGTAGGGATCACAGTAATGTAGGTCTAATGGGGTTATTATTGTGAGGGCCATGTGACACCCAGCTCTTAAAGTGTGTATACACAGTAAGTGTAAGTGGCAGTGATTATAAATGGTGATAATGACATTGGGCCTTTGGTAATGCCATTGTCACTTTTTGAGAGACATGTGACCCAAATGTCCAAGAGGATGACATCGGTGAGCTTGCAGGCAGCCCTTTGCGCTCTGTTCTCCCCAGTCTGCCCCGACTTGCTGCTCACGCTTGTTTTCAGGACTTTAGTGTTTCCTTGAGATCCAGCCCTGGCCACACCCTCCCCTCATGCCCAGACTCCCCTCTGTGGGCCCCCACTAAGCTGCGGAACCCCATCCCTGCCCTGCACCCCGGTCCCTCCAGCTCTCCTGCCTGCTCCTTTATTTCAGCTCTTTGTCTTAACTCTCTCCATGTCCTCCTATGACAGTGCCAAGGCAAGACCCTGGCGGGTGGGGGGCACGGGGACACAGCAGATGCTCGGTGTGGGGAAGGGGTGGATGAGACCAAGGTTGGTCAGCACCTAACTTTGTACCAGGCACAGCAGGAGGCACTATACAAGCCCTGAGCTTTCCGGTCCTGCCATTGACTCCCACTTGGAGGGGTTGCCATGCCTACTTGAGGGATGAGGACACAGGCTCAGAAAGGGCAAAGGCCCGAGTCACACAATTAGCTTCAGAGGCTCCAAATTGCATGAAGCCCAGGGCTGAACCCAGCCTGTAGATATTTTGTTTGACCTGCCACAGTGGTTTATTTTTTTTTAATGTGCATTTATTTCTATCATTCAAATTCGTAAAAACTTTACGTAAAAATCCAGGTTTCTGGCTTCTCTTGACTATTGGAAGATATGTCTGTGTCTAGCCTGCATTGCCACATGGCAGCAGTCAGCTTCAGCTGAGTAGAGGCTGCCCCCTTTCGATGAGGCACCTGCTCTCTACTTTACCCAAGTCCCCACTGCTCCCTATTGCCTTCCCTTGCCTTACAATTTCCTCACTTAGTCATTTGTCTGACCTTGCAGGAATTGAAGTTTGTGACCCCGGTTGGAATGTCAGCATGTCAGTTTTCCTGGTGATGGTGGGAGAATGGAAAGCTAGTCACTTTCTACTTCCGCTTTGCATTTGATCAAAATGGAGAGAGGTGGATAAAGGGGCCCTTCTACCCTAGCACACACGGTGAAACCCCAATCCTGAGCATTCACATGACAGAATGAGGGTAGTAGAACATCATGGAGTTGTAGCTTATAAAAGCTGGATGCCCAGAGAGGTTAAGTAGTTTGTCCCAGGTCACGCAGCGAGAGTAGCAAGTTAGGCAAGGTCCCAGGAGGGTGGTCCCTCTCTGTTTGCTTCTGGGGCCCATCTGTGTGTCATGTGGTGGCCTCACCACTGTCCTCCTTTCTTCCTCTCCCCTCCTCTTCAGTCTACATGACCCTGTGGAAACAGCAGGCTAGCCCTTTCCCTCTCTGGGGATCCCAGGCTGCCCTGCCCTCTCTGCAGGGCTGAGCTGGCATTTCAGCAAGTTGATCCCTTGCAGCAGGAGGAGGGGGGTTCTGGAAGAGCCTTGGCTGCAAAGAACCACTGGACAGGGTGTTTGCTTGTGTTACCGAGAGGCTGTGTGGTCAGCAGGAATCTCTTGCTCTTACTCATCCCCCCTCCTAGGCAGGTGGCACTGGCCTCCTTTTCTCTAAGACCAGGGCAGGGAGAGAGCACTGTGGTGCCCAAGGGTGCCCTGCTGCCATGGATGGACCAGCTGGGCCCCCAGAACCTGCCGTCATCACCTCCTGGCTCCTTCAGTTCACAGGCACTGAGGATGGCTTACCTTAGGAGCATCTGCACCATGTCCTGCCCCACACAGTGACCCTATGCCCATCTGCCTGCAGGTGGACAGGGGCTGCCTCCCTCAGTGACCAGGTACAATCTTTCCACCGAGCAGGGCCTGGGGTGGATTTCAAGGTGGCATCCATGCATCTCTGAATCTGGTCCCCTGGCATCCCCTGACCCACCCCTATAGCTCCCAGAAGACAGAGAGTTAGTTGACAGCCACCCCCTTCCCCTCCCCCATCCGTGTCACAGTGTCCACTCTGTCCTTGTCTCCAAAAACCAGGCCAACCACCCACATGCCTCACTGTACCAGTCCAGCCATTTAAGCTGCAAACACCAGCAGGCGTTCCAGACGCAAAGTTTTCAATCTGTGCCCTGCATGGGGGCCTGAGGGCCGGGGGTTTTGGGGAGCAGGGAAGTTGAAGACTCACAGATGCACCCCTGAACCCCTCACCCACATCAAAACCAGAACAGGTTTTTTTTCTGTTTTAATTTTATTTGTATTTATTCATTCTACAAATATTTATTGAGCACCTGCTATGTGCCAGGCACTGTTTCAGGTGCTAAGGAATAGCAGTGAATGAAATAAAGCTCCTGTTTTCATAAAGCTGACATTCTGGAGTGTGGGGGAAGACAATCCGAAAACAAATAATAAGGACTTGCACTTCTGGGAAGATGGAGCAGACTTCTCCCTACCCTCCTGCTAAGTACAACTGAAATCCCGGACATTATATATAAAACAAACATAATAAGCCTCTGAGAGGTGGAGGGAAGACAGTAGGCTGCCTAAGGACCCAAGGGATAACACACTGGTGAGTACTTTTTGTCTCCTACATCCCAGATTTGGAGCTGAAGAAATCAGCAACTCAGAAATGCCAAAAGGCACCGACCCCCCGCGCCCCCCCCACCACAAAAACGCCTCTAAAAGTCTGCTTTCTAGTCAAAGAACCAGAAAAGGGCCAGCCTACCAAGACAGAAAACTTTTGGCAATAACTGCTCTACCCAATCACCCATCACAGGAAAAAACCAAAAACAAAACAAAAAAAACCCCCAAACAACAACAACAGCAAAACCACCCTGTGGCTCTACCCCTCTCATGCCAAGTTTAGATCTCATGGCATCAGGCACTTAACTGCACGCCCACGTCCTGCCGAGCTGGTACCAGAGTCGGGAGCTGTGACTTTTGCCCTGCTTGATGGTAATATGCCCTACCCACCCCTGAGTGTCAGTGGAGGTCACCTGGAGAGCCTGGACTCCCACCCCCAGTAGGCAGTAACAAGTAAGAGCCCTCCCTATCCCTGCTGGAGTGGTGTCAGAGGAGAAGTAGTGGAGAGTCAGGATTTTCACCACTGCCCAGCGGTGATGAAGTCATCCCCCTCCCTGTGGTGTCAGTGGAGGCAAATTGGGGAGGAGTAATGAGGCACTTCTGCCCCTCCCAACCAGAGTGGTATCTACAAAGGCCTAAGGGGGTCAGAACTCCCACCCCTGCCGAACAGTAACCAGGAACCTTTCCATCTTGAATGTCAGTGGTGGCCCAGTGGGAAACCTGGACTTCTACTCCTACCTGGCATTAACAAGGCAGTGTTCCCCCTTCCTGTGTCAGAACAGTGTCAGAGGAAGTCAGCTAAAGCAGAAGGTTTAAACAAGATCCAGAGTCTCATTAAAAAAATACCCCAAATGTCAAGTTTGCAACTAAAAATCATTCACCATATCGAGACCTGGGAAGATCTCAACTTGAAAGTAAAAAGACGAGATCCCAATACTGAGATAACAGAGATGTTAGAATCATCTGAGAAAGATTCTAAAACAATCATGAGAATGCTTCAACAAACAATTACAAACACCCTTGAAACAAATGAAAAAATAGAAAGTCTCAGGAAAGAAATAAGTCTCGGGAAAGAACTAGAAAATATGAAAAAGAAACAAATGGAAATTTTAGAACTGAAAAATACAATAACTGAAATAAAAACTTCAGTGAGTGGGATCAGCAGCAGAATGGAGAGGACAGAGGAAAGAATCAGTGAACTTGAAGATAGAAGTTACCTGATCTGAACAATAGAGAGAAAATAGACTTTAAAAAAATGAACAGAGCCTCAAGGACCTCTGGGACTATAGCAAAAGATCTAACATTGGAGTGCCAGAAGGGGAGAGGAAAGAGGGTGCTGAAAAAATACTCAGAGAAATAATGGCTGAAAAACTCCCCAATTTTGTAAAAGACATAAACCTACAGAGTCAAGCTGAGTGGATACCCAAACAGGATAAACCCAAAGAAATCCACACTATGATACACTTGTGTTTTAAAAAAACCTAAAGTCAAAGAAAAAAAAAATTGAAAGCAGGAAGAGAGAAACAACACCTTAACTGTAGGGAAAACCAATTTAAACAGGGGATTTTGCATCAGAAACCATGGGGCTAGAAGGAAGTGACATGGCATTTCAACTCCTGAAAGAAAAGAATTCAGAATTCCATTTCTAGCAAAAATATCCTTTAGGAAAGGAAAGGCGGGGGGATCAAGACATTCTCAGATGACGGAAAACTAAGAAAATTTGTTGTCAGCAGACCTATCCTAAAAGAATGGCCAAAGGAGTTCTCTAAACAGGAAAAAAAAAAAAATTAAAGAAGGCATCTTGGAATGTTAGGAATGAAGAAAGAACATTTTTACTTTTCCTCTTGAATTTTCTGAATCATGCATGATGATTGAAGAAAAAATTATAATGTCGTCTGATGTGGTTCTAAATTACTCAGGAAATATTTAAGGCAATTATATTATTGATGGCAGAAGGTTAAGGGACATAAAGTGAAAACCCACATAATCATATCAATCAATGCAGAAAAAAGTTTGATAAAATTCAACATCCATTTGTGATTTTTTTTAAAAACTTGCAGAAAGCTAGGAACAGAGAGAAACTTCCTCAACTTGGTAAAGAGCATCTACAAATACCTACAGCTAACATTATACTTAATGGTGAAGGATTGAATGCTTTCTCCCTAAGACTGGGAACACCACTCTTACTCAACATAGTGCTGGAAGTTCTTGCTAGTGCAGTAAGGCACGAAAAGTAAATAAAAGGCATAGAGATTGGAAAGGAAGAAATAAGCTACACCTATTTGCAGATGACATGATTGTCTCTGTAGAAAAATCTAAGAAATCTACCCCCTCCAAAATGCCTAGACCTAATAAATGAGTTCAGTATGGTGTCAGGATACAAGATAAAAATACAAAAAAATCAATTATATTTCTATAAGCTAGAAAAAACAGTTGGGCAACAAAACTAAATAATACAATACCATGTACACTTCAAAAAGTGAAATAGTCATAAATCTAACAAAACAGCTACTTGACTTGCTTGTTAAAAACCACAAAATGCTAATGAAAGAAATAAAAGAAGATCTAAATAAATGGAGAGATATACCATGTTCATGGTAAAGATGTTGATTCTCCTCAAGTTGGTATAGAGGTTTAATGCAATTCCCATTAAAATCTCAGCAACATTTCTTGTAGGTTTAGACCAGATTATTCTAAAACTTATTAGGAAAGGTAAAGGAACTAGAATAGCTAAAACAATTTTGAGAAAGAAGAATAAAGCAGGACGGATCAGGCCACCCAGTTTCAAGACTTACTGTATAGCTACAGTAATCCAGACTGTGTAGTATTGGTGGAAGGATAGGCCTACAGATCAATGCAACAGAACAAAGAACCCAGAAATAGACCCAAACAAATATCCCCAACTGATTTTTGATAAAGGTGTAAATCCATTCAGTGGAACAGGGAATAACTTTTTCAACAAATGGTGACAAACAGACGAACAAACAAAACCCAATCTTGTTCTAAACTCCTTACTTTATATAAAAAGTAACTCTAAATGGATCATTGTCCTCTATATAAAATGTAAAACTATAAAATTTTTAGAAAAAAATTAGGAGAAAATCTTTGGGATTTAGACCTGGCAAAGAGTTCTTAGACTTGACATCAAAAGCGTCAGAGGAAAAATTGATAAAATGGATTTCGTCAAAATTAAACACTTTGGGGACTTCCCTGGTGGTGCAGTGGTTAAGAATCCTCCTGCCAATGCAGGGACATGGGTTCGAGCCCTGGTCCGGGAAGATCCCACATGCCGCGGAGCAACTAAGCCCATGCGCCACAACGACTGAGCCTGCGCTCTAGAGCCCGCAAGCCACAACTACTGAGCCCGTGTGCTGCAACTGCAGAAGCAGGCACGCCGTGGAGCCCGTGCTCCAAAACAAGAGAAGCCACCGTGATGAGAAGTCCACACATTGCAACGAAGAGTAGCCCCCACTCACCGCAACTAGAGAAAGCCCGCGCACAGCAACAAAGACCCAATGCAGCCAAAAATTAAATTAATTAATTTTTAAAAAATTAAACACTTCTGCTGTGCGAAAAACCTTGTTAAGAGGTTGAAAAGATAAGCTACAGACTGATAGAAACTATTGGAAACCACATATTTGACAAAGAACTAATATCTAGGATACATAAAAACTCTCAAAACTCAACAGTAAATAAAAACAATAGCAAAACAATCCAATTAGAAAGTGGGCAGGACTTCCCTGGTGGCGCAGTGGTTGGGAGTCCGCCTGCCAATGCAGAGGACGCGGGTTTGAGCCCTGGTCCGGGAGGATCCCACATGCCGCAGAGCAGCTAGGCCCACGCGCCACAACTGAGCCTACGCTCTAGAGCCCGCAAGCCACAACTACTAAAAGCCCACGCACCTAGAGCCCATGCTCTGCAACAAGAGAATCCACCACAATAAGAAGCCCACGCACTGCAAGGAACAGTAGCTTCCGCTTGCTGCAACTGGAGAAAGCCTGTGCACAGCACCTAAGACCCAACGCAACCAAAAATAAATAAATACATTTATAAAAAGAAAGCAAGTGGGCAAAAAACGTGAACAGCCATTTTACCAAAGAGGATACACAGATGGCAAATAAGCAAATGAAAAGGTGTTCAACACCATTAGCCATTAGGGAAATGCAAATGAAAGCCACAATGAGATATTTCTACATGTCTCTCAGCATAGCTAAAATTAATAAATAGTGACAATGCCAAAAGCTGGTGAGAGTGTGGAGCAGCTCATACATTGCTCTAGGAATCCGATTCAGCGATATAAAGGAGCAAATGCTTGATACACACAACTTGGATGAATCTCCAGAGAACTATGCTGAGCAACAAAAGCCAACCCCAAACATACATACTGGGTGACCCCGTTAATACAGCATTCTTGAGATGACAAGACTATAGGAACGAAGAACTGATGAGCGGTTGCCAGAGGTTGGGAGCCATGTGGGTATTCCTATAAAATGGCAACAGGAGGGATCACTGTGGTGATGGATGGAAATGTTTTCTATCTTGACTGTATCAGTGTCAATATCCCGGTTGTTACTACATTTGCAAGGTGTTACCATTGGGGGAAACTGGGTAAAGAGTACACAGGGATCTCTCTGAATCACCTCCTACAACTGCATGTGAATCTGTAATGATCTCAAAATAAAATGTTTAATTTAAAAACAAAGAATAAGGGCTTCCCTGGTGGCGCAGTGGTTGAGAGTCCGCCTGCCGATGCAGGGAACACGGGTTCGTGCCCCGGTCCGGGAAGATCCCACATGCCGCGGAGCGGCTGGGCCCGTGAGCCATGGCCGCTGAGCCTGCGCGTCCGGAGCCTGCGCATCCGGAGCCTGTGCTCCGCAGCGGGAGAGGCCACAACAGTGAGAGGCCTGCATACCGCAAAAAAAAAATAATAATAATAAAAAAATAAAAACAAAGAATAAAAAAATAATAGATAAAAAGACACAAGAAGAAAAAAGAAGAAAAAAAAAACACAAGAGAAGTGCAGGGTGTTATGAGGACTGTGGTGAAATTAAACAGGGGTATGTGATAGAATGTGATGCTCCGTCTTGCTTGAGTCATCAGAGTTGAGAGTTAGACCTGTTCAGAGTAAAGATCCCTGGTTGTAAAGACTAGAAAATCACTACAAAAGGAACTTATGCAAAAGAAGGGAATTTATAGAAAGTAATTGTATAAGAACTTTTGTTGCCAATGAAAGAAACCCAATTCACACTGGCTTGAGGGGGGAAAAAAATCCAAAAAAGGCATTTGGGCTCCTATAATTGAAAGTCCAGGAGTAATGGCTTCAACTCAGGGATCTAGCTCCTTTTTGTGGCTCTGCTTCCTTTTGAGTCAGCTTCATTCTCAGGGTGGGGGGTGGTGACCAAATGGGCTCCAGCAGCTCCTGGCTCAAATCCCACCAGCTTGGCACCCCAGAAAAAAGATGGGCCCTGTTTCCCAATAGCTTCAGCAAAAGTCCTGGGAATGAGTCTCGATAGCCTAATTAGGGTGTCACATGTCCATCCCTGAACCAATTACTGTGGCCAGATGGAAGTGACACTCTCATTGGCCAGGCCTAGGTCATGTGCACACCCCTAAAGTTTGGGGGTGAGGCCAACCCCCCAGGAACCACACGGCCCAAGAGGAGGGGAGTAGTGGTCCGTTTACAGAATGGGTGCTGGTCAGACCAAACCAACAGACGTGTACTCATGGAATCCCAGGAAAAGCCTGCTTCTTCATTCTCTGTCCTCATGTTCTGAATTTCCATCACTCCAGTTCAAACAGACATCCCAGATTGAGCTAGACTCTTCAGTTTCATTGTTCAGAAGAAAGAACAATGTACCTGACTGGACCAGCTTGGGCCAGATGTTCGGCCCTCCTCCAATCATTTGTGAACAGTAGGGTGGGGTCACCTACTAGGCCCTTTGATGGACAGGGTAGTTCTTAGAGGGGCCAGACTGACACCCTGCAGCTGTCTATTATAGATAGTTTCTAGAGGACCTAAATTAGTTTCTTACGAAAAAAACAGGGGAATCTCCTAAAGGGTTTTTTTGTTTGTTTCTTTGTTTTCCCGGTACGCGGGCTTCTCACTGTTGCGGCCTCTCCCGTTGCGGAGCACAGGCTCCGGACGCGCAGGCTCAGCGGCCATGGCTCACGGGCCCAGCCGCTCCACGGCATGTGGGATCTTCCCGGACCAGGTCACGAACCCGTGTCCCCTGCATCGGCAGCCGGATTCTCAACCACCAGGGAAGCCCCGTCCTAAAGGGTTTTGCGATAAGGGATAGATGATGAATGGGGATCCCCGGGAGAAAGGCGGAATCCTCAGATTTCCCCTTGCTTTCGTTCTGGGTGTTCTGAGGCTGACACAGAGAAGAGCAGTGGGTATGGGAAGTGGGCTGCACTGACCTTGAGGAATGCAGGGGTGGTGATGTTGAGAGACCCAATGAGTGGCTGGTGGAAGGGGAGGCTGGAGGCCCTGAGACAGTGCAGCGTTGGCAGCAACAAAACTGAGCCCTTGATGTGTAGGAAACCAGTTATCAAGACAGAGACTGGGCAACAGGTACCTGGGAACCAGACCGGGTGCAGCTGGAGCAAGGCGGGTACCCCACTTCCGGTTCTACATGTTACTGCACGGTCTTGATCAGAGGAAGCAGGCAGGAGGCCATTTCTAGAGTGGGCGCTGGAGCAGAGACGACCAGCAGCCTGGCCAGCTGACTCGCCTAGCTCCACACTCCCCTTCCCTTCTCTCCAGATGTGGACAGGACAGATTCTCCAGCTCTGGTTGACATCCACATCAGGTGAGCGCAGCCAGGAGTCCCCAGCTGTGCCCGGAGGAATTGTGAGCAGAGAGCCTTAATCTAACAGAGAAAGAGCTTGGAAACCAAGTCAGCTAAATGGGGAGATTGGGACTGACATATATACACTAATATGTATAAAATAGATAACTAATGAGAACCTGCTGTGTAGCCCAGGGAACTCTACTCAGTGCTCTGTGGGGACCTAAATGGGAAGGAAGTCCAAAAAAGAGGGGATGTATGTATACATACAGCTGATTCACTTTGCTGTACAGCAGAAACTAACACAACATTGCAAAGCAACTCTATCCCAATTAAAAAAAAAAAAAGAAGTGGGTAGTAAGGATGTTGATAATAGTGATGGCAGTAACGAGGGCAAACCTTTCTTGAGTGCCTACTATTTCCAGGCGCTGTTCTCAGATATTTTTAATGGGTCGTTTCCTTTAATCTTTGCAACAGGCCTGTGACATGGTACTCTTATGAGGCAGAGAGGCGAAACACCTTTGCCAACATCACTCGTGAGCAAGGGTGATCTAACTCTCACGGAAAATCAGCTACTAGGGCATCTGACCCCCCTCTACTTTTCCATCATCAACTCCAACTAACCTCCTCACACCCCCTCACTCGGCACCTCAAACCTCCTACGGTTTGTGGCGTGCTTCCTACTGCCTCCTGTCTCCATGCCTTTACACATGCTCTTCCCTCCTCCTGGAATGCTGTTCCCCCTAGTAAACTCTCACTCATCCTCCAAGACCGACTGCAAGCATTGTTGTATTCTGGTCACTTTCCCTGATGCCAACCTGTGGATGGAATGACCCGCTCTCTTCTTGCCTGTGGAGTCTGCATCACAGTGCACAGATAATGCTGTCTCCCAGGCCAGACCACGGGTGGGGCAGGGATCAAGTCTTACTCTTCTCTGCGGCAGCACATGCTCAGGTCTGGATGTCTGGTGGGTGTGGTTTTCTGTCCCCTGCCCACCCTCACCGTGGCACCTCTCTCCTCGTCTCTTGGCAGCCTGGCGTGGGGCTCCTTTACCTGCTGCATGGCAGCCTCTGTCACCACGCTCAACTCCTACACCAAGACGGTCATTGAGTTCCGGCACAAGCGCAAGGTCTTTGAGCAGGGCTACCGGGAGGAGCCGACCTTCATAGACCCTGAGGCCATCAAGTACTTCCGGGAGAGGTCAGTGCACATGGGGTCACCTCTGGCCACCACTGGGAATCAGAAGCCCGAGGCCCGGCCTCAGTGGCCACAGGGCGCCAGTCGAAAACTAGAGTGATCTGACAGAAGTGTTCTGGGGGGTTGCGGGTTGGAAGGGGCAGGCTGGGTGAGGCAGAGTTTGGACCCCACTATGTTGGAATTTCTGGGACATTTTAATGTTTTATGGGGCATGAGGTAGCCTTGGGCTTATGTGAACAGAGCCTGAGAAACCAAGAAGGGAATCAAGTTTGAGTGTTTGCCCTTGGGCCCCATGCTTCTTAGAACCAAGATAGGGTCACAGAGAGGCAGAACCAAGGTTTCCTTCTTGGGCTGTGCCACAGCACTGAGTGAAAAAAACGACTCAGCAGTGGGATCAGTGACGGTTGCTAGAGGAGGAGGGCTCCTCAAGGTCAGGGACCACATCTGATCACCTGAGTCCTTAGAGTCCAGCTGGGAATAGAGAAGATGACAATAAATAATAGGTGGATGTATGTATGGATAGATGGATGGACGGTTGAGTGGATGGACAGATGTATCTATGGTTGGGTGGGTGGTTATGTGGATGAATTGATGGATGGATGGATGGATGGATGGATAGATGGATGGATGGATGATGGATGAATGGATGCTGGATGGATGAATGGATGCTGGATGGATAGATGGATGGATGGATGATGGATGAATGGATGCTGGATGGATGGATGCATGGATGCATAGATGCATGGATGGATGCATGGATGGAAGGACAAGCAAATGGTTATCATATTTCCTGGGACCATCTCCTAAATAAACTACCTGTACCCAAATCTTTATCACAGCCTGCTTTTGGGGAGCTGATTGGACATGCCATAATGCCTTTTGGTGGCAGGGAACTGAAAGGTTCTCAGGACTGATGACAGACTCTGAGGAGGAAAAGGGGGAAGGAGACCATGGAGCTGGGCAGCATTGAGGAGTTGGACTCTCCGTGGGGCACATGGAAGGGTTTAAGCCAAGAAGTAGCACGGTGGAGGATGGTGGGGGCCACACCGGAACCTCCCTCTGACTGCTACAGACCCCATCATCTCTCCCTTGCCCCATGAGCCTCCTTTCTGTCTCTTGAACACTACAAGCTCATCCCCACCTCAGGGCCTTTGCACCTGCTGTGCCCCTGCCTGGAATCCTCACCTGGCTGGCTCACTCAGGTCATGGCTCAGATGTCACGTATTCAGTGAAGCCTTCCTTAATGACTTCATCTAAATTTGTACACCCCCATACACCCTGTCCTAGTCACTCTTTATCATTGCTATTTTTTCATAGCACCTACACAACCTGACATTATTTTATTTGTTTATCTGTTTGGTAGTTTGTAGACCGTGAGCTCCATGATGGAAGGGCTCTGCTGACTTCTTCCCCACTGTATTTTGAGCACTGAGGACTGGGCCAGGCACCTAATAGGTGCTCATTTAACATTTTGGGGGTTAGTTTGGGGTGTGTGTGTGTGTGTGTGTGTGTGTGTGCGATTGGCTGAATACTTCTCTTTTGAGACCTCAGCCCTGACTGCCTCATCCACTTTCAGCTCAAGCCCCACCATCACTGGGCAGGTTCAGCATCCCAGCGCCCCTTCATCAAAGTCCCAGGTCAGTTGTCCAGTCCTGGGCCTGTCAGGTGTGGTCAGGGAGGTCAGGCCAGCCTGGCACACATGCCCGCCTTGCTCACGGCTGTGGACAGAGCACGTCCACTAGGAAGGTGGTGATGACTGGCAGAGCACGGGACCCATAGTAGGTGCTCAGGAAATGTTTACAGCAGCTACATGAGCAGCCTGGTGTCTCAAGCTGCTCCATTAACACCGCATCTTCTGTTACCTGGGCTGTGGGAGAGCCCGGAGCATCCACGGGCACCCTTGTTCTCCTGAGGCAGAAGACAGGACCTCTTTGTACCTCATCAGCAAGAAGCTGCTGTTTGCTGGTCCTGAACAGCTCAGGCCCCAACGATGTGGGAGAAGATAAATGCTTCCCAGCATATGTGCAGAATATCACTTTACACGTTCATAACTTGAACATTATGCAGAGGTTCATCAAATTTTATTTCCCTTCCTCTCCAAGGAGAACATTTCAGCTTAGCTGGGCTGTTCATTTTTTTTTTCTTTCTTTCTTTTTTTTGGTGCCTTCTCTGCAAAGAGCTCAGAGCACACAGACAGATGTCTACACAGGTCTGTGGGGACCCAGCAGCAGGGCTGAACTCCTGCAGTGGCCAGAGTCCCTGAAACCATAGCCAGGGACGTGAGGGAAGAGATCCTTGAGCCCCCCTGCCCACGTTTCTTACTCCTTGGGGAACAGGGCGTGCTGTGGAGAGAATAGGGGTTTGAGGGCCCCCCTGACCTGAATTTTCCAGTTCTGTCTTCTCACTGCTATGTGACTTGGGGCAAGTCACTGAGCCCCTCTGGGTCGATTTCCGCTGACCTACAGTAGGAGAACCCAGAGCTCTCGTCATCTTGGGAAGGCTCAAATTGGACCCAGGTCACGTGGTAAGCACAGTGCGTGGCACATGGAGGGCATTTCATGTGTCCCTTCTGCGACTGATACAAAGTGCAAAGCTTGGGAATGACTAGCTTAGGATGGAGGTGAAGACAGCGTTGTGGATATTGGGCATCTAAGAAGCACGTTAATAACCACAGCAGGGGCTTCCCTGGTGGCGCAGTGGTTGAGAGTCCGCCTGCCGATGCAGGGGACACGGGCTCGTGCCCCGGTCCGGGAAGATCCCACGTGCCGCGGAGCGGCTGGACCCGTGAGCCATGGCCACTGAGCCTGCGCGTCCAGAGCCTGTGCTCCGCAACGGGAGAGGCCACAACAGTGAGAGGCCCGCGTACCGCAAAAAAAAAAAACAAAAAACATTGTGTTCTTTGTCCTCTGTGACTGTTTCTTAGCCATTTAACCTCTGAGAAGTGTTCGATCCCAGCTCCCTCTTACCTGTCTGTTTCCACTCTTCGCTGCTTGAATATTACTTCTCAGGGATGCCTTGCACCTCTCGCGAGGTGCCCAGAAATTAGAGATGGCACCATGGAAGGTTCAGGGCCCTCCCAAGATTAGCTCAATGACCAACGCTTTGTAAAAGGAAAGCGAAAAGAACAGAGTGGTTCTTGAACTGGAAATGATCCTGCAGGGCATCTGCTCCCTGACCTCCATGTTTTCTCCAAATCTCAGCCCAGTGGAGGCGGGAGGGCTCCGGGTGCCCTCCTTCCCACCGTCACTACTGCGGACTCTTTGGTGAAGCTCATTTGCAGCTGGGACTGTGGGGAGGGCACTGGAGGCCTGGGCCCACTGGGTGACAGCCCAGGACGTAGAGGGTGACTGGGCTGACCCTTTGCGGAGCTTCACAAGTGCCCAGAGCCCAGGGTCCAATGCCTAGTTCCTCAGATGTGGTCTGGGGCCCAACAGCATCGACCCCACCTGGAAACATGTTAGAATGCAGGCCTTGCCCCAGACCCACTGCCCCAGACCCACTGAACCAGAATCTGCATTTTTAAAAGCTCCTCGGGTGATCTGTGGGCACTGGCACATTTGGGAAACGTTGGGCTAGAGGACAGAGCAGATGCAGCCCGGTTATGGGTCAGGAGGTAGACATGGCCAGTAGAGGCCAGTGGATAAAGAAGGGTTCTACACCTCAGTGCTACTAAAAGTGTGGTCCCTGGACCAGGGCCCATTTGCAAATGTCCATGATGATATAAGGAGAGGAACTGAGACACATGTTTGGAAACTTTCATAGTGAGTTGATATCGCTGGTATACCCAAGCTTACCTTTTGTGTGTGTGTGTGTGTGTGTGTGTGTGTGTGTTTCATTTTCTAACAACTCATTTTTATTGTATTTTATTAAAAATTTGGTCTGAGGTAGATTGAAAATTAAGGGGGAAAAACCTAGTCCTTTATCAGATGGTTTGAGAAGTCCACCACGTAGACTGCCACTTTATACCAGGAAGTGACTGGAGATTTGGGAAACAAGCCAGCCTGGGGCAGCAAGAAAGGGTTTAGCTTTGAGGATGGTGCAGAGAGGGCCATGGCAGCTGGAGAGCGTGCTGGGAGCTGTGTGCCGGGGAGGCCTGGGGCTCCTGCCACAACAGAGGTAAGACCTGGTAGACCTCTTGCCAGTGCCCCAGCTGCTGTGGCCACACTTGGCTCTGGAATTAGATGGGCAGGTGCCAGGGGTCTCTCTGTAAGACAAGACATTTGTTCAAACCATCAAATCCTTGGAGCCTCCCTGCTCCATCGCTTGCGTCCTTCTCTTCTCTCAAAAAGAGCAAATGCCCAGGCTCAACCCGATTCCAGATGTTGTGGGTCATTGGGGCAGTGACTCTGTGACAGTGTGGTCACACCCCTCACCGCCATTTGCACACCTGCTGGCTGTTCTGGGAGAGCCCGAGTTGGATGGTGCCCAGCCCCACTTTCCACTGGGACCTCCTAGTGTAGGTGTACCCATGGTGAGTCTGACAGAGCATCCCTTGCCAGCCGGGAATCTGCAGGGCACAATGGAAACAGGCTTGGGCCTGTTTCTTTCTTCTTTTTTTTTTTTTTTTTGCAGTACGTGGGCCTCTCACTGCTGTGGCCTCTCCCGTTGCGGAGCACAGGCTCTGGACGCACAGGCTCAGCGGCCATGGCTCATGGGCCCAGCCGCTCCGCGGCATGTGGGATCTTCCCGGACCGGGGCACGAACCCGTGTCCCCTGCATCGGCAGGCGGACTCTCAACCACTGCGCCACCAGGGAAGCCCGGGCGGGTTTCTTGATAAACCTGAGTTCAAATCCCTGCCCTGCCCCCAGCCAGCTGCCGGGGTGGAGCTGCCCATGAGAGCAGAGTGTACAGATGCCGTCCTGGTGCCATGTTCAGTGACATCACACGTTCAGTGATGTCCAGAGCTGTTTGACACTTTGAAGCCTTTTCTCTGCTTCAGATCAGCCGTGCTGGGAGTCTTCACCCCACAGAGGTCCACAGACACCCCAAAGCAGAGCACCCTCTCTTGTAGAGCTGGTTGTTGATCTTTACCAGCACACCACTAGACTTTGGGCAAGTTACAAAGTTTTCACATCTGTAAAATGGGGATGATGGTAATGATGATGACGATGGTAATGCCTCTGTGGTTGGGATACAGGTTTGAATCAGTGTAAATATACCGCAAATAATGAGGTGTAAATATACCGCAAATAATGAGGATTTAAACAATGTACAAGTTTATTTCTCTCTCCTGTGAAAGTCTGCGCAGTTACCTCTGTCTCTGTCGCCTTTCCCTAGGGCTCATTCACCTTTCTGCACATCACAGCATCGGTTCGCTCAGCCTCTGCTCTGACTCTCCTTGTCCCCAGTTTGGGGAGACTCTTCTCTTCTGGGGCATAAGGCTGTGCTGTGACTCCCTGTGCTTCCCTCTGCCCTGGATCCAGAGGTGTTTCATACTTTGAAGCCTTTTCTCTGCTTCTTGGAAAACATCCCTTTCCTGACGCAACGAGGTCAAAATGATGAAATGAAAGAAAGGGGTGTATGTGGGGGTTTTTGAGGAGGAGCATTGGTTAATATGTTAAAATAACATCCTTCTGCATCACGAGCTGGGAGGTGGAGTCACAGAGTGACCGACCGCAAAGGCCCCAGCGATGAGGATGTCGACAACGATGATAATAACAGTTGTGACAGTAGCAAGTGCAGGCAGTGCTGTAAGAACGCCAAACAGATGGAGCTAGAGCATGTATTATTCACTGAATCCTTATGACAACCCTAAGAGTGGGTACATCATTATGCCCATTTATCAGATGAGGAAATCGAGGCTCAGGGATGACAGGGACATGTCCAGACTCAGAGAGCTAGTACATGGTGGAGCCACCGCTCCACCCGCTCACAGAGGAGACACTGAGACCCGGAGAGGAAGGTGACACAGCAGGTGCGTGGAGGGCCTGAGGGGCCCTGGGACCCACCCGCTGCCCCTTCTGAGCACTGCTTCACCCCAAGCATCCCCCGCTAACCCTTCAAGGCACTTATTTAGATTCGTGGGTCACCCCTCACACCACCATCAAAAAAAAAAACCCTGTCTTCAGAAAGCACATAATATTTCCTGCAGGACGTACTTCAAATTAAAGAAGACAGTCATCTAGTGGCGTTTGAGTATTTCCTTTTCTTTCAATACAAAGCTCAGCCTCCCTGGATGAACCTGGGCTGCCTCCCCGGTGGTCTGCTCTTAGCCTTGGCGGCTTTTCCTCAATTCCCTGCCTCCCTACCTACCCCACTCTCCCTTCCCTCCCTTCTGACATTCTTTGGGATACTTTGTGCCATCGCTGTGCTAGACCCTGAGACTACAAGTGGAGAAGGAGATAAACTCCATCCTTCTTCTCTCTGAGTTTAAAATGTTTGTGGGGAGACCAATGATTAAACAGATTGAAAACCAGTAGTAGTGCTACTCTGTTCTGAGACCTCCCTCTGTGCCAGGTCCTGGGCTTCTGACCTCACAACAACCAGTGGGGTGGTGGTAGCTGTCCTACGGTCATTCCTACCACCACTGTCCTGGCCATGGCCACGTAGAAAACTCAGGGTCATAGAGATTCAGAGCGGGTGAGCTGTCCATTCATAATAGAACTGGGCTCAGCCACGATCCTGCCTCACTGCAGGGCCCAAGGTCTCAGTTGTGCCCAAAGCATCCTCTTGTCCTCACGTGTTTTCTGCCAGGAAGCACGGGGGTTGGGGGACAAAGGGTCACAGGCGTTGCCGTAACCAAGCGTTAGCCACTCACTAGACAGCTGCCAGGACCCTGCAGACCGTTTATTTTCATTGGCGAACCTGGTGGAGAGGGCTGCATTTGTGCAAGGAACCAGCTCTTCCCAGAACGGCCACACAGCACAGCAGAAAGACAGGTAGACCTGGGCTGGATCCCAGCTCCGTCTCTGAGAGGTGAGCGCGTCCTGTGACTTTCAAGATGCAGCTCCAGCATCGCTTCCTCCTGTGAAGCCTCTGCTGGTCCCGACACAAGTGAATCTCAACCCTGGCTGTACACTGTGATCACCGGGCAACTTGAAACTCCCCTGGTGACTTCAGGGGGCCTCCACATGGAGAACCACTGGCTAGACCAGAGGTTAAATCTACTATCTCCCGGAAGCCAAGTCCAGGCCACCACCTGCTGTACATAATCATCTATTAAACAATGTGCCCTGGGCTTCCCTGGTGGTGCAGTGGTTGAGAGTCCGCCTGCCAATGCAGGGGACACGGGTTCGTGCCCC
>NW_021703769.1:69447378-69493428 GCF_005190385.1 Monodon monoceros | reverse complement strand
AAAAAAAAAAAAAACAAAACAAAACAAACAAAAAACCCCAATGAGCCCATTTGTTTGCATATTGTCTGTGGCTGCTTTTCAACTGCAAAAAAAAAAAAAAAATCAGATTACAAAAATTCTGTTTAATTTGAGGCTATTTATGTAAAAAAAAGTATTAATCCTGAAACCCTAAACTACTATCTGTGGTGATCTCCCTTCATGGAGGTTTAATTATAGGGGGACTTTTGCTCTGTCTATAGGGTTGGATTTTTTTTGTTTTTTTTTCCGGTACGCGGGCCTCTCACTCTTGTGGCCTCTCCTGTTGCAGAGCACAGGCTCCGGACATGCAGGCTCAGTGGCCATGGCTCATGGGCCCAGCCGCTCTGCGGCATGTGGGATCCTTCCGGACCGGGGCACGAACCTGTGTCCCCTGCATCGGCAGGCAGACTCTCAACCACTGCACCACCAGGGAAGCCCATAGGGTTGGATATTTTTAAACGAGCCTGTGCTGTAAGGAAACTAACAAGGATGTTTCCACTAAAAAACAAAAATCAAAAAAAGAACCAACCAAACAAAGAAAAATACATCTTCCCTTATACTGAACCTCCCTTGAACCTTCCTACAGCGTCAGTTATCTATAGGGTATCTGCCTTCCTATAGCATCTACACTCAGGCCTTTGTTCTGCCATCTGGGGCTCCCTAGGCCACAGAAGGTCCTTGTTAATAAGATCTGTGTTCAGAGTTTGTCTCCTGGGAAACACAGGCCTATAGCCCCTGGTACAGACATTATCGTAGGCAATCCCAAAGTGTGTTATTTAATGCATGGGATTTTCTAACTCGTGTGCATGCTTGACTTCCTACTTGACTAGAAGCTCTTTGAGGGCAGAGACTATGAAGTAGACATTTCCACCCTCTACAGCATCTGGTACAAACTACACAGAGCAGGGCCTCAGGAAATCCCTGCTGAATGCGTGAATGAACAATGTTAGGAGACCCAAATTATCATTGCATGAGTATTTCTTTCCCTTCTACTGGGGACATTTCTGGCATTGCTTGCTTGTCAGTCACCGCCTGCCCCACGTCTCCTCTAGCCCCAAGCTTCTGGACACAGCTATGCAACTAGGAATAAGAGGTGATGGGAAGAGTCAGAAAACAGCGGTGGGGCATTTGCTTTGGAAAGAATTGAGACATCCTTGTGCGAGAGAAAAGAGGAGAGCAGTGGAAAGAAGAGGAGGGTGGGGAAGAGGGAAGACTCCATGCTGGGGGCACTGGAGAGAGTGTAGGGGGCACTGAAAGTGAGATGTGAGTTGAGAGAGGTTCTAGGACGGCTGCAAGGCAAGTAAAAGCAAAGCAAGGAATAGAGGGCCGATGTCAAGGTGCAGGGCCACAGATAAGGAATTGGGGGTGCTTTCGGTGTTCTTTAGGACATACAGTAATGGTTGGAATTGTTTCTACGTTGGAGGCCTACGTTATGCTTGTCTAAAGGTGAGGCACGTGTGGACCAGACCTCGTAGAGCTCTGGAATGTGTTTGGGTTACACGTGGATGAGTGCCGTGTGGGACTGTGGCCCTGCCCATTCTCTGGCTCAGTCATCGGTGGGATGGGGGTGAGGGTCTAGGTCTGGAGCTGTGTTGGAGAATCTGCAACTGCTTTCGCTCTGACCCTTCCTCTGCTCTGTGCTTGTCATCCCGTCCCCGGCCAGGCCAGCAGAGACAGCTCCCTCTGGAACTGCAGTGATTTTGAGATGCCAGAGGAGAAATTCTCACAGTTGTTGGTGGGAAGGAGCGCTGTGGCAGAGGTCAGAAGACCAGGGCTTTGTTTCTATGTAGAAATGTCTTTAGGGAATGTTTTGATTTAGTTAAAGAAAGTGACGCAGCTAATAAAAGTCCTTTGCCCCCAAATCAGGAAATAGGGGTAAGTTCAAAAAGAAGGTTTTAGATTTAATCCACTATATTCTCATTATCTGGGGTTAATCACCACTAACCCTTTGGTATATGTTCTGGCAAGTAATGTTTTGTGCATATTCGTGTGTAATTTTTAAGCAAATCAAACTGTACACATTCTCGTGTCATATGCTATTTGCCTGTGATTGAACATCTTTTTGTGAGAGCACGTAGGTTTGCATCCCTGTTCCGCCTCTAATTTATCAGCTGCGTGGCACCTGATTGGCCACATCACCTTTCAATACCTCAGTTTCTTCATCAATAAAATGGAAAGATAACGATGCCCATCTCACAGGGCCGTGGGAAGGATCCCGTGGGACGATGGGCCACGTTGCTTCGCAAAATGTTCCCCAGAGGGGCGGGGCTGCACTTTTCCAGGTCCCGGGTCTCTGCCGGCTCAGCCTGCTTTTTCTTACACCGGCTTTTGGCTTCTTTTCTTTCCAGGATGGAGAAGGGGGATGGGCACGAGGAGGACTTTCGCTTGGATTGCCGCCACGAGAGATACCCTGCCCGTAAGTGGCCTCACCTGCAGGAGCCAGTGCTGCAGATTCGTGAGCCGTCTGAGAAGAGAGGACCCTGGAGATGGGCCAGGCCAACCTCTCCCTGCCCCCCTGCATTCTCCCCCCGACACATACTGCAGATGGCGAAACTGAGGCTGGGGTCTTAGCAGAGCAAGTCTTCCGCACATGGCAGCCACGGCCCTTGCAATGGGGTCGGAATGCTAAGGGAGCAAGAGGGACACGGGGGTGCCTTAAAGACAGGCAGGCGAACCACAGCTCCATCCAGGCCGGGGTTAGCCATTGGCTGGAAGGGACAACGGCTCTGGGGCAGAGCTAGCCAAGTCAGGGAGGTGATAGCTCACAAGATCTGTCTGAGCAGTGGATACTTGTGGTAGCTCAGAATGCACTGACTTCATATGCCTCACTGTGGGGGTCAGAGTCTAGGGCTCCTATTCAGAAAGCAAATGTCTGGACCAGAAAGCAAAGGGGAGGTCAAAGGAAAGAAAGGCCTTGCTCTGCACAGAAAAGAAAGGAGCTGAGACAAAAATGGCAGAATCTCATCCGAGCCTGCTGAATGCCCACCCCGTGCTCCCTGCCCACCCCACTCTGTACTAAGGGCTTTTTATACCTGATCTCATGTTCTTGCTGACCACCAACCCCTACAGCCAGGATTACTAAGCACACTTTGCAGAAATGAGGGCTCAGAGAGGTGGAGCAACTTGCCTAAGGTCACACAGCTAGTCAGTAGCAGAGCCCTTAGAGCAGGTGCTGTCTGTGCCCTGCCTGTATCTCTCAGACCTTTTAGGAAGCTACGGTGCCTCCCAGCTGCCAGTATTTGCATCTCTGTGCCTGGGGGCTTGCCCCACCTCCACCCACAGAAGGCAGGAAGTGCCAGGGAAGCTGGCATATAGATACCCTGGCTCCCTCGCCCCTTGAGTGGTATCGCCCTGAGGTGTGTGATTTGCAGGATTAGCCAGGTTTACCAGGTCTAGCAGCTGCCTGGGTTGGCCGCCTTCCCTCCCCTGGACCACGTCCCCGCCTCTGTCAAGTTTCCCTGCATCTTTGTATTGTCACCCCTTTGCTCCAATTCCTATCTCAGGGTTTGCTTCTGGGGAATCTGAACTAAGACAGCAGAGATTTAAACTCAGATTTGTCTGTCCCCAACCTCTGGGATCCTAGTAACGGAGTGAGAAATGGCTCTGCTGAGAGGAGAAGATGGAGGCGGGTGAAGGAGTCTGGGAGGAGGCCTGGCTGGAGAGGAGGAGAGGGTCTGGTCTTCACACTGAGGGAAGA
Organism: Monodon monoceros; assembly: GCF_005190385.1. NCBI lineage: Eukaryota > Metazoa > Chordata > Mammalia > Artiodactyla > Monodontidae > Monodon > Monodon monoceros. The sequence goes on along the minus strand of NW_021703769.1, from coordinate 69,489,713 downwards.
GGCTCCTGTAGGAGACACCAGCCCAGGAAGATGTCCAGAATGCTAACTGCCTACCCGAGGAACTGGGGTGGATGCTGGGCCCACAGACTGTGGCTTCATGGCAGGTGTCAGGGTGGGGGGCTTCCTGGAGGAAGGGGTCAGGAGCCAGGGCATGGAGGAGGCTGGGGAGCACCTGCCTCAGGGATAACAGAAGACAGCAGGAATCCACCAGAGGGGTTCAGGAAGCACACGGTAGGGACACAGGCTGAGAGCCCTGGCATGTTCCAGAGGGCCACCGGCTCCCCTGCTTGGGCCGGAGCCCCCTGAGGCCCCTGCAGAGTGGGCAGGAAGCCCTGGGTGGAAAGGGGTCGTTGGGCTTGTCTTGGGGGCAGCTAGGGAGCTGGGAGGAGGAAAGGCCAGATCCCTGAGGGCTGAGGATGGAAGAAAGAGTCCAGAGAGCAAATCTGGCCCTGAAAGCGAGCCCTGGGATGGAAAGTGAGGACAGCAGAAGCCCTGCACCCCCAACCCAGCCCCTCACCTCTGTCCTGGCATCCACTTCACCTCCCAAGCATCACATGCATTCCCCAGGTCAACAGCCTGCAGAGAATTCCACCTTTCGTGCCCTCGGCAAATACTGAGCTGTGCAGACCCTCTGTGCTGGCACTGGAGATGCAGCCGGGAGCCAGAGCAGGCAAAGCTCCTGCCTTGCGGGGTGGGAGTCCAGAGGGAGGGAGAATCAAGAAAGAAGTGAACTCAGAAACAAGCATGGTGATCTCAAGTGCAAGGAACGTGATGATAAAGGGGGATCGGGGGAGGCCTCTTTAGAGCCACCTCTTTGAGGGGCCGCTGGAGCTGGGGCCTAAGGAAATAGAAGGAGTCAGTCAAACAAAGAGCCTTCCAGGCAGAGGGGCCTGCAGGTGCCAAGTCTCCACAGCAGCCAGCACTGGAGGCCACGTGGCCGGAGCAGGGAAGCGGTGGGGGTTGGGGATTGGGATGCGGGAGGAGACGGGGCTGGGGTGCCCAGGAGGCAGGACCATGGGAAAGAGCTGGCTCTGCAGTGGTGGGGGGAGGGGCATTGTGAGCACAGAAGAGACTTGCCCAGATTATTTATCTGTATCTATAGCTGTATCTATATCTGTGTCTACATCATTTTTACCTATATCCGCATCTATCCATCCCTCCTTCCATCCATCTGCAATGTGGGAAAAGGATGGGAGGGGAGGAAGAGTAGAGGCCAGCAGACCAGCTTAGATGCTGTCCCCTCATCCCCCGGAGTGACGGTGGCCTGACCTGTGTCAACAGAGATAAAAGTGGGAGGATACAAGAATTTTTTGCCAGAAGAGTCGTCTGAGTGCTTTGTGCTCCTGTGGAAGCAGATCCTGAGATAAGGACCCAACAGCAAGCACCTTATTTGGGTGATCCCAGAAAATACAATAGGTGCTGGGGAGGCAGACTAAGCAGGGAAAGGCCGGCAGGTGGAAGCCGTGCTCCAGGCTGGTTATCACTGTAGGCCCTGCTGGGTGACTTGGGGAGCCAGTGCAGAGCACCCGGTCTGAGTTATTCCCCCCAGACATGACAATAGCTCTCCTCAGGCGTTGTTCGAAGGCTGCTGGGGTAGGGTGGGGTGCATGAATTCTCCTGGGGTGGGTGGAGAAAGCTCTGGCGCCGTAGGAGGTCAGCTGCCTGCTCCACTGGGAGGGAGGGCGCACCCACAGCATCAGCTTGTGTGACTTGAGGTGACGGATGGAGGCGGCCAGGAACCTAAGATATGCACAGAACTTTCAGGCCAGCAATCAAGGGCCAGATGTCACCCACTGATGGACCTGGAGAGGACGAGTTTGAGGGGCGTGTAGGGTTGAGAACAGAGATAGTTGAAGCTGGGGGACTTTTGAGACCGTCGAGGGAGATTGTGTGGGGTGGGGAGAGATGGAGAAGCCACGAGGTCCTAACACCCTGGGGCTCAAAGAGAAGCATGGAAGCCGGTGGGGAAGGGACTGTGGCTCCCACAGGTTTTCCAGGTCCCAGCCTCTCGGGGAAGAAAGGAACCTCAGAGTCCCCAGCACCTCTGCCATGTGTGCCTTTCATCAGGTAGCCGAGTTATCCGGATGGCTGTCTTTCCCCAGGGACCAGCGGAGGCGCTGGGGTCTCAGAGTCACAACAGTGAGGAAGAGGTAGACCCCATCTGCTGTCGGAGCTGACGGGGAGGCACCCGAATGTGGGCTGGGCACACCCCATCTGCCAGACCCCAGGCAGCGTTTGGGGATGCGGGGCCCAGCCACCTGTGGACTGGGTCCTCACATGGTTCATGGGCTGGAGAGCAGCCTGATCGTCTAGGGAAATGACACCGTCTCCAGAATGCGGCCTCTTAGCTGCTAGTGGGATTTTGGCCAAGAAAATGTTTTGGAAAGTCCTGGACAAGTTTTGCAATATTTCTCTACTGAGCAACTGCTCAGATCTGGTTGGTGTACTGACTTGCCAGCAGGACGCACGGGGGAGGAGGAGTGCCAGGGAGCCTGCATTATTAAGCCCTTACTGTGTGCAGGTCCCGCTCAGCACTTCACAGCCGTCTCATCTGACAGCTGGCACAGCCCTGGGAAGGAGGGTTGATTGTTGTTATTGTGTAGACTGAGAGGCTGAGGCTCTGAGACGCAGATTGACTTTGTTGAGATCTCTGGCCCCCCGGGGAAGTACAACTCAGCTTGGCCTGTAGATCTCTCCCATTATCCTGGAACCAGGCCGTTCCTGCTCTGGTCCCCAAACTCTCCACCTCATTTCTTCCCACTCTCCCCTCCCTCATTCTGCTCCAGCCACCCTGGCCTTTCTCTTTCTTGAACATACAGAACTCATTCACTCCACAGGATCTCTGCACGTGCTCTTGTCTCCACCTGAAAAGCTCTCCCTCTAAATCTTTGCATGGCTGGCTTTGTCTCCTCTTTTTTTTTTAAAAAAAAAAATTAATTTATTTATTTTTGGCTGTGTTGGATCTTTGTTGCTGCACATGGGCTTTCTCTAGTTGTGGCGAGCAGGGGCTACTCTTCATGGCGGTGTGCGGGCTTCTCATTGTGGTGGCTTCTCTTGTTGCAGAGCACAGGCTCTAGGCGCATGGGCTTCAGTAGTTGTGGCTCGCGGGCTCTAGAGTGCAGGCTCAGTAGTCATGGTGCACGGGCTTAGTTGTTCTGTGGCATGTGGGGTCTTCCCGGACCAGGGCTTGAACCCGTGTCCCCTGCATTGGCAGGCAGATTCTTAACCACTGTGCCACCAGGGAAGTCCCTTGTCTCCTCTTTAAGCTTCTCTTCAGAGAAGCTCCCCTAACCTGCACCAGCTTCCCCAGTCGACCTCATATCACTGTGTTTTCTTTTCTTCATCGTATCTGTACCTCTCTGACATTATACTTACATACCTGGTTTCTGTTTTGTTGCCTTTCTCCGCTGGGTTCCATGAGATTAGGCACCCTGTCTTTTGTTTTGTTCACGCCTGTATCCTGAGAGCCTAAAACAGTGGGTGGCACACAGTAGGTGCTGAATTGCCTCTCTAAACTTCTCATTTTCTCCCACCATATCCCACCCGAGAAGCCACTTTTACATAAACAGTTACATGAACTTTTGGTTATCTTAACTGTTCCAAAAGTTGCTATTTTTTCTTGGGCTGCTGTGATACAGATTCTGCCACATTTTTTTCTTTTTTCTTCCTGAGGAAAGAGTTTGCCTTTGAAACCTGCCTTTGGGGCTTTGCAGTGCCACCAGCTAGCTCGGGGGCACATCAGATGTGACATTTGATGGAGGCAGTGCTGCCATATGGTCCAGGTGTCTGCATCTTCCTTTTAGGAACAGCTGGGGTTTGTGGCTGATTGCAGCTGTCCAGTTCAATGCCCGAGACAAGCTTTTGATTTTGCCAGGTGTGTCTGTGAGGCTGTGCTGAGTGAGAGGCTGTCACTCGCCGGGTATAGAGGTGGCTTCTGGGAGCTCCATCTAGACGAGTCTCTGCTACCGCTGCCCTCGAAATAGCAGAGGGAATTTCAAGGAAGACTTTTCTGGGCTCAGAGCAACTTGGCATTTTTATTAGATCAAAATGAAATCCAATATAGTACTGCTTGAGTCTGCTTCCTTTATTAAAATGGAAACAGACAATATTTCTGAAATAAATATCAATGCCAACTTGCTGGGCACACAGACAGCCATGCAGCTTGGAGATACCTGAGACCCTGGCACTGGGGTAGAGAGAGCTGAGCCAGTATCAGCATCGGAATCCCCTGGAGGCCTCCCTGAAACACAGATTGCCCGGTCCCACCCCAGAGTGTCTGGCTGAGGAGATCAGGGTGGGGCCTGGGGTTCTGCATATCCAGAGACTCTGCTTCTGCTGCTCCACAGACCACATTCTGAACTGCACTTGTCCCTGGGCTGCTGCCAGGAGGGAGTCTGCATTTTGTCACCTGTTTGGGCTCTTCAGCAACTTCTGGATGGAAACTGCTGCTTCTAGGGCAGATTCTCTTCCCATCCATCTTCCTAAGACACAAAATCATGTCTTCTCCACCCCCTCCCAGCCCCAAACCTTCCTGTGAGAGCGTCCCTGGTGGGTGTCAGGTCCTGTGCCAACCCTCCTGGACATTCCCCGGGAAGCCTTCTCCAGCCATCCCATTCGTGCTTCAGCTTTCTTTCAGTCACTCATCACTCTTGGAATCCTCCTTTGCTAACTCTCTCCCCACTGGGATGGAAATATCACGAGGACCAGGACCTTGTCACCACATTTGTGTGGCAGCCCCAGTGCCTAGCACGGGCTTGGGCCTCAGTACCTTTCCAGTGAATGTTTGAGCTCACTTTGTCTCCATGGGGTAGTTTCTCTGAGGACTGTTTCCATTTTACAGGTGAAGTTCCTTGGATTCCGAGCAACAGTGTCATTTTTCTTGGCTTAGAAGTCTGGGCGACTCTAAGCTCAAAGCTGTGTCATTGTTCTTTATGCCCATTTTTGCCCAAGGCAGTGTTTCTGCAATCATCCCCGATCCTAAGAAACACTTGGGGCCAGTTGTTAAAATACAGATTTCCCTGGAGATTCCAGTTCCTTGGTTTGGGGCCGGCCAGGAATTGGCTTCAGGTAAGTCTGATGATACAACAGAAACTCCAGGTGCAGGATAAACCCTGTACCGCCAGGGGCCTGCCGGGCCATTTACACCTGGCACCCAACGTCTTTGCAGCTGCAGCCTTGCACTCCTCACCCCTCCAGCCCCGTGTACTGGGCTTTCCAGCCTCACAGACCATCTTGCTTTCCTCCAACCACCAACATCATGAGCTTTTTCACACCTCCTGAGAACCTCATCTACCTGCCAAGAACCTATTTCACACCCTGTTCCTTCTGCCTGAAATGACCTGCTCCCTGCCTCCCTTTGGCAAAAAACAAAAAAACAAACCCTACCAGTGGAGTTGTGAGCTTCACAGTGCTTTCCAAGTCTAGCTCAGATTCTAGCAATAGTAACCAGGCCCCTCTCCAGCCCCTAGCGGAGGTGGTGTGCTCGCATCTGCATTTCCCTCCCCTGGCGCTCGAGTAGATGAGGGGGAATGTTATAGTGGTTACAAGTCCAGCCTGTGGAGTGAGGCTGCCTAGGTTCAAATCCCAGCAGTAAGACCCTGGACAAGTCACTTAACCTGTCTGAGCCTGAGTTTCCTCATCCGTGTAATGGGCATAGTAATGGCACCTAACTCCCATTTCTGAGGATTAAATGAGCCAGTGAACACGAGGCACGGTGAATGGCTCCTGACACAGTGAGAGCTGGAGGCATGTTTGCTCTTGTCATCTCTTCCCCTCACTAGACTGTGAGCACCCAGAGGACAGGTCTGCATCTGACTCCTGTCTGCAGACCCAGCACCCAGATGGAGGCGGACACAGTAGGTGCTCAACAAATGAGGAAATGAAGGAATCAATGGCTCTGGGGAGAGGTGGCAGGTTCAATGGACTCAGCCTGATCCCGAGTGTGGGAAAGAGATGGAGAGAATGTTATGGCCCAGTAAGGAGTCCCCAGCAGATGGACTTTAGTGAAGAGAGGGATGAGACACCCATTCGATCTCCTAGGAGATAACCCATCCCCAAGGTAAACCAGAAAACCCAACCTTCCCCTCCACATGGATCCCACACAAATCCTTCCCAAATCCTCCATCGTATTCATTCAACAAATCTACACCGTCAGCACTGTGTGTGGAATTGTGCTGGGTGCCAAGGACACAGCGATGAATAAAAGCAGAGCTAGCCTGTGTCCTCATGTTACATACAGCCTAGAAGAGGAAAACGGGAGGAAACAAGTAAACAGATATTACCAAATATGATGGAGTTTCTGAAGCGCCCTCAGCATGCAGATTTACAGAGCAGGGTTGACTTGGAGAGGCAGTCAGGGCGGCAATGGAAGAGGGATGATGGTGTCACTAGCTGGAAGGGTCTCCAAAGCCAGACATCTCAGTGCCAACCTTGATTCATCTCCCCATCTCTCCCCACATCCCAGGTCTTTCTAGAGATAAGAGTTCAAGGTTGGGCAGCCAGACAGTAGGCTCTGGATGGGCCCATGAGTCCTGGAGAGAGTTCTTCAGTACCTTGGACAGCTGGTGGAGAGGGTCCATCTGGCTCTTCTGTGATAGGCTGAGCTCCTCTGGGGTCAAGAACGTCAATACCAGCCGCCTGCCCACCCTCACTAATTCCCCTACTGGCTTTGGAGCACCTTGGACAAGTCACTTCCCCTGTGATCACCCCCATTTCTCTGCACATCTGTGATGCCGCTCTTGGTCTTGAAGGACCCTTCCAACCCACTGAATCCATTTTGGAACAGTGGATGTGATTTCACACAATTCAGCAGAGCTGAGAGCTGATCTCCCGGGATCTTGGTGCCTTGGAGAGAGTTTGAGACAGTGATTTCCCACTGAGGGATTGAGATGTCAGGACTGGAAGAGGCTGAATGTTAAAAAACTGCATGTTTGATACTTGGACCAAAAATGGAAGATAAATCACATCTTCTGAGAACCTCCTATGGGCTGAATACTCTGCTAAGCCTGGGAGGTTCCAAGGGAATTTGAAGCACAGTACTTGCTGCCAACCCTCTGAGTGAGACCTTGGATAGATCTCTTCCCACCTCTGGGCCTTGGCCACCTCATCTGTGAAGAGAGGTGGTTGAACCCAAACCCCCTCTGTACTGGCATTTTTAAATTTTCACATCTCTCTGATGTCACATAATGAAAGGCTTCTAGCAAGGGGCCTGCAGGGTCTGCTGACTCCTTTGTAACTAACATCCATTTGCGGGCCCAGAGAGGTGAAGTTACTTGTCAAAAGTCACACAGCTTTAAAAAAAAATAGGTTCACTCAGCTTGTCAGTGGTGGAGCCTGGATTTGAACCTTTTGACTCTCAGACTCCAATACAGTTCCCTGCCCTGACTCTGTACCCAAAGGAGGAGAGGCTAGCAAAGAGACTCTCAAATGTACAGAATCTCAGGGAGGGTGGGCCGAGCACATGCCTCCAGCTCAGGGGTCGCTCCTTCTCCTCCCGCATGGTTTCTTCATTTGTTATAAAAAGTCAGCTCAGGACATGCTCTGTGCCCAGCCAGGTGCTGGGGGCTGCGGGCTCCGGAATGAAGCAGACCCAGTCCCTGACGGCACTGAGTCCCCAGGTTAGCTGGGGAGACTCCGGAGTCATGGGACAAAGACGCCGGCCGGGAAGTAGTCAGAGGTCAGAAATGGCCCCCTGTGGGCTGAGTCGAGGCTGAGAGATGCTGTTTGGCCCACAGACGGTTTTAAATGCTTTAAAAGCCTTAGTTAGTTGTCATCATTTAAAAGCCAGGAGATTTGATTTCAAAATCCCAATTTTCAGTTTCTCTGATCATTTTGGGAGATCAGAGCCCACATTCCCCACGGCAACAGTTAACCAAAGCTGAGGAAAGGCTGCTTCTGGCCACTTCACCCAATTACGTCATTTGCTTGGGCCAGTAGGCATTTTGAGGTGGGATTCTCTGATTTATAGCATAAGGCTTTTTCTTTTTTCCTGGCTGGTGACTGGCCCCAAAGTAAAGGAACCAGGAGAAGGGAAGTGAGTGAGGAGTCGTGGTGGGCTGGTAGGGTGTATGGTGAGGTCAGGGCTCCCCTCACTGTAAATGGCTCTGGGCCCCAAGCCCCTCCTGGGAGGCTAGAGAAGGGAGGAGGACCCCAGTCATCAGCGAATTGACCTGATTTTGACTCACAGAAGGATAAGGATCATGGCCCTTCTTTTTCCTTAAAATCACATGATCACTTTCTCTCTGTTCCAACAAACTCTCCAAGGTTCTGCCTGTTGGCAACGGTAAGCAGCTACAATCATTTCTAAATACTCATTTAGAAAAACAATCAAGGCTTTCTGTGCACCAAATATTTGCTTTTAGATTTAAAAAAAAATCCCAACACCTATATCTTGGCAGCAGGCACTTCCAAAGAATGCAACTGTTTCAGTGACTGGGGCCAAAACAAACGTTTTTCCTGAGGCCAAACGATTCCAGAATGTTTGGCAAATGTTTCCCACCCCTTTTTAAAATACAGTAAAATTAGCAAAGCACCAACATTAAAGAATATTAAAAATAGAAGAAACGCCAAAGGAAAAAAAAATCACGCTTGCACACTCCCCACCATTGGTACAACCATCCCCATCTTTGCCTGTTCCCTTCCAGCCTTTGTTATGGGGAAGAATCTCCCAATAGTCAGAGCTACTTTGGGGGTGGAGGAAGAGTGATGAGCTGTCTGTCCTTGGAGGAGTGTAAGCAGCCGCTTGGCTTCAGCAGGAATTCCCACCTCAAGGGGCTTGCTCTGAAGGATGCCTGACCCTAAAGGATGAGAAGTATATCTGAGCATCCTTTAGAGCTCGGAGGGGGAAGCAAACGAACAGAGAACACATTTCTTTTAATGCTGAAGTTTCGAATCAGGAAGAAATTGATTCAACCCAGCAGGCCTGTAGCTGTGAATCCTAAGGCAGCTGCTTATGTTGGCTGAGTCTCAGTTTCCTCATCTGTAAAATGGGCTCAGGCTTGCGAGGACAGAACCTAGCAGGGTGTGTAGACTATAAGCACTCTGTCGCTGTTAGTTTTCCCCTTTGCCCTTTGAGCCAGTCCCACCCACCATGCCACGCAGTCTCTCCTCCCTGTGATCCCTTTGTTCTTATCTTTCTGGCTCCATTGATTCACCATGGAATATTCTCCAGGGGTTGAGCCATTTCTCTGCTGGGCTGTCTAATGCTGGGGGTGTTGCTGACAGAGCACCACTTGGAGTGGATGCTCCAAGAGAGGGAGACCCCTGAGGCTGGAGAGAGGATGTCCGGAGGGCTTCCTGTAGGAGGAGAAACTTGAGCTGGGCTTTGAGTGTTCAATTCAGCAGTAGGTACAAGGGCATTTCAGGCAGGTCCCAGCTTGGAGATGGAAATGGGTCTGGTGTGTTAGGAAGACATGAAGGAGGTGCTTGGGTGAAGGCAGGGGAGCGAGCTTCCGAGAATCAAGAACAGAAGAGTGAGCATGTTGGATCAGTCGAGCCTCCCAGCCCCTGTGCTTGCCCAGGCCGTCAAGAGCAGAGGGCCGTAGTGGGAGGCGGTAGAGTCTCTGCCCCACGTCTCGGCCCAGGGAGCTGCTCAGGGCCGGCTTTGGGACGTCCACGTACTTGCTCGCTGGCCTGAGGTCAAGTACACTGGAGTCATCTACACTGTTCTCCTTCTAACCCTCCCACAGCTCCTCGAGCACGTGGGAGCCCACAGCGGAGCCCAGGGAAGCCTGACGGGGTGGGTGGCTGGGGGGCAGGTGAGGCTGTGGGTAGGTGAAGGGGGGGATGGAAAGTTGGTGGGTGGATGGCTTGAGTGGGGTGGGTGAATGTCAGGGCAGGTGGGTGTGCAGGGTTGGTGGTGGGGCAGTGTGGGATTGTTGGATGGGTATGTTGGTGAGTTAAGGGGTAGAGACTTGATGAGTTAGTGGGTGTGTTGGCAGCTTGGGAAGCAAATGAGTAACCGGATGAGTTGGAGAGCGGCTGGGTGGCCGGATGGGTGGATGTCTCAGGTTATGGGTAGATGTGTGTGTGGGAAGCCAGGCTGGTGGGAGTATTATGGGGTGCTGGGAGGCTGGATGAGGCAATGGTGGGCGTATGGTGTGTTGAGAGGTGGGAGATGCCTGAGTGGGTTCTAGGGCTGTGGCAGGCTCCTGGGGGGATCGTGTGTGAGTGATGGTGGATACCTTGGTGGGTTGGTGAGTGGATGGCAGCGGACACTGGCAGGTGGATGTCTAGGTGTTGGTGGACCGGTGGACAGAGAGGTGGGTGATGGGGGCGTGGCAGAGGTGGAGAGCTGGGTGGGCGGATGGTGATACGGTGAGTGGGACGGTGGGTAGAGAGCTGGGTGTAGCTTGATAGATGGGTGGGTGGGGAGCTGGTGGGGGTCGGTGGGCCGATGGGGTGGGGGTGGAGGAAGGCAGCCGTTGGCACTGACCACGCCGTCTCTCTGCAGGATACCAGCCACACATGGGAGATTCCTGGCCCCAGAGCTCTGCACAGGAGGTGCCAGAGCTGAACCGCCAGTGCTGGGTCCTGGGGCACTGGGTGTGACAGCGACCAGCCTGGCTCCAGACCTCGGGCCGTCATCGGCACCAGCCCCCTGCTGCAAGACCACTGGTCTGGCGCCTTTGGAAACCTGGCCTGTGTGGGACACATGTGGCCTGCCCTGCCCGCAGCTGCCTGGGTCTCAGGGTCCTGGAAACGGGGCCAGGGCAGCCAGAGGGACTCTGGGACAGCAACTCCTAACTCTCGCCACCGCCACATGCAGAGCCCTGCTGGGTGCAGCTGGGATGCCGGGAGAGACACAGACCTCGGCCACCGAAAACCTGGGACCCACGAGCCAGCCGGGAAGTTCAGGAGGTCCCCAGTGTGCAGAGCCCTGCGGGGGGGCAGGGAATGGGTGGGGCTTCCTGAAGGAGGGGCAGTGGCAGTGGCACCAGGGGCATCACACAGCAGGCACACAGCAAGGGCTCAATAAATGCTTGTTGAATCTGTTTCCTTGCCGTGTGTGGAGGCCAGTTGCTCTCTGGGCCGTGGCTGCCCCCTCCTGGCCCCCCCCATCAGGTCCCTAAGGAACCTGAAGATGAGATGGCCCTGAGTGTGCTGGTCAGGGCCAGACATTGATGCATGGGCGGGTGGGGCAAAGTGGGGAACCTGGAGCTGAGGCTAGGTCTGGGGGGTGGGGTCAGGATGGAGCCAGGCTGGCAGGCTGCCTTGGATTCCAGAGGGTGGGCGAGGTGGGGGCCGGGCAGGTGGGAGATTTGGGTGGACAAGAGACAGGCCCTCAAACCCAGGCACTAAGCTACCCTGCCTCCCACAGGGACCCTTTACCCTGTGTCTAGAGCCACATTTACATGGAATCTTAAGGCTTAGGTGACTGGGGAAACATTCCTATTGTGAAGACGAGGGAACCTGGGATCACAGAGATGATGTAACTTGCCCAAGACCACAGAGCTAGCAAACGGCAGGTGAGGGTTTGAACCAGGACTCCTGACTCCAAGAGGCCTCATCCCTTCCCAGAAGGATTTCTAGAGCTTTCCCTCAAGTAGAGAATGTTTTTCATTCTTTCATAAACCCGTCATCCAACCATCCATCATCCATTTTCCATCCATCCATCCACCTATCCAGCCAGCCAGCCACCCATCCATTCATCCATTATCCACCCGTCAGTGGTCTTTCTTCCTTGTATCAGACATCCATCCATCATCCTTTCATGCACCACCCGTCCTCGTTATTCAACCATCCATCCATCTGTGTATCCATCTATCCAATGATCTAATTCATTGTGCCCCTACTATGTGCCGAGCACTGTGGTAGGCGCTCGAGACAGGATACTGAACCATCCAGAGAGGGCGTGTATCCTCACAGAGCTCACAGGTGGGCAGGACACATAACTAGACAGGTGATTATATAGGGCAGTGCGCGAAGTGCTCTGGGACCAGGCAGCCTGGATTCAGATCCCAGCTCCTCCACTTGAGACCTTGGGCAAGTTACCTGACCTCTCTGTGCCTCAACCCCGTGGGCACATGGGGGTCATCAGCACACCTACCTCTTAAAACTATTCTGAGGGTTAAAGGAGGGAATGTATGCGAAGCTTTTAGAACAGAGCCTGGCACACAAACACTGTTGGTGTTTGCTGTCACCTCAATGAGGGGAACTGGGGGGGGGGCGCTGCAGGAGCCCAGAGGCAGCACCTGCTTCCTGGGGGGGGGGGGGGTGGTCAGGGGAGGCTCCTGTGGGAAAATGACGTTTAAGCTGAGACATGAAGTTGTCTAGATGTTGGGCAGGCAAAAATGTAGAGGGGAAGAAAGTTGGGAACATTATAGGAACTTTAGGATAGTCTAGATGGCAGGTGCGGAGAGAAGGGAGAGCAACGGAGTTGATGAGAAATGTGGCAGCAGAGGTCGGTGGAGCCAGAGGGACTCTGAAGCCTCTTCAGGATGGAGCAGCAGGGGATGCTTTCAGCAGAGTGGGAAGCGCCCAGCTGTGCATTCCAGGAAGGTCCCCGCAGCTCTGGACAGAGAACAGATGCGGGAGGACGGGCCCCTTCCTCACCCTCACCACACCTGAAGGGAGAGAGGGCTGCTTCAGCACGGAGGCCCTGGGATGGGACACTGAAAGCAGATTCAGGAGCTAGTCAGCAGGGAAGATAGGCCGATGTGGGGGGAGGAGAGGGGAAAGTCAGCGATGACTCTCAGGTTATGGGCTGCGGGAGGCGGGGGCAGGGTCAGATGTGTTGAGTCTCAGGTTCCTGGGGGACACCAGGTGGAGGTGTGTGCTATTCATTCATTCATTCATGCAGCTGTTAAGTCAGTGATTCATTCATCCAGTAAATATTGCAGACCTACCGTGAGGGGTGGGAGCTGGGTCTGGGAGACAGACTGGGACCCAAATAAAAAGGCTTTGAGTGTCAGGACAAGAGGGTCAGGCTTTGGCCTCTGGGCGAGGAAAAACCACAGCAGCAGAGTGAGGCTGGGCAGGGGCGTGTCCAAAGGGAAATCTGGCCCAGGGCCCCTTGGAGCTCTTTATTCTCACCCAGGATCCTTTCAAAGTTACAAGTGGACCACAGAGGTCCGGGAGATGAGTTTCATTGGCACATGGGAAAAATTTTAATCTATTTTAATAGTTGTGTTTATGTAAATGTGTATTAGGAAAAAAATGCATAACGGGCACATTAGTGCCGTGATTTCACAGACGTCATTGCTTAAGATGAAACCAAAGTAGGCATTTAAGTTCAAAGGAAAAACGTTGGCTTAAAGAAAAATATTAAATAAATAATCGTGGAAGTGGTATGTGATTATGGTACGCGGACGGCTCAAGCGAGGGCCATTCTTACCCTCTGCTCAGGCCAGAGAGGGAGACGGGGAGGAGGGAGGAGGCCCATGGGACCGCTCAGGCTTCAAGTCCTTTTGGGCACCTGCTGGGCGGCGGGGAGAAGTAGCTGTCTTTCAGTCTCACAGAGGTTGCAGCAAGAAGGCTGCAGGTTAGATTAAAGGAAGCACTTCCAGGCAGGCCAGGTGAGTGATCCCCATGAGTCCCTACTGAGAGTTACTGGAAGGGTTGTCTTCTTGCAGGGAACAAATGCCACACTGTCTGTCTGAACCTGGGAGGAGGAAGGACCACCTGGTTTGAAAGCAGGGGTCCTGGGTGAGCACACACAGGCTTGGATGGGGAGGCAAAGGCGTCCTCCTCCCGCCCCGGCGGACAACTTTCCCAGCTCCATACCCTGCACTGAGCAGACATGGATAGAATGACCACCCGTCTGTCCATGGATAGAATGGCCGTTGGCCTTGGATGTTGACCTTGACCCCCATAGGTTGGCCTGACCCACAGCCCAGAGTAGTTCTTATGCAGCCTGTTCTGCGCTGGGCACCTGCTCCCAGCCTGCCTGTAGCCACACACCCTGGGCTTGTGTGCACACGCCAACCTCGACATTGTATAAGCTTGAGTTAGCAACTTGTACGTGCACAGCTGCTAACCCACCCTTGCCTGTGTGCTCCCACTGGCCCTGAGCACGCGTTCATGTGGGCACGTGCTGGCCCTGGACACGTAACAGCCCTGGACCTGTGACTGCACATGCCCCGTGCCCTGAAATGAGGCTCTGCCCTCTTGTTTGCTCACGTCACCCCCTTTCTCCCCAGGTGCCCTTGGGGCCATGGTCCTTCCCCTGCCCGGGGGCTAGCGGGCAGGTCCAGGCCTCTGGAGGTCACTGGGTTGACTGCCTTCTTCGGCTGGTGGCTGTGATGAGCTGTCCTCCCCGCCACCAGCACCAAAGCCAACCCATCCTGGCCACACACTCCCTCAGGTAATGGAAGCGTCAACTTGATTCATGGCCTTTCCTCCGCGTCAGCCAGGCCTGATGACAAGGCACGCTGGGAGGCTCATCTCTGGGAAGAGCTGCTGCTTCCAAGGTGCTGACTCCTTGTTTGGGAGGAAGTGGGGACAGAGGAAAGCAGCTGGGGCTGCAGAGTTAGTTCAAATCCTGAGACCACCGCTGGCCTGCATTTGGCCTCATTCATCGAGAACTGTTTGCCGAGGGGCTTCCGTGTGCCAGGCGCTGAGTGTGCACTGGAGCTGCCACGGTGAGTCAGAAAGACACTGACTCTATTCTCATGGAAAGTATATTCCAGGGAGGAGACAGAGATGACTTTAATAATTCTAACAAAAATATCAGTTCAGCTTCTGAGAAGCGCTGTGTAGGCGAACCACGGAAAGACCGGATTTAAACTGCAGGGGTGAGGGCGGGCCTCTCAGAGGAAGGGCCATGGCAACAGGGATTGAAGGATGAGGAAGGAGGCGATGAGGCGGTGTGGGCAGAAGTCACAGCATGTGCAAAGGCCCTGGGGTCGACATGAATGCCGTGTGGTTGTGTGTGACACCGGGACAGTATGCCTGGACCTCCAGGCGAGGGCATGAGGGCTGCTACTGAGCAGGCGTCTGGGGTCAGAGTGTGTGGGGCCTTGTGGATTATGGCAAGTTTGGCCTTCACCTGGAAGGCTGCAGGGAACCTCTGATAGGAGGGTTTTAAGAGATGGACACATCAGCTCTGCGTTTTGGGAAATTCATCCAGGTCTGGGAGATGGGGTGCAGGGCAGAGGCAGGGTGACCAGAGAGGAGCTGCTGCAGGTCCTGGAGGGAGATGGGGGGGGAGGGGCACCTGGACTGGGTTGGCCTTTCTCTGAGCCTCCCTTTGGGGCTTTGATACTGTGCAGGCAGGGATGCTGTAGGCCACATGAGGCCTTCGTGGAAACCAGGAAAGAGTGAGTGTCCTCTGAGTGGATGACTTAGAAAAGCTCCTGTCCCCAAAGCACGAGAGATGGGGCCCTGGAGCACACAGCCTGGGAGGCCTGGAGTTTAGCTCCACCCCCTCACCCCTCACCCCTCACCCCTCACCCAGGGCCTTTGGGCAGTGAACGAATTACACCGTGGTGCTGGTGGACAGCCCCGCCGTGGGATCAAAGATAAACTCAGCCCAGCTGGACCAGCCCAGGAAAAGCCAGTCTCCTCCGCATGGGGATTTACTGCACAGACAGAAAATCACGGCGCGGGACCTCTTCCCTGTGCCCGCACAGCCCAGCCCACCATACCCTGGAAATTGCTTCTCGGGCCACATTTCACCCCGGACTGACGCTGTCTGAGCCTCTGCCTTCGGGGAGGCCGGTGGCTGGTGGATGGCCAGAGGCCTGGCAGGGGAGCAGGCAGCGGCCAGGACTGGCCAGGACATTGGGGAGGGAGGGTCCCTGGGACTCGGGGGGCGGGGAGCGGGAAGGGGCCTCTGCCTTGGAGAAGTTCCATGGCATGAGGCCAAGATGGTGAGTCAGTGCACCAAGCCCCCTTCCCTGGACCCTGCTGACCCTCCCCCAGAACTTCCAGGGTGAGTGGGTGGGTGTCAGGGGCGGGAGGTGCAGGCAGGGTGGGTTAGAGAGAGGAAGCGAGGGAGGGGCTCAGAGCAGGGACAAGAGCTGGTGGGGGAGGGGAGAGCACTCACTCTCTAAGGCCAGTGCCCTTTGAGGACGACCAGCTGAGGCTGGAGGGCATCCCGGAAGTTCAGGTGGGCGGAGTGGGAGAGAGTGCCGCACCGCTCTGGTGAGGAGCCTCGGCCCAGAGCTGGGCAGCCCTGGGGTCCCATCTCAGCCCCCAGGCCACTCTCTTACTGTGAAAGCCTCAGTTTGCACACCTATAAAATGAGGGAAATCGGGCTTCCCTGGTGGCGCAGTGGTTGAGAGACCACCTGCCGATGCAGGGGACACGGGCTTGTCCGGGGAAGATCCCACGTGCCACGGAGCGGCTGGGCCCGTGAGCCATGGCCGCTAAGCCTGCGCGTCCGGAGCCTGTGCTCCGCAACGGGAGAGGCCACAACAGTGAGAGGCCCGCGTACCCACCCCCAAAAATAAATAAATAAACATGAGGGCAATCATGGAACTTAGCCAGCGTGCTCTCCCTCCCAGGAGATGCCCCAAGGGCACCCAGAGCGACTCCACAGAGCAGGCATGGCTGGCACCCTGCAACCTGGGTAAGGAAGCTGAGGAAACGCGGGGCACAAGGTCACTCGAGAAGGTCGCACAGCTAGGAGGTGGTGGGGCCACACTTGAGCCCTGGCTGGCTGGCCCCAGGGCCGTTGCTCCCATCAACACGCTGGGGAAAGGGTACCCTCGAGGTCTCGGTGTCTGACAGTGATGTGCGCCTTCAGTGACGAAACCCACAGAGCATCCAGCTTGGTATGGGCTTCGCCTGCGTTGGCTGTTATTTATTTTGTTGTTATTATCACAGAATACGACTACCAAAGGCTGCCCCTTTGGCAGGGGCTGAGTGGAGCTGTTTCCCAGAGGCTGGGAACCTGGAAGTGGTGTCGTGAGTGCCACGTAGAGGTCCAGGGACATGCCTGACCGCCAGCCCCATGGCACATTGGGACACACGACAGATGCCTCGTCTGCCTCCCCCGGCCCCCTGGCCTGGGCCTGTTGCCTGACTGGATGTTTGAAGCTTGAGTCCCAGGCCCCCAGGATAGCTCTCTGCGTGCCTAGGAGGCTGAGCCCCACCCCTGCCGGGCCCTACAGCACTGTCCCCCCGTCCCCCCTGCTCTTCCACATGATCAAACTGTCTCTGTCTCAGGGGTGCCAAGTCGGATGCTGTGGAGTTGTGATGTCGAGGCCAGCGAGGCAAAAGGGGCTGGTGGGGACTGTGGTGATCCGGGAGGAGCTGCCAGGCTCAGGGCCAGCTCTGGCTTTGGGGACCATCTGGTAATGTGGGATGAGAGCTGCCAGGGCTTCCGGTTTTTCCAGAGAAGCAGGGAATTGCCAGACCAGTGCAGCCAACGAACCCCGAGGAGGCTGAGCCTCCGGACTGTGAGCTGCCGTTCCACTCCGAGGCCAGGGGGTGCCTGGAGACTCAGGAAAGGGCCATCCTGGCTCCAGGTGGGGTGGGAGGTGAGGCCTGCGGTGGGACCCAGGGCATCTCAGCAAACGTGTCTGGGCATGGGGCAGCTGTCACCTGTTTGGCTACAGAAACAACAGCCTTGGCAGGCTCTGCAGGACCCTCTGGGCCCTTCTGAGGTCATGGTGCCAGTGCTGGAACTGTTTGGAGCCAAACAGACAGACAGACAGAAGCAGGTCCTTCCCACTGTAGATTAGAGAAGGCAGGTCCCCAGGGCACAGAGGCCTGGGGGGAGGCTCCCCTGGGAGCCTGTGCCTGCTCTTCCTTAATCCTCTTGTCAGCTGTGGCCAAGATTCATTCCCAGCAGACCATGCCTGGGTGCCAACAAGCCCCTGCGTGCCAACTGACAGCTATGGTTTGGGGCCGATTTACACCCCTGTGTTTACAGGGTCGGGGTGGGATGCAGGGAACAGGAAGCGGGATGTGGAGAGAGAGGAAGGCCTCTGTTCTCCAGGAGGGCTGGGGGTGGGGACTGTAGCTCCAGTCGGCAAAGGTTACCCCACTGACCCCTGCCCTTCTGCCCCTGGGGATTGAGGGGCGGGGCGGAGGTCTCAGGAATAATCCCCTCCCTCCCTTTACCTCCCTGGAGAGGCGAGGAGGGCTGGGGGGAACCAGCCCTGGGCACTCATGGAGTCAGGGGTCAAGGACCAAAACCTCCCGGGGGCCAGGAAGGGAGGGAGGGCTGATGTTCAGGTTGAGCTGGGGTGGACGGTCGGCTACGCAGGACTTGTAACCGGATTTATTTGGCTCACTCAATGTTTACTTTAACTGAAACAATTTAGAGCCAACATTTAAAAGTCCGATTTCACATTAAAAATAATGAAAACACCTGGATTCCTGGCTTCCCTTAAAACCCCTGAAGATCTGGTCTTGCGGGACCCTGGGTGCTGAGCTGCAGCTGCCCCCTAGAAGGGGCCCGTGCTGCCCTATTGACCAGGTCTTTGGAGGCCAGCTTTGCTCCCCGACGTTGCCTGCCTGGTTCCTGAGCAACAGGGACCCAGGCCCAGGGCCCTGGCTGGTGGCTGGAGAGGCTTAGAAGTTGGGATGCCCGGCCGGCCTCACAGCCCACAGCTGGAGTGCGGGAAGGGCTGGCCTGCGTTCAGGGTCTCCAGGGCTGGCGCAGAGACACAATCCCTGGCAACACCAGGGTGGCTGGCAGAGCAGGGCCCTTCTGTCTTCACAGGAACTCAGAGGGGAGCAGGGGCCGGGGCGGGCCCCCTAGAGGCTCTGCCATCTTCCTTACATTCGGGCAGGACAGAGGCCCTCTCCCCTCTCACTGGTTCAGTGGAGGGAGGTGGGGTCTCCAGAAGGCCCTCTTACCTAGTGCCAATGTAATTGCTGGCAACCGAGCTGCAGTCTAGACCCCTGGCCCCTTCGACTGAACCTTCTTCCCACTCAAGGGCTGCTTTAACCAGAAGCCAATGCTTACCCCTAAGGGACGCAGGGGCGTGGGGAAGTGCAGGAGGAGCCAGCAATCCAGCATCTGGGGGCTGGGCTTTCAGAATCCACACATCCTGAAGGGAAACCCCAGGGCCCAGGGAATTTCACCCTGTCTCAGCTCTCCCTTGGTTATCTCAGGATTTGTGTATTGACTGATAGCTCCCCAAGCTGTGTGTCTTGGGCAAGTTACTCAACCTCTCTGTGCCCTGGTTCCCTTGTCTGTAAAAGGAGGAGCATAATCATACCTACCCTACAGGGTTGCATGTGGATGAAATGAGTTAGTTCCAGGCAGGTAATAACCACTATAAACGTACGGGCTTCTATTACCTGGTCAGGACCACGACCCCATCTGCAGGTGGGAAAACAGAACAGCCAGCCTCCAGTGGGCTCTGACGCAGTTCTTGGCGGCAGCACAGGCTCCCTCTGTCTGACCCCAAATCCAGTGCATCAGACCATATTCTTAACAACATCTTTTATTGATTTTACAAGAGAAAAAAATAGAAAGTTATTTTAGAGTTAATACCTGTACAGCTTTTTCTCCCCCTAAATTGCATGGTACATACAATTATTCTAAACATCAACTGAGATTCTGGGAGCAAGTGTGGGCGGTGTTCCTGCAATCTCCCGGACACGTCTGACCTGTAAACATGCCTCGGCGGGGATGGAAGGCTGGGCTCCCTTGAAACCCACGGCACTGGTTTTGGTCACTAAAAGCTGGTCAGGTCTCCTGGGAGCCCCCAGGCCCCGGAGGCACTGGCCACATCTGGGAGGTGAGCAGGGCAGCCCGGGGCTTGCAAGCTACAGAAATGATGGATCTTCTCTGGGAGAAACAATTCCTTATCTTCACATCAGCCCCACGCTCCAAATGAGAAGCGCATTTGCATAGCTGATCGGCTGAAGCTGCAAAGCTCATAAAGTATTTGCTGGGGCTTTGGGTTGCATAGGAACTACTTAGAGTACAGTAACGCGGCGGGGTTGGGCCGGGCGCCAGGAAAACGACGGATTAATATTTGGAACAAGAAATTACCCACCACTGGGAAACCAATTAGGTCCCTGATCCGAGCTTGTTACACAGGTGGAAATCGATGCGTTTTGGGCTTCACGCAGCTTGGGGTGCAAGGCCTATTTCCAACTTGCTGGGAAGCTGCTCGATGAGGGAGAAGGGGTGGGGACCCCCGGCAACAAGAACCTCACTGCCCGATGCCCACGACACGGGGTCAAGGACAGATGGAAAGGGAAACAGCAAGCGCGAAAAGCCTGGATCAGACCGAGGGCAGGGACAGGCGGGGAGTGAGGGCCCCGCCCCCTCCAGGCTAGTTCCAGCGGAAGGGGGCGGGGCTTCTGGGGCCCGAGCGTGGGGCCGTGGCACCGGTCCTCTGGCTCCGGGCCCTGCGTCCAGACGGCATTTGGGTGTGTCCTACTGGCCTTCCGGGGTATGACGCTGCCCACCTGTCCTATCTGGGCCGGGCAGCACCGCAGGGACAAGGCTCCGCATGCCGGGGTGGGGCCGGCTGTAGGCCGCCGGTGGGTTCAGCTCCCTCCGTTGTTCAGCAGGACACGTGCCCTTGGCAGATCCCTTCTTGGGCTTGACCAGAGGACTGAGGCCCTGCAGGACCGGCTCCCCTCAGGGGATCCCTCCTTCTTAACTGGGCCTGGGCGGGACCCAGGACGGGTGAAGGGGTGGTAGCAGTCCAGGCTAGACATCTGCAGAGGTCCAGGGGAAGGTCCCACCTGCTCAGCTGGCTCCGCAGCCCCCAGATGAGGTGGGGATGTGGTGGGGGTGGGAGCTGCTGGCCCCTCAGCAGGGGCCTCGGAAGGCAGGACCCTACGCCTGACGGTGTTGGTGTCTGACGCCTGGCCTCCTTCGCCCGCTCAGCCCTACTCCAGGCCCTGGCATGGCTGGCCACGGTACCTTCCTGCCTGGAGTCAGGCCGAGCCCGCGGATCCCACGACAGGCCTCAGCGGACTCGGGCCCTGCTTTGTTGGATCTCACGGTAGAGCCACGGAGCCAGGGGACCCCAGGCTCCCTGCAGCTGGCCCCAGGACCGCGGGGGACAGTGGAAGGCCACACCACACCACTTCTTCCACCTGCCCAGAACTCCTGTATTTCCCAGGGCCATTCACCCCTTGAGTCCCTTCTCTCCAGCGGGCTCCCTCCATGCTGCAGCTCCCTTCCAGCTCCTGGGGTCTGGGGTCTGGGGTCTGGGCTGGCCCACACGGAGGCCTGAGGGCGGGGGACATGGGTGCTGAGTTGGGGCTGGGTAACGGAGCCCCACCCCGGCTGAGAGGACCAGCTCCCCCTCCTTCAGCGGTCAGCACCGCCAGCGTCTCGCTGTCTCCTTCTCGCTGATGCAGGTTTTGGGGCGTAAGGCTGTCGAGGGAGAGCACAGAGGGAGCAGTGTTACCCAGCCGCCATCCCCGAGGGCTGCCCCATGCCCTTGGGGTGAAATCCAGACTGCCCGGGGTTGCCATTCACGGCCCCTGGAGACCTGGCCTCCGCCCCCAGCAGCCTCGAGCTCCCTCTGCCTGACCATCTTTCAGGATCAGGAGCATCTTTCAGGATCCAGCTCGAGCATCCCTCCTCTGGGAAGCCCTTGCCCTGCACATCCTCTCCTGGTTTCCAGTGGCCCAGGGCAGGACAACCCTTTCAATATAGCGCTTCTGCCCTTAATAGCCCTTTTCCCTCTGTACATGCAAGGCTTGGCTTCTGGGAAGCACACCACATTGCTCCCGGGGTTCTGCCCCCATCAGCGCCCCCGCAGCCCCCCAGGGAAGGCTCCTGGGTGGAGGAGAGGGGTCTGAGGGCTGGCAGGGGCGAGAGACAGTGTGTGATGCTGCCAGCTCCTTCTCCGTTCCGACCAGACTCCTGAAGGGGGGTGGGAGGGGTGCTCTGGGCAGAGAAGGAAGCTGACCTGGGTCAGCTGCACTCTGCTTCCTTTTCGAGTTGGTAACGATTTGGTTTTCATTGATCATCTCCACGTCCTGACCCTCCGCCCGATTACTGCGGGGGGAAGCCAGAAGGTTCCATCAGGCTCCAGGCAGCGTGTCCCTGCCGTCCTTCCTCGTTAGGGCCGGCAGGGGAGGTGATGGGGGAGGGGAGGTCACGGGCTCGGGGCGTACCTGATGGCGGTGTGTTTCTCCTGGTGACAGATGTCCGTGTCCTCAGTGAAGAGGATGGTGTGGTAGGGTACTGTGGGCTCGCATGTGGGCAGGATGCCCCTGACCAGGTGGCCCACCATGGCCAGGATCCCATTGTACACGAGCAAGTCATCCACCAGGAGCTGGACAGACAGAGGAGGGGCTGTGTGGAGTGTGGCGTGTGTGTGGTCCATCATCCCCCTCGTCCTTCCCACGTGTGACCTCGGGCAAAGTGCATCACTGCTCAGAGCCTCGCCTACTAGGTGCGCGGCCCGTGTTATGATTTCAAACCTTCACGATGACCAGGAAAGGCGCCTGGATTAGCCCCAAATTGCAGATGGGGAAGCTGAGGCTCAAAGGGCTAAAATCTTTTGCCCATGTGGCAGGGCATGGCGAACTCTGGTCTCTGGTCCCCCAGGGCCCTAGCTCTCCCTACCCCAGAGTCGCCTCCAGCAGGAAGAGCTCCCTACACCAGTACAATTTGAGAAGAAAAGATGAAAGAAAAGCCACTTTGTTTTTTTCGGGGTGATGATTCAAATCACTCGGAGGTTTTGAATTCACGGTTGGATGGCACATCTCCCTGCCTCTGAGGACCAGGCATTTGTGTCTAAGGTTGCAGCCGAGAGAAGTTAAGTCAAACTGCGACAAATGATAATTGCCGGCAGCCTAATTACCAATGAGCATAATTATCTCAAAAAACGCAGCCAGTAAGTACTTACACCAAACTCCTTCACCCCTCGATGGGGTGTTTTCGCGTAATTCCACAGTTTGATCATTGACACCGTGGTAGGCCGATCGAAAATCACATAAACCCGGTTCACCTGTCAGAGAGAAGAACTAATTAAAACAGGCATGTTTGGGAACAGAGGCACTGGGCTGGGCCCGGGGTGCCAGGCGTGGGCTGGGGCGCGAGGGGGGTGGGTGCCCGAGGCAGTGCCGGCCCAGGTGGGCCGCCTGGGCTGCTTGGGGCCGCTGTGCGTGGGGTTCCCGCTGCCTTTCTTCTCCTTGCAGCCCATCTTGAGTCAGGTCACGTGTGGCTGCGTTTGCAACAAACCGCTGAGCTGGCTGTTGAAAGGTCTGTTTTCTGGGCCTGGCATGGCCGTCATTGAAATGCCTGCGGAGAACTGGGCGCGCCCTTCCCTTTCCTCCATGTCAGGTCCAGAAACACAGCCTGGGGCTCCAGGGGCCAAGGGAACGGTCCCCAGCTCCAGAGTCAAGAGGCACGACCTCCGGGCAATCAGCACAGCCTTGACCCCTGTTTGTCCTTTCTCCGAATCATAAATGAAAAGCACAGCCGAGTGGCCTTGAAGGCACCGCTGGGTGATTTTCAGCAGAGATCTTTGAACCTCTGCTGGCGGAGGGGGCAGGAGGTGTCCCGATCCGTGGCCGATCGGCTAGTAAAGTGGGACCCAACAGCCTCCTCACCCCCAGCAGAGCCTCGCAAATATTAGGGGGCCCCTCGCAAGACAGAAGAACGCCTAAGAATTCAGCGTGGCCACAGGCTGCAGACTTCGTTTGGTTCCAGCCCTGGGTCTCAGCCCCAAGAGGACGTAGGGGGATGTGGACAGGGTCAGCCTTCCGCTTGTACCATGGAAATAATAAAGGTCTAGAGGAGGGTCCTCAAACTCAGTTGTCCACAGCGTTCAACTGGATACAAATGTTTGAGTCCAGCTAGAAGAGGGAGAGACGGAGAAGCTGCTCTACACCCAAAGGGCTTCATGTGAAAGATGTTGGCAGATGCCTGCTGGCCAAGGTCAAGGTGGCAGCCGGCTGGACTGGCCAGGGGCCACCAGTTTGCAGCCCCAGGTCGGAGGGCTGATAGATCTATGTGGTTCTCCTTTGCAGTGGTGGGGCTGAGGGGTTTGGCCTCTTCTCAAGGGAAGCTGATGGACCATTGAAGGGGTGCTGCCCCTTCCTGTGAGGGTTCTGAGAGGAAAATGTACCCCTTATCTTCCCACCCAGTGGTCACAGGGGTAGATGCCCAGCCCCTGCTGCACATCTATACAGGCTTCTGGCCCCGTGACTGAGAGGCTAGAGAGTGCTACCCAACCCCTCCCATCTCCTGGTCTCTCACCTCCCTCTCTACCACTATCAACCAGGCCCAGGTGGGCAAAGGCCCACCCCGAGGTTTGCCATCAGGCCTTGGAGCAAAGAGGTAGGCAGGACCAACTGCAGAGTCTGAGATCTGGGAGACTGAGTCAGTTGGTTGGAAGAGCTTACCAGGCAGGTCTGAGGCCAGAGAGAGGGCAAGGTTGGGGTCAAGTGCCCAGCGGCATAAAAAGGGAGCAGAAACAGTGAATGTGGAGAGGCTGGGGCTGGGAAGAAGAGGACAGAGTGGACTCTGCAGAGAGAGACAGGGGCAGAAAAAAGAACCATTGAGGGATGTCTTGCAGGGATCGACAGATGCCCAAGCCCCCAGGACTGCTGCACTGGGTTCCTGGCCTCAGAGTCCAATGTGGCCCTTCAGCTCCCTGGTGGCCCCTTATAATATGCACCCTCAGAGCAAAGGGAAAGAACTCTGGCCAGGAAGAGCCAACCTGTCAGATGTGTTAGCAAAGACCCGAGGCTTCCTGGCGGCCCCTGGGCATTTTGACTTGTTCGAGGTTAACCTGGCCTGGAAGAAAGATGTGTCACTGAGACCAGGGACAGAAAGCCGCCCCGCATCCACCCCAGGGCTGAGAGCCTCCGGAACCCACCAGGCCGGGCAGGATGGGAGCCAGCCACATGTGTCTGCCGTCACTGGTGTCATTCACTTGGTCAATGAGCTTGTCGGGAGTCCGGACGTCCCCACATACGCCCTCCAGAGAGTTGACGCTGTCGGGGAAGGCGGCGATATCTGTAGACGCCTCTAAGCTCTCATAACCCAAAGCAGAGTGCTCAGCACCGTGCACCGTGGGCCACTCTTGCGGCCTCCAGCCTCCATCACGCTGATGGCACGGCTCAGGGGACGCCAGGGCGGGCGCGCCTGGTGGGCAGAGCCGCCATCTGCTGCTCTGGGCAGCCAGAGGAGTGACAGCCAAATTAGACATGTTCTGGGGAAAATGAAAGCAAGGAGGCTGAGGGGAGTCGGGGTGAGAGTGGAGGCGTGGCCAGTATCAAGGAAAGGGGAGGAAAGCGGGCAGAGAGCAGGCTGAAAAAGACGGGTTTCATGGAAGTGCTGGAGGCGGGAATAAAAACTGTTGCTGTCTCTTTGGAGAGTGGAGGGCAGACTCTGAGGTTTTCCTTTGCGAGGGGATGGACGGGGTCATGGCTGGATTCTGCCTTGGCATGTGACCACCCTACCGAGACTGGAAGGATGTGGGGGGCGGAGCCTGACTCAGCTATTGCTACTCAGTGGATGGGCATTAATGTGGACAGAGAGGACATGGTCCCAGCTCTGACTCTGCCATCCTGACCTGTGAGATCTTGGGCAAGTCATGGGCTATCTCTGGGCTTGTTTCCTCATCTGTAAAATGGGAATAAACATCTCTATGTCCCAGAATTGATGAAGACTTATACATCTAAGGAATCACTAATAACGATCAAAACCACCAAGAATCACTTATCCCAGGTGAGGAGCATGGTGCCACCAGGGCAAAGCAGAAAAGGATCCAATCAGAACCCAGGGACCCCAGAGAGATGCAAGGGAGGCTTTTGGGTTTGACCTGCTCTAGTAGTTCCCTAACTGGTGCGTCAGGGATCACAGATCAAGAGCCCAGAGGGGTCAGGCAGGTTGTATCAAAGGGAAGCAGGACAGCTCAGTGGTCAAGAGCATGGTCTTTGGAGCCAGACTCCCAGCTCACTGGCTGTGTGACCTTGGGTAAGTTACTCAACCTCTCTGTGCCTCACTTCACAAGATTGTGGTGAGGGCAAATGAGGTACATGGGACAAGCCCTGGCACCGAGTGAGCCCTTGGTGAATATTAACACTATGTTTCTGGGGCCTGGGAGGTAACTGGAGGTAGAAGACTGGGATCAACCAGGTGGATGCACTTGGGGAGAAAGGGCAGCAGGCACTCAGGTCCAGCCATCGTCACTATGCAGGACTGTGGCCTCGCACTGCCAGCTTCTCAAGAGAAGCTGAAGATTGGGTTGTCATCTGAAACCTCCTGGTTTTTAAAAAATATTAGCGACTAACTCAAAACATTTAAAAGCTCACTGGGCTAACAGTTTGCTAATTCTGGTGTAGGTATTCTGTGAGCAAAGGGCTCCACGGTCAATAAATTCAGGACACACTGGGTTGAACACAATAGAACAGGCTTCTCGCTACAAGTCCTGTCAGAGCCTTTACAACTCCAAAGTGTCTGTGGTTCTCCAAGAGGGGGCTGCAGTTGGTAGCCTCTCCCAAATTCCTGAACCACAGGACTCTGTTTTATGGATGTCTTGGCAGGTGTGCCTGGGAGCTTCTCTCTGCTTTGCAAGGGTCACATCTGACTGTAAGTAGAGCCCAGTGGCATTTTTAATTTCCAGGTCTGGTTCCTACAGGGATATTTCTCTCTACATTCGAGGATTCTGCTTCTTCGCCCGACCCTCCCATGCTCCCTGCAGTCTGGGTGGAGCCCCCCTTCTGCCTAGAAAGGATACTGTTTTCCGACAGAGGGATTTTTTCTCCCTGCTCGTCATACAGCTCCAGGCCGGTAAGACCGATGTAATAGGGGTCACCCCAGCTGGTCAGGAGCTGAAACTGGAAAATGACTGCAACATGTTATTAAGGAAAAACATGCTTAATTTTCTGGAGAACAGAGGAAAACAATTACAAAGATAAAAGGGATATATATATATATATATATATATATATATATATATACACATGTTTATAGAGATGAACGAGAGAAAAAAATGATTTCTTTTTCCTTTGAGACTGAAGTCAATCACAGTGTATGTGGCACGAAATTTTCTTTAATTTAAACTGCATATGAATGTGTGTATGTGTGTTTTAAGAATTCAAAAGCTTTCTCCAGGCCCCAGGAGGTAGGAGGAGAGGCAGGGAGGGTGCGCTCCAGGGAGCTGGCAGGGGGGACGCATCTGTCACAAACTCAGTATTTAGAGCTGAACAGTGACCAGGCCTCAAACTACCTCCTGCCTCAGTTTCCCTGGTTGTAAAATGACACGAACAGAGTGCCTGTTCCCTGCTCCACCTGTTTCAAGTGTGCAGGGTGTGAACAGGGAGGGGGGGATGCGGGAGCATCACAGTATTGGGGGGATGGGCCCTGGCAGGGTGACCACCCCCCCCACTCCCGCATTGCTGACTGTGCCTCACACAGACAACCAGGCATCCAGCCCTTCCTCAGCTCTGTCCCCCACTGGCTTCTAGAATCCCCAGGAGCAGGCAGGCCGGGAAGCCTGAGAAGTGGTAGGGTGGTCCCCAGGCGATAAAGCCGGATGGAGAACAGGCTAGTGAGAGAGCCAGGCTGTCTGTGTTCACTAACCTGGTCCTACCCCTTCCCGGCTAGGTGGCCTGGCAAGTTAGTTAACCTCTCTGTGCCTCAGTTTTCTCAGCTGTGAAATGGGGATGCAGTACCCACCTCACGGGGCTAACACATGAGGTTCATACAGGCGATCTACTGCAAACAGTGCCGGGTGGCAGAAAGGGTCCAGCACATTTGAGCTATGATTCCTTCTCTCTTCACCTCCTCCCTGCCTGGTTCCAAGGAGAGACCCCAGCCCAGTCCCCGGATCGGTTCCTGCTTCTCTGGCCCCTCCCAGCTACAGTCCTTCTTGGTGCTGCCTCCTGAACCTCAGCCCACCAGGGGGGTGGGGCCTGGAACTCCTCGGTCCCAGCAACCCCCAGTGTCCCCAGGGACCCGGGAGCTCTCCCAACCTCCCCTTAGTTTCGCTGCATGGGCTCCAGCTGCCTTGGCTGTGGCCTGGCTGAAACCCAGGGCAGCAGCTGAGGCCCAGACCCCAAGTCAGGGCCCGCGAGGAGGCCACAAGGGCCTCGCCCTCTCCCTGGGTTCTGGGCATAGATCCAGTGCCCGGGATGTGAGGCAGGTGGAGGAGGATACAGCCACAGGGCATCGGGGGCGCCTCATAGTCCATGCTCGCCCGCTCCAGGCTCTTTGTGTCCAGTCTGAAAAAACACAAAACAGCACCAGGAAGCAGAGGATTGCAGTGGCCCGAGTCGCTGGTCAGCTATCCCCCGGGGAGGCATTGGGGGAAGGACAGACAAGCTTCTGGAGTTCCCATCTACTGGGGGAGGCTCGTCACCTTGGGTTTGACTCGCATTCCTCAAAGCAACCCTGGGAGGTGGGTACTCTCACATCCCTGTTGTGGGTGAGGAAACTGGAGCACAGGGAAGTGAAGTCACTTGCTCAAGGTCACACAGCTGGGAGGTGGCAGAAGTGGGATGTGACCTGAGGTTGTCTGGTTCCAGGGTCCACACTCTTAATCACCCCACCCAAATTTAGCCCCTTCACGAACAAGATAAGTCCACACTGTTCTGAGAGCTGAGTGAGACCCACGATGGGCCAATGGGGTAGAGTGCTGGGAGGGGGCAGGCTACCCCAGGCAGTAATCAGGGAAGTGATGTCTGAGCTAAGGAGGAGGCAGCCATGGGAAGAGTCAGAGCCAAGCCTTCCAAGCTGAAGAGCACCCAGAACAAAGGCCCTGAGGTGGGACGGGGCTGGACAGTTGATGTTTGTCCCAGAAAGCAGCCAGACGGGCTGAAGTGTGGGGTGGGATGGGAGGCAGGCAGGGAGAGGAGGCAGGGAGGTGGGGAGAGCCCTGAAGCCTTTGCTTCATGATCTTGAGCAAGAGGCTTCACTCGCCTGGGCCTCAGTTCCCACATCTGTGAAATGGGCCTAACAATCCCTGCTTCAAAGGGTGGTTGGAAGGATTCCCTGAAGGATGACTACAAAGCATCTGGCTCACAGCAGGCACACGGGAGGGAGCCTCTCTCCTCCTCCAGACTCCTCCCCGCAGGGCTTCTCTCCCTGGTCCATGGCCAGTGCCCTCCGGCCCTGGCCTGGTTTTCTTCAGTTTCAAGGGCAGCGTTATAATTAAGTGACTATTCCCAGTATCTGGCCCAAGGAGTGATCCCAGCTACAGTGGAGGGAAACTCATTTTGTTTTGAGAGCTTGGCCTCTGGTACTTGGACATCAGGGGGTTTAAATGAATAAACTTAACGTGGCATTTACAGATTGTTATGAACTTAACGCAGCTGAGACGGGCCAAGCAATCCCAGGGAATCCATGAAATGTTAGGCTCTATTTTTCTCTTTGAATCTTTCTAAATCAGGAATACAGAAACAAGAGGAGGAAGGCCCTTCCCTGAATTGGCCAGCAGGCATTTCTGGAATCTAGGCAGGCTTGAGCCTCTCTTCCCAGCAGGAAGCACAACGAAGCATTTAAAATCTCAAGCACTCCAGACTGTGAGAAGCCCAAACATCCCCAGACAAGGTGGGTACATCCCCCAGGCTTCCGGAGAGGCTTGGCTAAGCTTTAGAAAACAGCCAAGTTGAAAAGCAATGTGTTTGATCATCATTTCAAAACCCTTTAGGTACACATTTCAGAGCACGATGCAAAGACAGTGCCCTTGGGCCGGGAGGGACCATTCATGGAGCCGCTCCCCTCACCTCTGGGCTGGTGGGGGCAGCGGGCAGCGTTGCAGGTAGTCCACAAAGAGGATTTCTTGAGCAAAGTCGAAGTGGCAGTTGCCCGGCCCCTTCCGGATGAGGAAGCCCTCAGGAGGGGAGACGCACAGGCCATCCAGGGAGACGTGGACGATTTTAGCCTAGCAAACAACAGAAATAACAAGTCTGAAGAACAGGAGCCAGTGTGAGGAGGGTGGTGAGCGCTGACGTGGCTGGTGCTGCTGGCAGCTGGCATGTATGACTGGGGGCCTTCACAGAGCCAGGCCCTTCTCCCAGGCCCTTCTCCCAGGCCAGAACCACTTGGCCGGGGTCCCCTTTCCGGTGCCATCCCTACTCTGTGCTGGGCGCTGGACGTATAGCAGGGGAGCAGGCAGGTGAGGCCCCAGCCACAGTGGACACGTACAGACCTTCCCGTCTACTCAGCTGCAGTGGCCTGAGGAGGTGTGACACGGTGGTCAAGGGCGTGGACTCAGCTGCTCTGAGATCCACCATGAGTAGCTGTGCAAGTTACTTGACCTCCGTGCCTCAATTTCCTCATCTGTTAAATGGGCTCAACGAGGAGCTGACTTACATAAAGTCTCCAGAACAGAACAGTGCCTTGCACAAAATACGCACTGCACCAGTGTTAGCCTGGCCTGATCCTTCTCCAAACCCTGGCTCATACCTCACCTCCTCTCCTAGCACCTGCCCCTGAGACAGAAATGGGCCCCTTCTTGATATTCCTTCTCACAGCCCTTGGCTTGTCCTTTTAAGGGCATGTATTCCCTAGCTGTGTCCTCCATGGTTTCGGGGTCTCCCCTGATGGCAGAGACCCCAGCTGGATTATCTCTACATCCGCCTCTGGGCATGGCACACAGTAGGAGCTTGCTGAATTGATTGGATCTGGGCCACCATGACCCCCTGTTATAGGCCAGATTTTGCCAGCCGGATGGCCAGGATCTGCCAGTAAATGTCAAAGCCTAATGGCAGGATCTGAGGTGGCTCAGCTCTCTTCCCCTGGGGAAGGGCGGTGGTAGGGGAGCAGAGAGGGGGGCTAAGCCAGTACCCTCTCTGACTCCACATTTTGGAATCAGGGCTCCTTGGTACCTCACTCCACCTTCATGGTTAGCAGCCCAGCCAGCTGCTGACCAAACTGGTGGTGCTTCACCCCGGAAGACACAGAGGGCTTCTCCGTGAGGAAAGGAAGGGGCCCTGTCCTGGGTCTCATGGATAACAATGTACCCTGGGGCTCTTCACCCCCCCATAACTCAGTCAGCCGGTCACAGGGTGCATAAACCTAAAAGGTGTACAGGGGCTGGAAATGGTGACCCCAAAGCTGTCACTATGCCTCCACTCTACTTTCCTCAAGCCTAATTCCTGCCTGGGCCCCAGGGCTGGACCTGTGACTCAGGCCTGGCCAAACAGAGAACTGTCACCCACGGGCCATGTGGATGCAAGAGCCACGTGGCTCCTGGGGTTTTGCTGGCTTGGAGCATGCAGGATGCAAGCCCAGAGCTGCCAGTGTTGGCCTGGAGGAGAAAGCCACCTGAAGTGAAGCTGGCAACAGAGCACAGCAGAGGTCCAGGGAGTCCCTGTCCCTCTTCTAGGGCCACCACCACCTCCTGGGAGCATCTCTGTCTTCCCCAGACCCCGGTTCATTGCCTCAGAAGGGGCTTTTATTATCACCTCCATCTTATAGCTAAGGAAGCTAGAGTTCCGAGAGGCTAAGCAATTTGCCCAAGGACACACTGGAGGGGTGTGAAGCCCACCTCCTAGAGTGCCAGGCCTGGCTCTAACCTCATGCCAGGGGCTCAGAGCCAGCATGCCCAGTGGTGCCCTGTGGGGTGGGCATCTGATGCACTTCCCTGGGGAGGGAGGGACCAGAGTTCCATTACTCTGCGCCCTGGGATCGCCCTCTCAGATGGCGCTTATCCCCGCTCCCATGGTGGCCATTCATCACTGGCATCAAGGCTGGTGGGGGCCAGACCTGGGAAGCAGGGCCTCTGGGCCCAACGTTTCCAGGCGGTAAATCCAGGTCGTGGAAGCTCAACTGGAAAGAGGGATTCACTCAAGGGAAGGGAAAGGCCCAGAGGCACGAGTTGAGGCAAAAGAATGTTTCTTTAACGCCAACATAGCGGACATTTTATTCGCGCTTGACCCAAGAGCACGCTTACAAAGACACCAGGGCGGCCTGGGCGGGGTTTGTAAACTGCACACTCAGGGGAGCCAGTGCTCCTGAAGACAAGCGCCGGGGGCTGGGGGCTGCTCACTCCACTGTGATAAACCACCACAGTCTTAAGTCCCTGGACGTACTGAGGACCCAGGCCTGGGCTCACGGCATCCTCACAGGCCGGGTCCTGGCTTTGTCAACTTCCGTGGGCCACAGGCAGGTATCCTCCTCCTCCTTTTACAGATGAGGAAACTGAGGTCCAGGGAAGGCGGGCCACTTGCCAAAGGTCACACAGCTGGGAAGGCTCAGAGGCGGGGATTCAGACGCAGAGCCTTGTGCATTTAGGGCCCTAACTGCATTGCTATATTTTAGGTGACCTTGTCATCATCACTTCCATGTAGTGGGAGGGGACAAATGTCTCATGGTTCATGGTCACACAGGTCAGAAAAGCCCATGAAAGGGGGCACTTCTTTTCTTTTTTTTTTTTGCGGTTCGCGGGCCTCTCACTGTTGTGGCCTCTCCCGTTGCGGAGCACAGGCTCCGGACGCGCAGGCTCAGCGGCCATGGCTCACGGGCCCAGCCGCTCGGCGGCATGTGGGATCTTCCCTGACCAGGGCACGAACCCGTGTTCCCTGCGTCAGCAGGCGGACTCAACCACTGCACCACCAGGGAAGCCCCAAGGGGGCACTTCTGATGCTCTTTTCCACATGCCAACAGAGGCCCCTGCTTTTTCACACCCAGAAGGAGAAGAACATAGTGTAGAAATTAAGAGTGTAGGCTCCAAGCTCAGCAGACGTGGACTGGGCCTCTAGCTGTGTGACGTGAGATGAGTGACTGGACCTCTCTGAACCTCAGTTTTCAATACCCTGAAAGATGGGGGTAATAACACCTGCCTCCCAGAGGCTGGAATGCGGGTCCAATGAAATGACAAAGGCATGAGAAGCCCTCAGCCCAGGCCTGGCCGCCAAAGCGCTCAGTGAACAGCAGGGCTGCAACCGACCACTGTGAGTTGGGGGCTGGGCCTGCTGAGGACCCCTGAGCCCCCAGAAGAGACAAGGCGCTGCAGTTCTCCGGTCAGCCCCGGGCTCTTTAGCCTGCATTTGCTGTTTGCAGGAGGGAACAGCGGCAGCTCTCTCTCCCTGGCTGTAACCTCCCCCAGCTTCATTTGGAAAGTTCTGGAGGATTTATGCTCCTCTCTGGCAGCCACGCCAGCCATTCATCAAGGTGCTGTTTCCCTGACCGTGGACTGAGCGCGGCTGCTGTTGCCCGGCTTACCCCTTGATAGGTGTCCTCGGGAGATTTATTGTAGTTCCAGAAGCGCAGGCCTGCAATGCTTTCGGCTCTGTCGAAGTGGATCGTGACCACGTGGTCCAGCCCCGGCAAGAAGGGGATCAGCCACATATGCTCATCCTCCATCGTGATGTTGGCCCCATCGATTAACCTGCACTCAGCGGGGAAGGAGCGGAGAGATGGGGGCAGCCCGGTCTGCTGGGAGAACTCACAGTGTAGGGTCTACACCCACTCCTCTCCCCATGGCAGCCCCTGCCTGGCACGAGTCTGGCTGGATCCGGCTCATTACGGGGAGGTGAGACTAATTAAAGCAACAGTGAGGAGCCATCTCTCATGTGTGAAGTTAGACAAAATAGGAAAACAAGGGGAAAAATAACAGTCTGTGCGGTTAAAGGTACAGTGAAGCAATCATCAAGGGTTTTAAAACGGGGATGCGGGTGTGTGCTAGTTTTTAGGACCCTTTAACCCAGCGATCCCATTTCTAGAATTTATTCCCCCTAAGAAAAATTTATTCAACATGTCAAAAAGGTATCTGCACCAAGATACTGCTTACATTAGCAACAAACAAGCAAACCCTAAAAGGTCTCAAAATAGGGAAAAGTTCAGTAAATCTGTACGGTAGTTAAAATGATAATCACAAGGATGATGCAGTAACGGGGAAAGGTGGGGGCGCTGATTTTAATGCTGTAAAATGAGGACAAGGACCAGGAGAGATTACGCAAAAGTGAAAGATCTATTTCTGTCAGAGGGGTGGGGGGTGACTATTTCTATGTTCCCAAATTTCTAAAAAGTGATGTATTGACTCCATGGTACATTTTGAAAGAATTCTATTCCTTCTTTCTTTCTTTTTTTTTGGTACGCGGGCCTCTCACTGCTGTGGCCTCTCCCATTGCGGAGCACAGGCTCCGGACGCACAGGCTCAGCGACCATTGCTCACGGGCCCAGACGCTCCGCGGCATGTGGGATCTTCCTGGACCGGGGCATGAACCCACGTACCCTGCATCGGCAGGCAGACTCTCAACCACTGCGCCACCAGGGAAGCCCTATTCCTTCTTTCTTGTGCTGGGGGAGAAAGATACTAAACCACCAGGGGGAACTTGGCAGCTCCTGGCGTGGGACAAGTACAAGAAGGGGCAGGTGCTTCTGGGGGGTAGATGGTCTGGCCTGTAGTCACCCAGTCTGGATATCCCAGGGCAGCCCACCACCGCTGGGAGGGAGCCCCCAGCACCCTCATGTTCTAAAAGAGCTTGTCACCACACTGCAGTCCCATCCTGGCCAGTTTCTGGTTCTCCTGCTTGGGACATCCTGTCTCATCCTTCCCAACTCTGCCCAGCACACCCCAGCCCAGACCCCAGCCCTGATCTCACTACCACTGAGAGACCTGGCCCTGGAGATAGGGGCCCAGCTCTCAGCCTCTTGGGCGACCCCCTCCCCTCACCTTCCCATTTTCCTGGTGACTTTGAAGCTGCTGCCCTGGGAGGGACACAGGCTGCTGCCACATTTCCTGGATTTTTTTTTTTTTGAACATTCTATTTATTTATTTTGGTGGTGCAGCATGTGGGATCTTAGTTTCCAGATCAGGGATCGAATCCATGCCCCCTGCATTGGGAGCACGGATTCTTAACCACTGGACTGCCAGGGAAGGCCCCACGTTTCCTAGATTTTAAAATAAACTTTATGTTTTTCCTCTTACATTTTGAAGTTTTGGGCTTGGAATAAATCTTACAATCGAAGTGTTCATCCAAGGAGGTAATGTTTCTTTTTTCTCTAAAAGGCTGTTATTAAATCGATGGATGGTGTGTCTTACAATTGCTGGCATCTTAAAACTGAGGAAATCCAGCAATTTAACCCTGGGGTGTTTGTGGAATTAAGCTGACTGAGGTCTAAAGCTAGAGAACCTTCTATTTCCTTCCAAAAGCAATTACCTCTCTGTCCCAGATATGGTGCCACCTCCAAAGCAAAACTACTGCCCAATTCTGAGAGTGGAGAGAACCGATGAAGCGTTTATAGCTGACAGTGAAGGGAGGTCCCTATAGACACCCTCAAGAATATCTAAATGATACTTCCTAGCTCTGTCCACAAAAAGAGCCTAGAAACAAGGATTGACCCAGTAGCAATAAGCATCCCTAGTGGCTAGATTATGGTCTCTAAATACCATTTCCCACTAGAAGGAACCTGGGCTTCTTGGAGAAATAGCTGATTCCATGCCTGGGACAATACACATAAAAGAGGAACCTGGACTATCGTGTGACATCAGAAAGCAAGGCAGCTATCAGAGACTACTATTTTACAAAAGGATTTGGGAGGTCTCAATGTCCAAAGAGGGATCAATTTGAGCATCAATAGGATAAAAACCGTAATAGATTGAAACCCTTCAAACATAGTAGGTTTAAATCCATGAGTTTATGGTAGTCAAAAGCAAACAAATGTTTTAAAGGATGCTAGAGAAACAATTTGCTCTTTTGAAAACTGAAAAATAAAGGGAAAGAATCAAACATTTAGGTTGTCTTTCCTGTTTGAATTGTACCTCAAAGTAACCAAATAATTGAGGGAAAATTTCCCTTTATTGACAAAAAAGGAGTGATAGGATCAGTGTATCACTGTTTCACAACCCCCAATAGAGTAACAGATCTAACCACTAAGTATTGGCTGCCAACATCACAGAAAGCCTGACAACCAGATATTCCATGAGTCCTGAAGGGAATACACAGTGACATCCACGCCCTGATGGTTATGTCTTGCCCTAATGGTCAAACCTCAATCTGATCAGACCTCTAGCTCTGGTGAACAATTTACAAGAAATACAGGGGCCTGAAGAACAGGCTAAACGATACCATAGCGATGCAGCCAGTAAAATCCAGACTCAACAGGGCAAAAACCCTGGTTTCTTCAACAGATAATTTATAAGGAAAAAAAGAAGAAAGATGGAAGGGAACCTAGAGATTATGAGAGGCTTAAGAGACATATCAACCTACAAACTTA
Organism: Monodon monoceros; assembly: GCF_005190385.1. Taxonomy (NCBI): domain Eukaryota; kingdom Metazoa; phylum Chordata; class Mammalia; order Artiodactyla; family Monodontidae; genus Monodon; species Monodon monoceros. Next base: position 69,453,715 of record NW_021703769.1, on the reverse strand, counting down.
CTTACAAAACAGAAATAGACTCACAGTCATAGAAAACAAACATAGAAAACAAACTTACGGTTACCAAAGTGGAAAGAGGTGGGGGAGGGATAAATTAGGAGTTTGGGATTAAAATATACACACTACTATATATAAAACAGACAACCAACAAGGACCCACTCTGTAGCACAGGGCACTCTACTCAATATTTTGTAATAACCTGTAATGGAAAAGAATCTAAAAAAGGAATATGAATATATAGATATATATATATCTGAATCACTTTGCTGCTTACCCTAAACTAACACAACATTGTAAATCAACTATATGTCAATAAAAATGAAAATAAATAAATAAATAAAATTTTAAAATTAAAAAAAAAAAAGTATTTTTTGGCCACGCCACTCGGTTTGTGGGATCCCAGTTCCCCGACCAGGGATCAAACCCGGGTCCTCTGCAGTGGAATTGTGGAGTCCTAACCACTGGACTGCCAGGGAATTCCCAAAAATTTTTTTTAAAACGAGGCATAACAACCAATCACAATGTATGGACCTTACCTGGATGCCAATTCAAGGAACAAACTGTTATAAAAGGGGGAAAAATATGGTCAGGGAAATAGAAACATGCTGGATAGCTAGTAATTTAAGAGATGACTGTTAATTATTTAGCTGGAATAATGGTACTCAGATTGTGTTTAAGTCCTTATTGTTTAGAGCTACATACTGAAATATGTAGAGATGAGATACTATCAGACCTGGGATTTGCTGCGACACAATCTGTGTGGAGGGTGGGTGTGGATGCACAAGCAGGGCCAGCCATGAGCTGATCACCTTTACAATCGGCAGCGGGCCACCGTGTGCAGGGGTGCGACTCGCCAAGATGGCCCGTGAGCAGGTAATGACAGCAGGCTGTGAGGGCCGCGGCTAAGGGGCACCTTAGAGGAAAGCAGGTAGGAGTCCGCCGTGGACCCCACACACGCTCTGGGCCAGGGACGGGGCTCAGCTGTGATGTGGCAATCCCCCTCCCGCCCTCCAGCCATGGGAATTATTGTCCCCATTCTACTGATAAGGAAACTGAGGCATAACTTAGTGGTTAAATGTATGGGTGTTGGTCTCCCACGGACCCATGTTCAAATCATGACTCTGCCACTCAACTAGTGTGGGTACCTCTCTGTACCTCAGTTTCTTCATCTGTAGAGTGGGGGCCTCTTTGGGCTGTTTGAGGTTTAAATGAATGAACATCTGCCACCTGCAGCCTGCTTAGCATGGTCCAATGTCTAGCATTTAATAAATGCTCAAAAAATGGCAGTTATAATTTCCGTTATTATTATTATTATCATGACTATTATTATTGGAGAGGTTAAGCAACTAGCTGGTAAGGGGCAGAGACAGGATTTGAACTCTCATCCCTCTGGCTCCCCTAGAATCTTCTTGTTTGCACCTCCAGGCAGGGCCTCAGCCTGACAGCTGTCCTGACTCGGAGGGGTCGAGTGCCAGACTGCCGGCTCTGGGGCCCCGTGGATCAGGGCTATATTCAGGCTTGTGTTCTCTTACTGACTTGACCCAACCTGGGCTTATGATCTGACAAATGCAGAGGGAAGTGCATTTAGCCACCTGTGGAGACTTCCTCAGCCATCACCTCTGACCTCAGGGGGGGAAAGCTTTCAGCGCCCGAGAGGTGGGGTCCCTCATGCCTAAACACCGAGCTAAAGGCTTACCAAGCAGCCACCATGTGCGAGGCCCATGCTGAGCACCGTGAAGAAAACACAAAGCACACCTGGGTCTGGAAGCAGGAGAGCCTGGCTTCCAATCCTGCCTACCTCTTCCAGCTGTGTGGCCCTTTCCTGGGCCTCAGTTTCCCTTGAGTATAAAATGGGCAGACCCCAGACCTCACGGGGTGGCTGGGAGAAGGTGGAATAGGAGATGCCGCTTGATGGTTGAGTCTGAAACCTACGATACAGATCAGGTCCCCGAACCCCTGCTGTCATGAGCCTTGCTTGTGCTTCTTACAGACACTCACTTGTCCAGGGTCCGGGAGTCGTTGGTGTACTCAGGGAGGTCATTTAAGCCTCTGGGGGAGGCAGAGATCTGGTGCAGGTTGATGGGCAGTGCCTGGCCGTCCTTGCCCACCACTTCCAGGCCTGTGAGCCCCAGGTAATGCAGGTCTCCCCAGGAGGTGGTGAAATTCAGCTGGAGGCCTGCAGCAGGAAGAAAAGTGTCCCGTGAACATCACAGGTTCCGGAGGAGGTACCCAAGATGGAGAGAGGAAGAGGAGTGATCTTCAGCCTCTGCATTCTACCAACTGGAAAGCCCAAACTTCAATGAAAGGGCCTTCAGAGTGGGCTCTGCACCTTTCCTCTTGGTGGCCCTTGGACCTGGGTCACTGTTGATGCTTAGGAAATATCTACAGGATGAGTGCGCCGGTGTGGTTTAAACTTGCACACAGCCCTGGGTCTTTTCTCCACTTATCAATCACGTTGCCCACCCCATGCTTAACACGTTAGCGTGGCTTCCCCTGCTGCTTGGCCAGCAGGCTTCGTCATCTGGCTTCTGCCTACTTCTCTAACCTCACCTTGCACCCAAAATCCCTTGCTCCACTCAGACTGTCTTTCAGTCCCGCATATTCACATTCTCCTCTCCCACCACAGGGCCTTTGCACATGCTGTTCTCTCCCTCCTGAACTCACATGGCCTAGGCTAACTTGTGCTCATCCTTCAGATCCCAGCTACTTCCTCAGGGAAGCCCTCCCAACTTCTTTGACCACATCAAGCCTCCACTCACAGCCTGCCATGTCACTGTGAACTTCCCCTTACATGCTCTGGTCACCAGTGTGATCTTGTGATCATTTGGTAAATACCCATGTGCCCTGAGGGCAGAAATCCCATCTGTTTTGCTAGCTCATTGTGCCCCCAGAGCTTGGCAAAGTACCTGCCACACAGTAGGAGCTCAGTACAGATGGAATGATTGAACAAGTAACTAAATAGAGGAGGCTGCAGCAGTGAGCCTCAGCGTCAGAAATGGACATTTTATGCAAATTGGCCACTATCATGAGGATTCAAGGTAAAGGAAGTGACCCATGTGACACTCCCATGCTTTTGTCCTTGTTCCACCCCTTCTCCAACAGGGAGCATTTAGGAGTGAACTTCTGGGCAAAACTGCCCAGGTGAGTCATTCATTTGCCCAGAAAGTGCAAAGCCGATGAATCTCTATCCAATATCTGGCTGGAGTTTCTCCTTCCTTAATGGTCTCCCGTTACAGCAGAACCAGGACCAAGCCCCATGAACTCTTTTACCGTTGGAGAACTGGGGGCCTACTTTAGCACTCTTGTGGGTGGCTGTGTTCCAAAGAGTCACACTTGTTGCAACTTTCACAGAATGCCAGCACTGTAGCACTGGAAGAAGGAAGCCTGGATTCACGTAGCTCCACCCATTTCAGCTCAGGCAGGTTCCAGATGCCCTTGTGGCTGGAAGGGAGGCCAAGCACGTGACCTCCCTGGAGCATGGCTTCCTCTCCTACGCCCCTGTCGTTTCCAACATACATTTTGTAACTTGGTCTCAGATCCCTCTGCCCTCCGTGGTGCCAAGGTAACTCTGAGCATCTTGGGGGCACATGAAACAGATGTGTGACCAGCGTGGTCCTGGGCACATCATAGCTTCTCACAGCACCAGAAGCCTGCAAGATGGCCACAAATTCCTCCCACCGAGTCCTTGCCTCTTTGCAATGTGATTTCGCCGCTTCTCCCATCCAGAAGCGGAGTTTATTTCTTTACTTCCTGAATCTGGGCCACGTGATTTGCTTTGGCCAATGGGACAGAAGCAAAAGCGAAGCTTGCAGAGGCTGTAAAGCACATGTGTACAGGGGTCTGGCCTCTCTTTCCACACCTGGAGTCTTGCCATGTGAAGGAGCCAGGCTAGCCTCCCAATTGCAGGCCATGTGGGTGAAGACATCTTAGGTCATTCAGCTGCCAGCCCATCTGCCAGCTGACTAGACACGAGAGCAGGGCCAGCAGAGGCCAGCCTGGCTCAGAGGCAAAGGAATGCCCAGCCACGCCACTGAATTACGATAAATCACAATTAATGGTGGTTATATTAAGCTGCTAAATTTGGGGTTGGTTTGTTTCACAGCAGAAGCTAACTGATGCATTCCTTCTCATGATGAGTCTATGTTTAATTGTCACCTCCTCAGAGAGGCCCTGCTAGCCACCTGAACTCAAATAGCACCCTCTCCCATCACTCTCAAAACCCTTCCTCTGCTTTATTTTTTGTCACCTGACAAGATGTTCTACTTGATTTGCTTATTTGTTTTCATCAGTCCTTCCCACTAAGATGGAAGCTCCCTGAGGGCAGGGGCTCTGTTAGCTGTGTTCACTGTTGTTATCTCCAGAGCCTAGAATAGTGCCTGAAAACAGATGGTCAATTAAGGCTTTTTTTAAAAAAATAAATGATTGATTGAAGAGTATGTGTTTAGTAGATACGTGTAGGTAAATGAATCAAAATACAATCATTTGAGTTTGACCAAAATCACAGTCAATGGTAAACATATTGCTACTATGGTACCAAGCCCTGTTCTTGGCCCTGGAGATTTAGGGGTAAACACATAGCAAAATCTCTCTAGGAGCTTCCACTGCAGTGAAGACAGACAATGAACACACATCAAAAAAATAATCTGATAGTTCCACAGAGTGATGAATACCATGAAAAAAATGAAAGAGATAAGACAGGGATTAACTAAGCAGGAATAGGGATGGTCACAGAGGGCCTTTCTGAGGAGGTGACGTTTGAGCTGAGACCTGGGCGATAAGAAGGAGGCCGCCATTCTCTAGCATTTCTGGAAGAACATTCTAGGCTGAGAGGGCAGGAAGGGCAAAGGCCCTGGGATGGGAACATATTTGATCTGTGGTTGGAACCAAGTGACTGAGGTAGAAGATGGAGGAAAATGAGATCAGAAGGTTAGGTGGAGGCTAGATCATGTCATGAAGTCTGGATTTTCTTCTCTGCAGTGGGCAGCTAGGGAGGCTTAGATGTGGAAGCCGAGAAGTGACATGATCGGACCCGTGTCTTGGAAAGCGCACTGGGGTTGGACTCCATATGGAGGCCAGGGAGGAGGCTGTTGTGATACCTGTGGCTGGGACAAAGGCGGTAGTGGTGAAAACGGGGGCAAAGTGGACAGATTCAGGATCTGTTTTGGAGACAGCATTGACAGGGCTCTCAATGGCCTGTATGGAATTAACGAACAGAGAAAATGTTTCTGACCCGAGGGACAGAGTAGCTGTGGGTACCATTCCCGAGATGGAGAAGGCCTGGAGGTGAAGGAGGGAGTGGATTTAGATCAGGGGGATCCCTGTGAGGGAGAAATGCCACCTCCCCCTCGAAACAAGAGGCAGCACCCCAGACTCTCCCAAGCCTGCCACCCCTTTGTTTGCCTGGCAAGATGCACTGTGATGCCATCTAATCTAGGGCTGCTCTGAAAGTGACGGCTCTCCTTTTTGAGCTAATATCCGTGTTCCATATTCATTTTCCTCTGGTGTATCAATTAGTATTTATATAAATGGAAATTAATTTTGTTATTTCTCTCCCATGTTTCAACTCTCTCAGCTCCTTTCCTATTCACCACCGCTGATATTTGCAAAACTTCCAAAATTAGTGTCGTCTGCAAATTAGCAAATCATATATCCCCGTTCAGAACATTGATAGGATTGGCCGTATTTACCAACCCCAACGCATCCCCCCTGGGTCACTTTGTCAAAGCTCTCTTCATTTGCACAGGCTGGGAAAGTAGGGTTAGGATTTGGGATACAATGAGGAAAAAGCCAAAGGTTCAGAGAAGAGACATTCGGAAATCACAGGCCACAAAACGGGCAGAGGGTCCTTGATCAGGAGGTTCTTCTGCCTTCCTGCTGAGTAGAGACGTAGAGAAATTACACTTTTCTTACAGCAAAAAGGTCTGGGAGCGCTATTCCAGGGCAAAACTCCCAAAGGCACTGAAATAACATTTCCAAGAAAGGTCAGAAGCCAGTTCAGTGGGACAGACATTTACATACAGCATCTTTGGGGAAATCATCAGATGAAGAGGACAGTGGCTCCTCCCTTCCTCCCTCCTTCCTTCCTTCCTTCCTTCCTTCCTTCCTTCCTTCCTTCCTTCCTTCCTTCCTTCCTTCCTTCCTTCCTTCCCTCCCTCCCTCCCTCCCTCCCTCCCTCCCTCCCTCCCTCCTTCCTCCCTTCCTTCCTTCCTTCCCTCCCTCCCTCCCTCCCTCCCTCCTTCCTCCCTTCCTTCCTTCCTTCCCTCCCTCCCTCCCTCCCTCCCTCCTTCCTCCCTTCCTTCCTTCCTTCCCTCCCTCCCTCCCTCCCTCCCTCCTTCCT
>NW_021703769.1:69438615-69446978 GCF_005190385.1 Monodon monoceros | reverse complement strand
TCCTTCCCTCCCTCCCTCCCTCCCTCCCTCCCTCCTTCCTTCCTTCCTTCCTTCCTTCCTTCCTTCCCTCCTTCCTTCCTTCCCTCCTTCCTTCCTTCCCTCCTTCCTCCCTTCCTCTGGTTATGGCACTCTAACCTCCTCTGAAGCACTGTATGGGAAGCTGACTCCTCACCCTTGGCTCCAAAGATGGGCTTCTGACCCAGGCCGGGCCAATCCGTGTTTTCCATCACACCCCGCTCCCTGCCAAGGTGAGCCACGGTGATTATTAGTTAAGGATGGGCACGTGACCCAAGCCAGGTGAGGAGACAATTCTGGGACAACTGTTGGACTTAATTGGGAAGCAGAAGTTCTTTTACCTGGGATTACCGGGTACAGCTTCTAGGGGCTCCCATGTGGACAGAGTCTGAATGGGAGACGGACAAGAGAGTGAGAAATAGGGCAGAGAGATGCAGGGAGATGCCAAGGCCTGATGACGTCATTTGCACACCTGGATCCGGCAGTATGGGGAAACTAGCAACGCCTGATCTTTTTAGTTGCATAAGCTAAGAAATGCTCTTTTTTGCGTAACTCAATTGGAATTCAAGTTCCATTGTTCCCCCCGGACCCCGCCGCTCAGGATCCTGACCAACCTAGGGGAGTCCAGACTAAACAAGAAATGACTGCTGTCTTCCAGGACCTTACAGCTCTGTGGGGATGCTGACTCTTCCCAAAGACCTCTGAGGTGAGGCAGCCTCTCAGGGAGTGTGTTGAGTGGTGAGGACCTGGGCTTTGAATTCAGATATGCTTGGTCCCATTCTTGGCCTTGCACTAGCTGTGTGACTTTGGGTGGCTTTCTCAATTTCTCGGAGCCTCAGTTTCCTAATCTAATCTGAAAAATGGGGAGAATAAGAGCTGTGAGTGAGATAAGGGAGGGAAAGCCCCAGCAAAGTGCCTGAATGGGATACACAACCAAGCCTCAAACCAGGCTCTTGACTACATTAGGTTGGCTTTTAAATTACGCAGTTGTCCCAAAGTCCCAAAGTAATTGAGAGAGAGTTCTGGAAAGTAAGGGGCTGTGAGGATTCAAAGGAAGACTTCGTCTTTTCTAAGAGGTAATTTGTCCTTCTGGAGTGAGGGAGGGAGAGCTGAATTCTCAGTGGGCACCGTGGGGAAGGCTTCTGGGGATGGGGTGGGATTACAGCAAGGCCTTAGGAAGGCGGAGTGGGGGACAGTGTGGGGCACCACCCAGATCCCACCTCCCATCCCCAGGGCTGAAGGGCTCATCCCTCCAGTGGCTGGGAATGCTGACAGCTGACAGCCCACAGCTGAGTCCCCCCACTTGTGACTAACCCTGGCTTTGCCCCTCGCCAGCCCATATCCAGTGGCATGCTAACACAGGCGTGTAAAGGCCCAGCCCCCTTACTCAACTCAGGGGCAACTTCCAGGGGACTCTGCAGCTCCCTGTGGAGCTGGCAGAGGCCTTGCTGCGACTGCCCCACGGCCCAGTTCTCCCTCTGCCCAGCCCTGCTTCCTGCCCTCCCCCAAAAGCATGCCCCAGTAAACTCCATCTCAGAGGCTGCTTCTTGGGAACCCAATCGAGAGTCACATCCTTTCAATGGGCAGGGATGGAGAGCAGGGAACAGAAGCCTGTAGGGGGAGGTGGGGCGGGGAGGAGGCTAAACTCTGACACATTCTGGCTTCAGCTTAGTTCTGGAGACAACGGTGGGGAGGTGGGGAGGTGGGGATGGGGCGTGACAATGGCACGTCTCTTCTTTTCAGAAGATAACTGGAGGCAGATGACAGGCACGAGGGGGCAAGAAAGAGCAGGAGGGGGACTTCCCTGGTGGCGCAGTGGTTAAGAATCCGCCTGCCAATGCAGGGGACATGGGTTCGCGCCCTGGTCTGGGAAGACTCCACATGCTGCGGAGCAGCTAAGCCCGTCATGCACCATAACTATTGAGCCTGCGCTCTAGAGCCCCCGAGCCACAACTACTGAGCCCGTGCACCACAACTACTGAGCCTGTGCTCTAGAGCCCGCGAGCCACAACTACTGAGCCTGCGCTCTAGAGCCCACGAGCCACAACTACTGAGTCCGCGTGCCACAACTACTGAGCCCGTGTGCCTAGAGCCCGTGCTCCGCAACAAGAGAAGCCACCGCAGTGAGAAGCCCGCGCACCGCAACGAAGAGTAGCTCCTGCTCGTCACAACTAGAGGAAAGCCCGCACGCAGCAAAGAAGACCCAACGCAGCCAAAAATTAAAAAATTAAAAAATTTTAAAAAAGAGAAAGAGCAGGAGGGGAGGCCGCAGCAAGCAAACCCCCAGAGCCTTGTGAACAGGGAACTGGTGGGAGAGATCACAGCGCAACGCTGGGCCTGAGGATTCCCTGGGATGCAGGCGGAGGTGCTGGTGGGAAGTATGCGGAGTAAGAGAGGAACTGGCTGGAATGGCACACAGGCAGAGGAGACAGAAGAACAGACACAGCGAAACCCAGACGGGATCTGCTCAGAGGCCACCAACCAGCAGCCAGCTGGCCGAACACACGTGTTTTGTTTGGCTCATAGGGTGTTTTAAAATACTGTAAAATTAGTCACCAACTTGAAAAAACTGGAGATTTCATGTAAAAATCCAGATTTCTGACTTCTCAGAAGACCTGGCACCTGCGCCGGTACTCCTGCTGCCCCACCCCCCCTAGAGCCAGGAGGATGCAGACTTTCTCTGCTCCAGCACCTGCTCTGTGGTCCAGTTTGAAGGGGCAACTCAAACCCCTGACTGACAGACGCCCAAGTCTCTCTGGCTCTTATGTCTTCTTGCTCTATAACTTCTGGGCTCCGACTGCCGCCTCCCGGGTCAGGGCTGCAGCTAACACGTAAGACGTCTGCGTGTGAAATGCAGAAGTGCCCCTCTGGGAGGGCACACTGCCAGGAGGACCCCTCTTCTGAAGGGATGCAGCCCTGCCCGGGCCAGTGTCGCCAATGCAGGCTGGTTTCAGCCCTGACTTATCCTGGGGCCTGGTGTCTCTGTGCCAAGGTACAACCTGCCCAACTGTCCCGGGAAACCCCGTCCCAAGTGGCCATGACTCCCTCCCCACCCCCGACCCGTGAAGGTCCTCCTTCCCCTGACACTGCCCCCAGAGAAGGTACTCACAGATGCCCTGGTAGATGCCCGGCTCTGGCGTGGTGACTTCAGGGACAGGGGGGCTGGGGGGCAGCTCTGGTTCAGGGGTCTGCACACAGGTTGGAGAGAAGCAGAGGGAAAGGGGGTGATTTTAGTGATACCCACGCAGCTCACTGGACATCTTCCCAGCTAGATGCCCACTCTGTGCCCCAGGTAAGTCCCGGTGTCTTTTCTGGTGTTTTCTGCCCTGGTGGGAGCTCCATAACAGGTAATACGGCAGGCCCAGAAACCTGAGTGCATCTGAGTCCTTGCCAGAAGTTCTTACTGGTAGGGGAGGAGTTTGACACTAACCAGCTCAGGTGATTAGATTTTCTGGAACAGGGAAGGGCCCTATCTAGTTTACCTAGTGAACTAGAGGAAGCGGGGAGGGAGAGAGATCGGGAGGGAGGGATGGAGGGAAGGAGAAGAAAGGATTCAAACGTAGAGAGTGGTTCTCAACCCTGGGGCCTGTGCGTCTGCATTTTTAAAACCTCCTCTGTGATTCCCATGGGCAGGCAGATAAAGAACCCTTGGTCTACAGACACGGTGGGCTGCCACACCCTGCTTCTTGGGTCTCTATGTAAACTGTAAACTCTTTTCATTAGATCTCTGCACCGTAAGTCAGGGTAGAAGTGCCTGTACTACTTCACAGACAGGAAAGCTGAGATGCAAAACCAGGTGAAGTCGCTTGTCTGGATCTTAGAGTTTTTAGTGGGGATGATGTTTTGGTACCCAGTGACACCCTGATGACCCCTCAGTCCAGCCCCTAGGGACAGCCCCTCCAGGCCCCTGCCCGGCTATGGGGAGGAGGGAGAGGAAGGTTGTCTGCCAGAAGTTAACCCCTGACACTGAGTGGCCTCCCGGAAAGCTGCTGCCCTGGAACCCACGTGCTTCCTCCTGCCTTCCCTGGCGCCCTGCCCTCCCTGAGCCTCCTGCCACGCCCCCTGGTGGATGCACCCGACCCGGGACACCTAGGTGGGCGTGGGGCGGCTCCAGCCCAGACACCTGCTAGGGGTGTGACACTGACGGGGTCTCCCTGAGCTCGAGGTCCTATCTCTAAGGCAGAGAGAGTGATCCCTCCCTGCCCCTCCCAGGACTAGATCCTATCAGAGCTCCTGAGCAGGGACTTTGCCATTTGGAAAATGTTGGGGGAATGAAAGGCCTCAAGGCCATCTCCCAGCTGGAGGCCTGTGCAGCAAAGCCAGACTACGGACATGTTTTGTGGCCTGCAGAAGGGTTGAAAACATCATGGATTAGTTGCCAACATTTCTTAATGGGGAGACTTTTACGTAACAATCCAGATTTCTGGCTTTCTTTGAAAAGACCAGGACAACCGTCAACAACGAGCTAGCCTGTCTGAGTGGGCGGGGCAGGGGCATGTCACTGTACTGCCTTGGTCATGACCTTCTTGTGTCCGAACCTTTTGTCCCTGGTTCCTGGTTCTTTCCACTCTTCCCCCCACCCTCTTTAACCGTCTCGTCTTTCTCCCATGGCCTGAAGAACATCCCCGGAGACCCTGGTGTCTCTTCACCTTGATTACTCGTCTTTGACTTGGGCTGACCCTTGCCCTGAAGGTCATCTTTCATTTTTGATAATTTGTCCATTAAAAGCACGGACTTTGGAGTCTTGCATTCAAGTTCTAGCCTTGTTATGCTCCCAAGATGTGCCCTTGGGCAAGGCCCTTAGCCTGCCTGAGCCTTGGTTCCTAAACGGGGATATTAATCACCTCCACTCCAGGGCTGTCACGAGGGCCAAGCACGGCAACAAGGTGCTCCACACCTGGTCGCTGGTATGTGCCCAAGAAGTGATTGGCAGGATCATCATTCTTTCAATTCTCAAGTTCGCCTATTGAAAGCATTTCTAGCCCTTCCATCAAAAACAACAGTGAGTGATCAAAATGCAACCCAAAGCAAAACTTCCCGAGACTGCCAACCTCTAAAGTACAGAAATGACACAGAACTGATTTCCCCTGGCTTTGATTAAAATTTGAATACTTCCTTCACTTTGGTTTAAAAAAAAATAAAAAATAATTAGAGAATGAAATATGACCTACAGAACAAAAATGAAGCAGAAAAAATGGGAAATGTCAGAACAGGAGTACCAGCAGCTTAAAGGAGATCCATCTTCATTCCTCCTGGTATACTCTGAGTCAGGAGGAGAAGTCTCTCTGGGGCGCCCACCCGCCTCCAGTCCTACCCGGCCATCAGCCCAGGAGCCAGCCTGGGTGTAGGGCCTCTCCTCCCCCCAGCCGCCGGCCGTGCTGGGCCTCCAGTCCTACCCGGTCATCAGCCCAGGAGCCAGCCTGGGTGTAGGGCCTCTCCTCCCCCAGGCCGTCGGCCGTGCTGGGCCTCCTCAGCGCCTCCTCACACCGCAGGCTGCACAGGCTCTCCACGTCCAAGTCAAACGTCTCATCAGAACAGAAGATGGCCTCAAGAATGTCATCATCCATTGTGAATAAGATCGTGTCTCCAAAGTGCTCTGGAGCTGAAAGGGGTACCAGGAAGACAGAAGAGTCAGCTCACCCCACGTCCCAGTGAGGTGCAGACCAGGAACCTAAACCCATCAATCTTTGGGCTAGAAAGTCCCAAACCACTAACAGGTCTTGATTTGTGTAACTGAGCCTTATTCTTCTTTACGCATTTGCAAATGGAATTCACGGACCATAAGAACCACATAGATTTAATGAAGGCACCTAATCTGATGAGAATCACTGTGGTCTGTCATGAAATAAGGGATGTTTCTCAGGCGCGGGTGAGGCACGGTAGCTGTTGCTGCTGCTGCCCCATCCAGATCCTCTGCCATCCTTATAGGGGGCCTTCCTGGAAGGGTGTGGGAGTTACGTCCCAACCAGGGGAGTCTGAGGGTTCCAAAGCCCTGCTGCTTTGCCTTAAGGCAGGACAGACCCTGCAATTTACACTCCAGAGCTCCCCTTGGGATCAGGCTGAGGCTGGGCTTCCCCTGAAACGATATCCTTGCCTAGCTTTCCCCCCCCACCCTTCCATATCCTACACCCCTCCCTGCCCTACAGGGTCTCCTGAGAGCACTCCCTCCATAACTCACTTGCACTCATCAGGCTCAGGCCCTAGGAGGCTAAGTAAGGCTGGTACCCAGGGGAGGCGTTTCAATGAGGTCAGCTCTTTCACACCCAGTAGCAAAAGGTGAGGAGCGGGCCAGCTCTTGGAAAGGAGAGAGACCTGTCTGTCACTGGCTAGCCACTAAGTTTAGTTTTTCCTCAGAGCCTCAGCGAGTAGCAGGTAGGGGCTTCGAGAGCATTCTTACAGACATACCGTACCTCCCGTCAGGGTGCCTGAGGCCTTGGCGATTTCTCCCTTAAAGATGCACTGTGTATCTAACAGCATCGTGATGTCCTTCACACCCCGGAAGGAGTGTATCCGCGATTTATTGTAATTCCAGATCCTGATCAGGGCGACTTGGCAAGGCTGCACGAAATCAATGGAGATGGAGTGGGACTTGCCCGGCGTGAAGGGGGCCAGCCAGACATGCATGTCATCCTGGGTCCTATTCACCCCGTCGATAAGGTTGGTGACCACACGGGGGTCTCTCCCATAGGCCGGTAAGATATTGATGTCCGGGGGGTCGGCTTGAATGTTCACAATTTGAACCGGCTCTCCCTTGGAACTGAATATTTCTATCCCGTTAAGGCCAACGTAGTGCCTGTCCCCCCACGTGGACTTGATATCGACGACCAAGTGCTGTCCATAAGGCAAGACGGGGATTTTAAAGTCACCCCCGTCATCCACCTCTAGGGAGCCGTGCTCCTGTCCTTTCATGGGCTCCGGCTTCTCCTCCTTCCAGGGGTGCGGCTGGTCGCTGGGCCGGCTGCTCTTCTGCTGCTGCAGGAACTCATCCAGGATGTCGCCCTGGAACTCCACGTTGGAGATGCGACCCCGGTGGGAGTGGTCAAAGACGGTGAGGGAGTTCCACGATTCACATAAGGTGTGTTCCTGCTTGCTGTGCCACTGGGGCCGCAGTGGCGTCCGGGTGGACCAGGCATCTTCTGGAAGGAAGGACACAGGAGAAGCCCCATTAGTGGCGTGTGTGGAAGTGGGGACTCTTAGAGATCGTTTCACCCAGTGGCTCTCAGCTGGGTGGGGGTCACCCTCAGGGGGAAATTCTAGAAACCAGGGGGTGGTTCGATGCTCTTGGCTGTCTCAGTGACTATTGGCCCTGCCGGCACTTGAAGGGTGGGACCAGGGATGCGACTGTCCCTCACTGCCGGGGATGGTTCCAGGCACAGAGTACGCTCTCCTGTCTCAGGCACCATTCAGGTCGGTAAAAAAATTGTTTATGGTCACCTGAGTCTGGAACCTAGTTTTTTTACAAAGAGCACAGTGTTTCTCGGTGTACTTTGAATTTTCTAAGAATGCGACTACCATGCAAATCAAGGGAACACTCTCTGCTTGTGTGAGAACCTTTTCAGAAACTCACATGACCCAGGGCGATGCTGCGGCCTGCGGAGTCTGAGTCAGCAACCCCAGGGTCTGCTCTGAAGGCTGTCACAGCCACGTGGCTCTAATGGGGTGTTTCAAAGACTGCCTAATAGCGGGCGGAAGGCTTGTGAAAGAATGTTACATGGGAAAAAAAAGAGCCAGGGGGCTCCCCTGGTGGCGCAGTGGTTGAGAGTCCGCCTGCCGATGCAGGGGACACGGGTTCGTGCCCCGGTCCGGGAAGATCCCACATGCTGCGGAGCGGCTGGGCCCGTGAGCCATGGCCGCTGAGCCTGCGCGTCCGGAGCCTGTGCTCCACAACGGGAGAGGCAGTAACAGTGAGAGGCCCGCGTACCGCAAAAAAAAAAAAAAAAAAAAAAAAGAGCCATATAGGCCATTTTAGATGCGGCCTCTCCTAGTGTGGGCAGCATGTCCCGACGTGTTAATATCATCGTTTCTGCGTGGTGAGTAGGAAAGACTTGTACTTTCTTCTTTGACACCTTATCTTCTAAGTTCCCTACGTGTAATTTTTATAATCAGGGACAAATTCTATTAAAAAACCAAACAACCCAGGTATATTACAAGGTAAGGAATTTACTTCTACTTGTGCTTAAACTGGCTCCAAGAGCCGAAGCTGCGTCTGGGGCATGCGGAGAACATGGGCCCGGCCCTCGGAGGCATGGCTCTGAGGGCCCTGCTCTCCTGCTTGCAGAATATTAAAGCCCTGGCGTGCGCATCTAGGCAGTGGCCGGTCCTCACGGCCACGCCACGGCTAACTGCCG
>NW_021703769.1:69118879-69438605 GCF_005190385.1 Monodon monoceros | reverse complement strand
GTAAGGGTGTCGCATCTAGGCAGTGGCCGGTCCTCACGGCCACGCCATGGCTAACTGCCGTGTAAGGGTGTCATTCTGAAAACAGTAGCTGACGACACTGACATTCTGTTTTTCCTCCTTTCCTATCGTGCTGCGCCCTGCACTCCATTTTCTGCCTGTCTCCTCGGGGGCCTGGCCCCGTCAATTATCTCCTCTCTCCAGAATCTTCAATCACTCCTTCCCCACTGGCATCTTCCCCTCCCCCTGTCTGCAGACATGCATATATCTCTCCTACCTGAAAGAAAAAGGAAACTGACCTGATCTTGGGGCTCCCTCCCACCACCATCCTATTTTCTCCCTCCTTTCACCGAAGACACGGCATCCTCATCACTACTGCCCTCTCTCACCACCATCACCCTCTCTCAACCCCCTGAAACTTGGCTCCTGTGTGCAGAGTTGTTGTTTTGCCCACCCAGACTCCACTTCTCCTCCTAGGAACAAAATTCTGATTTTCCCCACCTTCAGTCCATGCAGATTAGGCAAAACACTGACAGCATCCTTCCAAGCTGGGCTCATGAAAGGAACTACGGGGAGAGAGAGGGGCTCTCTTTAAATTGGCACTGCTGAGCTGGTAGGATGGAGGGGTGGAGTTGTTGGAGGCCATTTGCTACACTGTGTTGGGGGAATCTGGCTGAGAATGAAGCCAACCTGGGGAACGTGAGCTGAGAGATGGAGAGTCCTGATGACAATCATTTGAGCCCCTGGATCCAGCTGCACCTGAAGTCAATCCCTTTGTGGTTTTCTGTTCCCGGCATCCATAAGAGTTCTATAATTCCCAAAACCCTCCACTGAAGTGACTTTCTCCAAGTACACAATGACTCCAAGTACACCACCTTTTCTCAGTTCTCCTTCCCTGCTTGACATCCCAGGCAAAGCTCCTCCACTCAGCAGTACCCCCCTCCACCAGCTTAGGAGACATCATCCCTTCCTGGTTCTCCACTTCCCCGGCCAACGGCTCCTCTCTCTGTGTCATGGCGCCTTCCACTCCTCCCTGCACTCTAAATCTGGTGGTGCCCAAACCCCTCAGCTCCACGCCGTCCTCTCCCAACACTGCCCTCATCCAGCTCCTGGCTCCCATGCAGGCCCTGCTCGCTGACATCAGCCAACTTCTGGCCTCTCTTCCTGGGGTACCATCTTCCAATTCCAAAGACCCCTTGGACGGTCCAGACATGTCCACTCTGTCACTTCAAACTCCGGATACCTAAAATGGAGTTTGTCATCAACCCCTCTAATTGGCATTATCTCTACTACATTGAGAATAAAGAAAATCTAACTCCTCACCGTGCCTCTAGGGCCCTGAGTGTGGACCCCCAACTCCCGGCTGACTTCTCCAGCCTAGCCTCACACCCTTCTCTCCATGAGCATCCCACTCCAGCCATGCCAGCCTTTCATTCCATGGACATGAGTCTCTCCTTGCCTCAGAGTCGTTGCCCTTACTGTGCCCTCTGCCAGAACGCTCTTCTCCCAGAGCCCCACTTCGCTGGCTCTTCTTGACACCCTCCTTCTTGGAGAGGCCTTTTCTGCCCTGTTCCCTGCTGCATCCCAGGGCCTGGCACAGAACCTGGTGCCTGGAAGTGCTCAATAAACGTGTGCCAGTAAAGGGACGGGTGGTTGGCGCCACCATCACGTACCCCCTGTGCTCAGGGCTGGACGCCGAGGGACTCCCCCTCCATCTGTCAGTTCTCCTGCACCTCCTGTCCTCTCCCCTCCTCTCCCCTCCTTCTCAGCTGTCATTAACAAGACCCCAGGAGTTCCTTCCATCCTTTCTTCCAGGCATGAGGCTTAACATCTGGCAGAAGGAACTTCCCATATGGATCGTCATGACCTCAGTTTACTGTGATTTGATTTCCACTGGCTGAAATGAATGGGCTGGGTTGGTCTGCAAGGGCAACCGAGAATGCACCAAAAGTCACATGTCAGGGACTCAGCCTGCCTTTCTCTGCCGGGGTGTGCAAGAAAGGCAGGCCTTGGCTTTCATCCTGCATCTGCTTTCTGACCTATTCTCCCCGAGGTGTACGTACGCCCTGGGTTTTAAAAGCAGAGAGGCATAGACTTTGTCTTGGACCTCTCAGATGAAACAGCAGGCTGGGGCCCACGTTTCCCTCTGTCACACATGACTCATTAGACTTTGGGAGTTGGGCAACTGCTGGGATTGGTGCTTTGTCCCGTCTGTCAACATTCCTGCCAACAAATCTGAACTGATAACAGAAAGCTACTGCTTTAGTCTGCAGTCCTCATGGTCTGGGAGGGACCAGTATGAGATGATGGGATTAAAGGTTCAAAACTACCCTTTGGTGGAGATTAATATGAACCGCAAAATTCTGAACTTCAGTTTATAAAAATCACTGGCACCACTGTAAGGTAGGCATTAATTGCTATTAAAATGGGAAGTGAAAAAGCATGTAGTGAGATGCAACAGAACCACGTTTATTCGAGGTGAACAGCCCATTAGCCATAGCTGATTGGACTAGGAGTGGACACCTGACCCATGCCAGCCAATCAGCTTCTGCCCTGAGACTCTGGAATTGCATTCTGGAGCTAGAGCTGGGAAATTGTCACTTTTGGACTGCAAAGCCATTCCCTGCCATGTGCACAGAGGAGGGGTGAGGAAGAGTGGACCTGCAAAGAAGCAGAGGCAGGGCCCAGCAGCCCTGGAGAGTCAGGGAGAAGCTTCCTGGGTGCCTACTGGCTTTCTGGTTCCTCCTTCAAATCCCATGTGATGCTTCCTGCCTTTGGGGGTCCAGGAGCTTCTCAAATAACACTCCATTTTACTGCTCAAATTGGGCCAATGAGATTTCATTCACCTGTAGCTAACTGACCCCTGATAAAGACACTTCCAAAATGCAGATGTCATTACAATGAGATACTTTGTTTAACAAAAGGATTTCCAGGCTCTCTATTATGGTGACAGCAAGATTCCAGTCCCAGGGAGGATCGTGGGCAGTCATTCATTCTACAAGCACTGTTGGAGGGCTTGGCCCCCACCTTTCCTGACAGGCATGGCTATGGGATTTGGCTCTATGTAATGGGTAATTTAAAATTTCTAAGCAACTTTCCTTTTTAGCACGACCAGCTTAACAAGCATGAAATCTCAGGGGCTCAGTTCTTAATGTGTGTTGAGCCAAGCAGTGAAATGCCTGGAAGGAAGTTAAAGTGAGACAAAGTCTTCTGAACATGGACAAGTTAGAAAAATGCCCATCACCTCATAACTCCCAGAGGTTCTTTGGGTCTGTTTACCAGGAAGGTTTGGAATTGCCTAGCTCTTCTGGGGCAGGTGGCTGATGACAACTGGGGAAACAGGGCACTGTAGGGTAGTAGTTCGAAGCACGGATGCTGGAGCAGGACTGCCTGGGTTCAAATCCTGCTCTAACTCTTATTGGCTGTGTGACCCGAGGAAAGTTACTTAAACCTCACATTTTCTTTTCTTTTCTCTTTTTTAATCATATAACTTCCAGGTGTACAGCATTGTGGTTCAACATCTGTATACACTACAAAGTGATCACCACCATAAATCTAGCTCCCATCCATCACCATGCAGTTGGCCTCCTTCATTCATTTCACCCACACCCCAACTGCCTTCTCCTCTGGTAGCCACTAATCTGCTCTCCATATCTATAAATTTGTCTTTGTTTTATTTTGTTTGTTTTGTTTGTTAGATTCCACATATTAGTGAAGTCATTGGTATTTGTCTTTCTCTGTCTGACTTATTTTACTTAGCATAATACCCTCAAGGTCCACCCATGTTGTTGCAAATGGCAGGATTTCATTCTTTTTTACGGCTGAGAAGTATTACATTGTACATACATTATTCCATGTACATATATACTATATATATATGTATATACATATACCACATCTTCTTTATTCATTCATCAGTGGACACTTAGGCTTTTTCCATATTTTGTCTCTTGTAAATAATGCTGCAATGAACATGCGGGTGCATATATCTTTTCAAATTAGTGTTTTCATGTTCTTCAGATAAATACCCGGAAGTGGTATAGCTGGGTCATATAGCAGTTCTATTCTTAATATTTTGAGGAATCTCCATACTGTTTTCCATAGTGGCTGCACCAATTTACAATCTTGCCAACAGTGTACAAGAATTCCCTTTTCTCCACATCCTCTCCAACATTTATTATCTCTTGTCTTGTTGATAGTAGCCATTCTAACAGGTGTGATGGGACATTGCCTTGTGGTTTTGATTTGCATCTCCCTGATAATTAGTGATATAGAACATCTTTTCTTGTGCTTGTCGGCCATCTGTATGTCTTCTTTGGAAAAATGTCTATTCAGACCCTCTTCCCACTTTTAAATCTGTTTGTTTGTTTTTTGTTGTTGAGTTGTATGAGTTCTTTATATATTTTGGATATTAACCCCTTAAAAGATATATGATTTGCGAATATCTTCTCCCATTCGGTAGGTTGCCTTTTCATTTTGAGGATGGTTTCCTTTACTGTACATAACCTTTTCTGTTTGATGTAGTCCCATTTATTTATTTATGCCTTTGTTTCTCTTGCTTTTGGAGTCAGATCCACAAAAACATTTCTAAGGCTGATGTCAATAAGGTTACTGCCTATGTTTTCTACTAGGAATTTTATGGTTTCAGGTCTTATATTCAAGTCTTTAATCCATTTTGAGTTAATTTTTGTGTATGGTGTAAGATAGTGGTCTAGTTCCATCCTTTTGCATGTGGCTGTCCAGTTTTCCCAACACAATTTATTGAAGAGACTGTCCTTTCTCCATTCTATGTCTTTGCTCCTTTGTCATTGATTAATAGTCTATATGTGCATGAGTTTATTTCTGGACTCTCAATTCTATTCCATTGATCTGTGTGTCTCTTTTTGTGCCAGTATCATACTGTTTTGATCACTATAGCTATGTAGTATAATTTAAAATCAGGGAGCATGATACCTCCAGCTTTGTTCTTCTTTCTCAAGATGCTGATGCTTTTGGCTATTTGGGATCTTTTGTGGCTCTATATACATTTTAGAATTATTTGTTCTAGTTCTGTGAAATACACCACTGGAATTTTGATAAGGATTGCATTATATCTATAGATTGCTTTAATAGTATGGTATGGACATTTTAACAATATTAATTCTTCCAATCCATGAGCAAGGAATATCTTTCATTTTGTGTGTGTGTGTCTTCTTTAATTTCTTTCATCAGTGTCTTATAGCTTTCAGTGTACAAGTCTTTAACCTCCTTGATTAAATTTATTCCTAGGTATTGTTTCTTTTTGATGCAATTGTAAATGGGATTGTTTTCTTTACTTCTCTGACAGTTCATTATTAGTGTATAGAAATGCCACATGTTTCTGTATATTGATTTTGTATCCTGCAGTTTTACTGAATTCATTTATTAGTTATAACAGTTTTTTGATGGAGTCTTTACGGTTTTCTATATATAGTATCATGTCATCTGCAAATAGTGAGTTTTATTTCTTCCGTTCTGATTTGGATGATTTTTATTTCTTTTTCTTGCCTAATTGCTGTGGCTAGGACTTCCAATGTTGAATGAAAGTGGTGAGAGTGTGCATCCTTGTCTTGCTCCTGATCTCTTAGAGGAAACACTTTCAGCTTTTCACCACTGAGTATGATGTTAGCTGTGAGTTTGTCACATATGGTCTTTATTATGTTGAGGTATGTTCCCTCTATACCAACGATGTTGAGAATTTTTATCATAAGTAAATGTTGAATTTTGTCAAAACCATTTTTTAAATCTATTGAGATAATCATATGATTTGTATTCTTCATTTTGTTGTATCATGTTGATTGATTTGTGGATATTGAACCATCTTTGCATCCCTGGAATAAATCCCACTTATTCATGGTGTATGAGACTTTTAATGTATTGTTGGATTAGGTTTGCTCATATTTTGTTGAGAATTTCTGCATGTATGTTCATCAGTGATATTGGCCTGTGATTTTTTTTTTTTTTTTTTTTTTGTTGGTGTCCTTGTCCAGTTTTGGTATCAGGGTAATGCTGGCTTCATAAAATGTGTTTGGAAGGTTTCCCTCCTCTTCAGTTTTTTGGAAGCATTTGAAAAGACTAGGTATTAAATCTTCTTTGAGTGTTTTGTAGAATTCACCAGTGAAGCTGTCTGGTCCTGGGCTTTTGTTTGTTGGAATATTTTTAATTACTGTTTCAATCTCCTTAGTAGTAATTGGTCTATTTAAATTTTCTATTTCTTCATGACTCAGTCTTAGAAGATTGTTTGTTTCTAGGAATTTATCCATTTCTTCTAGGTTGCCCAATTTACTGGCATATAATTGTTCATAGTAGTCTCTTACGATCCTTTGTATTTGTGTGGTATTAGTTGTAACTTCTCTTTCATTTCTGATTTTATTTATTTGAGCCCTCTCTCTTTTTCTCTTGGTTAGTCTAGCTAAAGGTTTGTCAAATACATTTATCTTTTCAAAGAATCAGCTCTTAGTTTCATTGATTTTTTTCTATTTTATTTTAGTCTCTACTTCATTTATTTCTGCTCTGATCTTTATTATTTCCTTCATCTACTGATTCTGGGCTTTATTTGTTCTTCTTTTTCTAGTTCCTTTAGGTGTTAAGTTAGATTGTTTATTGGGAATTTTTCTTATTTCTTGAGGTAGGTCTGTATTGCTATGAACTTCCCTCCCAGAACCACTTTTGCTGTATCCCACAGATTTTGGTATGTTGTATTTCTGTTTTCACTTGTCTCCAGGTATTTTTTGTTTCTCCTGGATTTCTTCAATGCCGCGCCCCCACCCCAGTTGTTTTGTAGCATGTTGTTTAATCTTCATGTTTTTGTGGTTTTCCCCATTTTTTTTCTTGTGATTGATTTCTAGTTTCATACCACTGTAGTTGGAGAAGATTCTTGACATGATTTAAAACTTCTTGACTTTATTGAGACTTGTTTTGTGACTTAACATGTGATCTATCCTGGAGAATGTTCCATGTGCACTTGAGAAGAATGTATGTTCTGCTGCTTTTGGATGGAATATTTGGTATATATCTGTTAATCCAATCTGCTATAATGTGTTGCTTAAGTCTGATGTTTCCTTATCAATTTTCTGTCTGGATGATTTATCCATTGAGGTAAGCAGGGTGTTAAAGTCCCCTACTATTACTGTATTGCTTTCAATTTCTCTAAGTCCATCAATATTTGCTTTATATATTTTGGAGCTCCTATGTTGGGTGCATATACATTTATAAATGTTATAACTTCTTGTTGCATCGACTCCTTTATCATTATGTAATGCCTTTCTTTGTCTTTTATTATAGTCTTGTTTCAAAGTCTATTTTGTCTGATATAAGAATAGCTACTCCAGCTTTCTTTTCATTTCACTTGCATGGAATATCTTTTTCTATCCCTTCACTTTCAGTCAGCGTGTGTCCTTACTTCTGAAATGAGCTTCTTGTAGGCAGTATATAGATGAGTGTTTTTTTCTTTTAATCCATTAAGCCACTCTCTGTCTTTTGATTGGTGAATTTAGCCCATTTAAAGTAATTATTGGTAAGTATGTAACTACTGCCATTTTGTGAATTGTTTTCTAGCTGTTTTTGTAGTTCTTCTCTGTTCCTTTCTTTTCTCATTTCCCTTATGTTTTGGTGGCTTTCTTTAGTGCTATATTTAGATTCCTTTCTCATTTTCTTTTGTGTATGTACCATGAGTTTTTTCCTTGTGGTTACCATGAGGATCACATATGCCATCCTAGGTAAGCTGCAGTCTGTTTTAAGTTGGTAGCAACTTAAGTTTGAACACAGTCCAAAGCTTTGTCTTTCTACTCCCCCTCCACACATTTTATACTTTGATGACAAGTACTACATCTTTTTATGTATCCCTTAACAAACTATTGTAATTTTAGTTAATTTTAACATTTTTGCCTTTTAACCTTCAAGCTTGCTTTATACTTGATTTTTTAAAAATAAATAAATAAATTTATTTATCTATCTATCTATCTATTTATTTTTGGCTGTGTTGGGTCTTCGTTGCTGCGCGCAGGCTTTCTCTAGTTGTGGCGAGAGGGGGCTACTCTTTGTTGCGGTGCATGGGCTTCCCATTGTGGTGGCTTCTCTTTGTTGCAGAGCACGGGCCCTAGAGTGTGCGGGCTTCAGTAGTTGTGGCACATGGGCTCAGCAGTTGTGGCTCACAGGCTCTAGAGCACAGGCTCAGTAGTTGTGGCATGCAGGCTCTAGCATGCAGGCTCATTAGTCGTGGGGCACAGACTTAGTTGCTCCACGGCATGTGGAATCTTCCCAGATCAGGGCTTGAACCCATGTCCCCTGCATTGGCAGGCAGATTCTTAACCACTGCACCACCAGGGAAGTTGTGCTTTATAACTAATTGATCCACTACTTTTATTATATATTTACCTTTGTCATTAAGATTTTTACATTTGTATGTTTTCATATTATTAATTAGTGTCATTTATTTTCAGTTTAAAAGAGTCACTTTAACATTTCTTGTAGGGCCAGTTTAGTGGTGATAAACTCCTTCAGCTTTTGCTTACCTGGGAAACTCTTAATCTCTCCTTCAATTCTGAATGATAAACTCACTGGGAAGAGAATTCTCACTGGAAGTTTTCTTCTTTCAGCATTTGGAGTATGTCATGCCATTCCCTTCTGGCCTGTAAAGTTTATGCTGAAAAAAAATCTGCTGACAGCCTTAAAGGGATTTCCTTGTATGTCACAAGTTGCTTTTCTCTTGCTGCTTTTAGGATTCTCTTTTTATCCTTAACTTTTACCATTTTAATTATAGTGTGTCTTGGTGGGTGTCTCTTTGGGTTCATCTTATTCAGAACTCTCTGGGCTTCCTGGATGTCTATTTCCTTCCCCAGGGAAATTTTCAGCCACTATTCCTTCAAAAATTTTTCTTGCCCTTTCTCTCTTCTCCTTCTGGGAGCCTATAATATGAATGCTATTCTGCTTGATGTTCCAAAGATCCCTTAAAATATCTTTATTTTTCTAAAATTCCTTTTTCATTATGCTACTCTGTCTGGGTGAGTTCCATTGCTTTGTCTTCCAGCTTGCTGATTTGTTTTTCTACCTCATCCAATCTGCTGCTGAACCCCTCTAGTGTATTTCTCAGTTCAGTTATAATTTGTGTGATACTTTCTTATATTTTCTATCTCTTTGTTGTTCTCGCCATGTTTGTCCATTCTTCTCCCAAGTTCTATGAGCAGCATTTGACCATTATTTTGAGCTTTTTATCAGGTAGATTGGTTATCTCTGTTTTGTTTAGTTCTTTTACTGTGGTTCTGTCTTGTTCTTTTGATAGGAATATATTCCTCTGTTTCCTCATTTTGCCTAATTTTCTGTGTTTGTTTCTATATATTAAGTAAATCAGCTACCTCTCTTGGTCTTGAAGGAGTGGCCTTATGTAGGACATGTCCTGTGGGGCTCAGAAATGCAATCATGCCTGGCCACCAGAGCCAGGTCCTCAAGCAGTGTCCCCTTATGGGTTGCGTGCACCCTCTTGTTGTGGTCGTGGATGCTGCTGCCATGCATTGGTGGGCAGGGCTGGCCCCTGGAAAGACTGCAATGCTGGCCACAATGGCTGATGGGTTCTAGTGGGCAGGGTTATCACATAGTCAGCCGTGAGGCCTGGCTGAGGTGCAGGGGTGGGTGGGGCTCTAAGTGGGGTGTGCCGACTGGTGCTAACAGACTAGAGGGAGAATTCCAAAATGGCACCCACCAGCATTGGAATCAGCAAGGTAGCCTGAGACTGGAAAAATGGCTCCCTCCAGTTTCTCAGTCCCCAGGGAGCATCCCAAGTCGTTCCTGCCTCTCCAGCAGATGCTTCAAGATTAGTAGGTGGGTCCCATTCACCTATGGTCCATGCACTTTTCAGTCTGGTGTTTTTGTGCTGGTTTTCAGGTGGAGTGAGTGTGAGTGTGCCCTTTAAAAGCTAGCTTTCCATTCTCTGCAGTTCTATAGTTTTGAGTGTATTCCCCATTGGTTTTCAAAGCCAGATGTTTTGGGGTCTCATCTCTTTTGTGCAGGATCTAAGGACTGGGGTGCCTGACGTGAAGCTCAAATCCCTCAATCCCCAGGGAAAGTAACTGTACCTGTGTAATCCCTCCCCATCTGTGGACTGTCACACCTGGGGTGTGGTTTTTTCCTTGATGAGGTCATCTCTCTGCCTCTCTTACCTGCCTTGATGCTGCCCTTTTACCCTTTCTTGTGGAGACTCTGTTCATCCAGTTTTCAGGTCCTTTTCAGAGGGAATTAGTCTACATGTAGCTGTAGTTTTGTTGTGTCCATGCGAGGAGCTGAGTTCAGGATCTTCCTATGCCACCATCTCGAACCTCCCATCTCACCCTGCTTTCTTACCTCACATTTTCTTTATCTGTAAAATGGGACTAGTATGAGGATTAAATGAACCCGTTTGAGTAACATGCCCAAATGACAGCCTGGCTTACGGCAAACATGCCATGCATCTAGCCATTGCAGTTCCTTCTTTCCATCATTTCTCCCACACGGCAGAAGACCCACCATGAGTCAGGCACCTGGGTTCTGGGGACCCCAACACAAATAAGACGCAGTCCCTGCCCCCAAAGAGCTTCTCGGTTCTGTTCTCCCACTCTGCTCTCCTCCCTGATAACCAGTCTCAGGGTTAAGTCTTGGTGGGGGTGGGCAGCAGAATCTGTAAGGCTGGGGAGCCAGAAGGGGAAGCCCTGCCTGGGAGAAGGGAGCCAGCCACTCACCATGGAAAGGCACTCAAAGAGTCTGAGGGACTTGCTCTGCCCTAAGTAACATCAAGGGTCTGAAAGAGGCCACAAACGCTTCACATTTCTATGTGTAAACTCTGGCTAAATGCAGGCCTTTGGGGTCTGTCCAGTAGACAGTCACAGTGCAGATGCTAATGTGATTCACTGAAAATATACACATTGGCTTCACATACAGATACACCAAGAGGCAGAGTCACAGAATGGGGATGACGGTGATGACGATGATAACAACAACAATAATAAGAATAAATAGCAGAAGCTAACATCTGTTGGGTGCGCTTATGTCCCAGGCACAGTGCCAAACGCTGCACGCGTAGGATCTCATTTGATCCTCCCAGCCCCTTGTGAGTTGGATATTACTGGTGTCCTTATAAACGAGGAAACTGAGGCTCAGGGGGATTTCAGAACTTGCCCACAGTGTGAGTTGGCAGTGGGGAACCAGGATACATGCCCAGTCAGTTTGACTCTAGGGCTTCTGCTCCTGTGTGGTAGGGGGTGAGGATAAACTCAGGGGATCTAGAGGTGAGCCTTGCTTTGGTAGGTCCAGGAGCTCTGTGGGCAAGAAAGGATGCAGAAGCTAGTGTTGAAATCATGGCCACCACTTCTGGAGCACTTTCCACATGCCAGGCTCTGGTCAATATTTTGAAGCTATCAACTCATTCATTTTTCACAACACTGTGGGGAGTGGGGGTTCATTCCCATTTCACAGATGAAGATGCTGAGGCTCAGAAAGTGGAAATGCCCAGCTCTATAGGACCCAGTCTAGAGGTTCCAGACCTATAAGTAGCAGAGCTTGAATTTAAATGGTTTGACTCCTTGTTGCTATGCTACACTCCATCCCAGTAGCCAAATCTGAGGGCAAATATTCAGAAAACCAGCCGTTGGCACCTCCTTTCAGATCTCTTAGAGATAATCTACTGCAAAGTTCACAAAGCAGGTGAATCCTGCTAGCAGATGTATATATATATTTTTTGACCCACACAGTGGTTTAAAAATAATCTCCATCAGTTGCCAATGTTGAAAAACAAGAATATTCTACAATTTTGATTTCTCTTGATAAAAGGAAAAGGGAGATCTGGCATATGCTGGTCTTGTATTCCTGAATACCATAGTCCCCACCATTCCCTATAGTCCTTCCAACCCCCAGGCAAGAATTGATTGCTATTTTTCATCACACCTGTATTATTTTTCTAATGGTATGGTTACAAAGAAGTGAAGTTCTTAGAGACCAACGTCTCTATCAGAGGTGGGATAGCAGTCTAGATTGGAAAAGCCACGTTTTGCAAGAAAAATGGACAAAGGAACGTATCTTGGAGGTAATGACAAAAATATCTCTGAGTTTAACATGCAAAGTGTGCCTTGCCCATTTCACGCACTGCTGCCACCCCGTGGCCCCTGAGACAGGGAATTTGTGGCGCTTAGTTGAGAAGAACCCACTTGCTTTGCAGATGAGGAAACTGAGGTCCAGGGAGCAAAATGGCTTCATGCCAATCAGTGGCCCTGGCTCAGGTGAGATGGCCCCGAGTCAGACTGCTTCCCAAGCTTACCTCTGCTGTCTGGCTGGCCATCACTATGACTGTTGCTGAGGGCGTCCTTCCTCAGGCCCCTCCTCCCACTAGCAGGGTGCTCCCTGTGGGAGGGTTGGTTAAAGATGTCGAAGTCATCACCGCAGACTCTGGGGGTTGCTCTCTGAGCTCTCTCGCTGGCGATGACATTCCAGCTGCTTGTCCGCCCTTGCTCACGCCTGGGGTCTTTATCTCCAGCCTCGGTCTCTCCAGGCCCCTCACGGATGATATCCTCTGACGGAAGCCTGCCTCTCCAGTCCAGCGGCTTCTCCGGACTCAGCCAGAGGGGTTTTGACTTCAGGCCTCCCTGCTTCCTGCCTTTCCCTGCGGGAGAAGGTTGTAACCAGGATGGGGTTTTCCCTGGAGGCCCAGAGACTTTTCTGCCCATAAGGTTTTCCAGCTGTTGGATCAGTGAGAGCTCCTGGTCAAGAGGAGGAGGGCATTCTGCGGGGGAGGAGTGGGGAGGGACACTGGGCATGCCACCCGGCGAGGATGGTGCAGCTAAAAAGCTGCACTCTTCCTCTAACTTGGACAAATTGTCTTTCATGCAGTCAGGAGAATTCATCCTTCCACCAAATAAATGTCCTTGTGAAGAAGCCTTCACATCCTCTGTTGCTCCAGCTGGCTGCGAGTAACTGGCACCGAGCTGCTTGTCCCCATCGGTGCTGTTCCTCTTGTGGGCACCTTTGCTTTCTTCTGAGTGGACAGCAACGCTATTTTCCATTCTCTCATTTTGCAGGCCCACCAGGATGCTCTGTGGGGCCTCGTCACCTCCTTTGTCTAAGTTGCCATCAAAGATGAGTTTTTTGTTGACATAAAGCTTCACGTTTTTGGCTCCAATGTCAAGATCCTGAAAACACAAAATTTCACAAAATGAAGATGCGTGGCATCGGACTGATGTATCAAATTTTGAAAGGAGCACGTGAAAAAGACAAATGTGGGACGCTGGAAACGTGAGCTTTCTGAGACTACAGCACTGGGGCTGTTAAATCAGACTCCTTTTCATTTCGGTGCAAAGGGTTACACATGTTATAAATCAAAGGACTTTCACAAAGAGGCGGCCTCCATCACCATCTTCATCATCATTACCTCCTGCTGGGACACATGTAATAGCCTGCTAATTGGTCTCCCTGCTTCCTGTCTCTTGCTCCTGCGACCTCACCTTCACATTGCCACCCGCCTTAGTTTTCTACAAGAGCAGATCTGACCCAGTCACATCCCTTTGTGAAATTCTTCATGTTTTTTTTCACTGCCTATAGCAGCGTTCTTTAAAGTATGGTTCCTGGGCCTCCTGCGTCAGAAAAGCTTGGCAGGCACATAAAATGCAGATGCCCTAGGTTCCATGGGTGCCATATTTTGGGGGCCCTGAGGGCAGAGCCTGAGACAAGGATTTGAGTGCAGGTAGCTTATCAGCAGGTGCTCCTAAGAGGGAGAGTCAGGTAGGGCAGGTGAAAACCCAAAAAGGTTTTGGGGCTGGTCACTGCTGTGGGGAACTGGGGCTCCATCCAGCTGGGACACTGTGAGGGATCGGCAGAATGCATCTCAGAAGTGTCCCTCCTAAGGCGGGAGGCTGGGTGTTTATCCACTGACTCCCTTCCCTGCTGTTGATGGCTGCCCCTGGGGAAACTGACTCCCCGCCATGACTACAGGCTAGGCCCTCTAGAAGCTTCGGCAAAAGGACCCAAGCAGAAAGGCTCAGAGCCTGGAAGCGCTGGAAGTGGTGCCCAGTCAGCACGCCCGGGACTGTCCCAACGCAGCCGTGGCCACAAGTGGAGGGGAGCCCAGAGGATGCGGTGTGGGCACTGCACTTGTGTGGACCCATGAGATGAATTCCGAACCCCTCAGCATGACATATAGTAACCTTCACAAAAGGGTCCCTGCTAGCCTTCTGTCTCCTCCTCTCCCAGCACATGTGCCCCGTATGAGGCAGGTGTTCAACGCTTCTTGGGTCATACTTAAAATTAGGGGGCTTCCCTGGTGGCGCAGTGGTTAAGAATCCGCCTGCCAATGCAGGGGACACGGGTTCAAGCCCTGGTCCGGGAAGATCCCACATGCCGCGGAGCAACTAAGCCCGCGTGCCACAACTACTGAAGCCCGTGTGCCTAGAGCCCGTGGTCCACAACAAGAGAAGCCACCGCAATGAGAAGCCCACGCACCGCAACAAAGAGTAGCCCCCGCTCGCCGCAACTAGAGAAAGCCTGCGCGCAGCAACGAAGACACAACGCAGCCAAAAAAAACCTAAATAAATAATAATAATAAAAAAAAGCGCCTTTTGGCACACAGTTTGAAAAAAAGGTCAATTCCAAACAATCTAAACATTTGTCAATAAGGATCTTGTTAAATAAAAGGTGAGGCATCCAGACAGTAGAAAACCACCCGGGTTAAAAAGCAAGAGGCAGGGACTTCCCTGGTGGTGCAGTGGTTAAGAATCTGTCTGCCAATGCAGGGGACACGGGTTCGAGCCCTGGTCCGGGAAGATCCCACATGCCACAGAGCAACTAAGCCCACGCACCGCAACTACTGAGCCCTAATGCCGCAACTACTGAAGCCTGTGCGCCTAGAGCCCATGCTCCGCAACAAGAGAAGCTACTGCAATGAGAAGCCCTCGCACCACAATGAAGAGTAGCCTCCGCTTGCTGCAACTAGAGAAAGCCCGCGCACAGCAAAGAAGACCCAATGCAGCCAAAAAAAAAAAAGGGAAAAAAAGAAAAGAAAAAAACATCAAATAACACCTCCTCCTGCTACTGCCTTATTTGGCCATACCTCTTTACACAAAAACAGTTTTTTGGTTTTTTTTGCAGTACGCAGGCCTCTCACTGTTGTGGCCTCTCCCGTTGCGGAGCACAGGCTCCGGATGCGCAGGCTCAGCGGCCATGGCTCACGGGCCCAGCTGCTCCGCGGCATGTGGGATCTTCCCGGACCGGGGCATGAACCCGTGTCCCCTGCATCGGCAGGCGGACTCTCAACCACTGTGCCACCAGGGAAGCCCACAAAAACATTTTTAATAAACAGCTTTCTTGAGGAATATAATACATACCTCATACAGTAAACTGTACATGTTTAAAGCATACAACTTAATGGATAAAGAAGATGTGGTATATATATATATATATATACACACACACACAATGGATATTACTCAGCCATAAAAAAAAGCATGAAATAATGCCATTTGCAGCAACATGGACGGACCCAGAGATGATCATACTAAGTCAAGTAAGACAGAGAAAGACAAATATCATGTGATATTGCTTATATGTGGAATCTAAAAAAAAGATACAGGGCTTCCCTGGTGGTGCAGTGGTTGAGAGTCTGCCTGCCGATGCAGGGGACACGGGTTCGTGCCCCGGTCCGGGAAGATCCCACATGCAGCGGAGCGGTTGGGCTTGTGAGCCATGGCCACTAAGCCTGTGCGTGCAGAGCCTGTGCTCCACAGCAGGAGAGGCCACAAGAGTGAGAAGCCCGCGTACCGCAAAAAAAAAAAAAAAAAAAAAAAAGATACAAATGAACTTATTTACAAAACAGAAATAGACCCACATTCATAGAAAATAAATTTATGGTTACCAAAGGGGAAAGGGAGGGATAAATTAGGAGTTTGGGATTAGCAGATACACACTCCTAAGTATAAAATAGATAACCAACAAGGATCTACTTATAGCACAGGGGACTATATTCAATATTTTGTGATAACCTCCAAGTGAAAAGAATCTGCAAAGGATATATATATATATACACACATATATATATAACTATATATAACTGAATCACTGTGCTATACACCTGAAACTAACACAACATTGTAAATCAACTATACTTCAATAAAAAAAAAATAAAGCACAGTACTTGATAAGTTTTAACACATATCCACCCATGATCAAGGTAATGAACACACCCATCACCCACAAGGGTTTCTCGTACTCCTATGTAATCCCTGCCACCCTATCTTCTTCCCCCACCCCGAGCCAACCACCCATCAGCCTTCTGTCACTATAGATTACTCTGCCTTTTCTAGAATTTTTCTATGAAAGGCATCGCACACTATGAACTCTTTGGGGCCTGGCTTCTTTCACTCAGCATAATAACTCTGAGATTCATCCATGTTGTGTCAATGAGTAGTTTTATTCCTTCTTATTGCTGGGGTGCCCCACAATCTGTTTGTCCACCTTTACAGCAAACTCTAAGAGTCACAGTCACAGCTGCACCTCCTGCCCGCTGGCCTCTGCCTCCTCCTCTACACGAACCCACCCTGCCAAGGGTGCCAGCAACTGGGTCACAGAACTTCCCTGTTTGCCTGGATGATTCTGATTTATTCCTGTTGCCCTGGTCTATCACTCACAGAGCCTTCTTTTCACTCTCAGGGGTGCCCTGGTTTGGACAATCAGCTTTAGG
Source organism: Monodon monoceros (assembly GCF_005190385.1). NCBI lineage: Eukaryota > Metazoa > Chordata > Mammalia > Artiodactyla > Monodontidae > Monodon > Monodon monoceros. The sequence continues at coordinate 69,421,903 of NW_021703769.1, read as the reverse complement.
GTCCAGCAGGGGATCAGACCCACCGGGAAGTTCTCCTTTCTCAGGTAGGCTGTCCTCCGGCCCCCGCTCTTACCGCAGCCCAGGCTCCCCGCTGTTGCTCCTCTTCAACTGGGCCTTGGCCAGTTGGGCTGGTCCCCGGCCTCCCGATTTTCCAGCACCCTCTCACTAGGGGGTCCCACTCAGGCCCAGGGCCCTATCATTCTCTCATTGGTGACTCCTATTTAATTTTATTATTGAAGTATAGGTGATTTACTATGTTGTTTCAGTTTCACATGTACAGCAAAGTGATTCCGTTTTATATGTGTGTGTATATATATATTCTTTTCCATGTTCTTTTCCATTATGTTTTTTTTCAAAATAAATTTTATTTATTTATTTATACTTTTGGCTGCATTGGGTCTTTGTTGCTGTGTGTGGGCTTTCCCTAGCTGTGGCGAGCGGGGGTTACTCTTCGTCGCGGTGTGCGGGCCTCTCATTGCGGTGGCTTCTCTTTGTTGCGGAGCACGGGCTCTAGGTGCGCGGGCTTCAGTAGCTGTGGCACGTGGGTTGAGTAGTTGTGGCTCACGGTCTCTAGAGCGCAGGCTCAGTAGTTGTGGCTCACGGGCTTAGCTGCTCCATGGCATGTGGGATCTTCCCGGACTAGGGATCGAACCCATGTCCCCTGCATTGGCAGGCGGATTCTTAACCACTGCGTCACCAGGGAAGTCCCTTCCATTGTTTTACTGCAAGATATTGAATATAGTTCTTTGTGCTATATAGTAGGTCTTTGTTGTTTATCTATTTTATATATAGTAGTTTGTATCTGCTAATTCCCAACTCCTAACTTATCCTTCCCCACCCCCTTTCCCCTTTGGTAACCATAAGTTTGTTTTCTATGTCTGTGAGTCTGTTTCTATTTTGTGAGTAAGTTCATTTGTATCATTTTTTAGATTCCACATATAAGTGATATTTGTCTTTGTCTGATTTACTTCACTTAGTATGATAATCTCTAGGTCCATCCATGTTGCTGCAAATGGAATTATTTTTGTCCTTTTTTATGGCTGAGTAGTATTCCATTGTGTATATATACCACATCTTCTTTATCCATTCGTTTGTCAGTAGACATTTAGGTTGCTTCCATGTCTTGGCTATTGTGAATAATGCCAATTAACACTGGATTCCTGACTATTTTAATCTCCAATCCTGACCTCTCCATCCAGCCCACAGTGACCATGTGACCTCTCTTCTTGGATATCTAACAGGCGTCTCAACCTTAACAGGCCCCAAACAGAATGATCAATCCACTCTTCCCAAACCTTGTCATCTTTCATCTCAAAAGTGGTTCCGCCGTTCAACCAGCTGCCCCAAACCTGGGAGTCCTTGAGTCTTCTTGCTGTCTCACTCACACATCCAATCCATCAGAAGCCCTGCAGCTCTACCTCCAAAACCTCTCCGGAATCTGACCTCTTCTCCCTGAATGGTGGCCACCTCCTAGCCCGGGTCACAGTCATCTCTCCTGGAGACAACAACCGTATCCTCCTAAGTGCTCTCTGTGTATCCACTCTGCACCGTCACCCACCCACCCCCACCCCACTCCGGCACACACACTTCATTTCCAGCAGCCAGTCTTTCTTTAAAAACACCTTAAATCAGGGAATTCCCTGGCGGTCCAGTGGTTAGGACTCTGCACTTCCACACCAGGGGGCCCAGGTTCAACCCCTGCTCAGGGAACTGGGATCCCACAAGCCGCACGGCGCTGCCGGAAAAAATCAAACCAAACCAAAACAACTTAAATCAGATCACGGCAGGCCCCTGCTTAAAACCACCCAATGGGGCTTCCCTGGTGGCGCAGTGGTTGAGAGTCCCCCTGCCAATGCAGGGGACACAGGTTCGTGCCCCAGTCCGGGAAGATCCCACGTGCCGCGGAGCAGCTGGTCCCGTGAGCCATGGTCGCTGGGCCTGCACGTCGGAGCCTGTGCTCCGCAACGGGAGAGGCCAAAACAGTGAGGGGCCCGCGTACCACACAAAAAAAACAAAAACAAAAAACAAACACCCAATGATTTCCTACTACGTGGAGAATAAATTCCAGCTCCCTTCAGCGGTCAATGTGGCCTGTGTGATCTGGTCCTGTGACGACCTCTCTCTCCCCTCCCCTTCTGCTTCCAACACACCGCTCTGCTTGCTGCTCTGTGATCCCAGTGAGCTCCTGCCCACCTTGGGACCTGGGCACCTGCCTGGAATGTTCTGCTCCGGAAACCTGCAAGGCTGGCCCCTCCTAGTCTTCAGAGAGATGTGGCTGCTCTCCCTAGAGCAGCCCCCGCCCCATCCAGTCACCTCTCTAGCCCATGGCCCTGTTTTCTTTCCTCCTGGTCTCTGAAATGGTCTTGTTCATCAGCTTTCTAACTTATTTATTGTCTCCCCCACTCAGAGTTAAGCTCCAAGACAGCAGAGAGCCTACTGATCTCGTCCAAGGGCCCAGCAAGGGCCTGGCACACAGCCGCTGCTCAGTAATCCCTTTGGCATTATAAGTGAATAAACACAGGTACTTTTCTCCCCGGGGAACACTGCTCTCTAACAATCATCAGAGAAGAAACCTGATCAGAAAAATGGTAGCCTGTTGGTTTCAACCCCAGACCGTTTTCCATCTTGCTTTGGCTTCTGATCTGCTCTTGGGATACAAGATCTGAGATCCCAGAGGTGTCCATCTATACTTACTTCCCCCTGCCTTAGCCCTCCTGAAATCCAGGCAACGAAGCTCCAACTAACTTCCTAGTTCACTAAGTTATTGCTACGCAGGTTTCCATAGCAATTTAGGATGAGAAACGTCAAGCCCGTGTCACACCACAGGAGCCCAGCTTCCGTCGTCCAATTGCAGGATGGCAGGCTGCTATTTGCCGCCTGTCAGAAAAGTCGGTTCTCAAAGCGCTCTTTTACATGTTTATACGGATGTGTTCTCTGTTTAGCGGAGGCACAGCGCAAGTGTGTGCTGTGAATTAATCAGGAAACAGCTATTGGAGAAGGACAGCCTGGGCAGCTTTCAATGACTGGTCCCGCAAAATTACCGCCGTGGAAACATCTGGTGAGACAGACACGCTCTCACTGAAAGAGGCGGGGGGGTGGGGAGGAGACCTTTCAGTCTGCACGGTCGTCACATGGGCATCCTGGCTTCCGTAAGGAGATGCCTGGTTTCCACAATGGGCTCCTTGACCGTCCGCGAACGGCCTAGAGCCCCATCTGACCTCAGCTCTCTCCAAGAAGCCTGGCTGAGTGGGGACAGAGAGAGGGGAGCAGGCTGGGGCAGGGGTGTGACCTCTCATGCCCCTAGCATCAGGCAGGTAGGAGAGAGAAGAGGGTTAGGGTGGAAACCACAGGGAGTGGCGGGGGGTATGGGGAGCTGAGAGGTTCATGCCCCCTACCTGATGGTGTTTAAACCTGCCAAGTTTCCAACACCCTGCAGACCAAACAAGCCGTATCTGTGGGTGGCTTTGGTCCAAGCATCACCAGGATGGGATCCCTGGTGGGGAATGGTAGGGAGTCACTTCTCTGGGGATTCCATGTGTTTAAAAAAAAAAAAAAGGCTGCATGCATTGGCCCATGCTGTCTTTGGAACAACTCTCCAAGGTCTTGGGCATTAGGGCCCATCTGACAGATGAAGAAACTGAGCTTCAGCCTTCTCTGAGGTCACACAGTTGGTGCACAGGGAGCCACTCTGGCTGGCACCCTGAGGTCCTACTGCCACCTCCCTTTGGGTCAAGCCAGACCTGGAGAGGGCCTCCGTCTTGGCCGTGCTAGCCTGGCCACCCGCTCTGGGTGGAACTCTGAGTCCCCACTTCTATTTTTTAATTAGTCCCCATGGACCAACTATCTCGTACTCCCATCCTAGCTCTCTCCTCACTCCCTAGAGGCAGTCACTGTGGGCACTGGTGGGGAGCATGTGTACGTATGCTTGTGTCCTTCCAGACTTTTCCTATGTATTTACATACATATCGATGCAACAGACATCACACCTCAAGAGTGTGGTCCAGAGCTATGTGAGACACATGTCTGCTCCATGGAGAAGAGGGGGTTGAGATTTTGCAGGTCTGTACTACTTGGCATCCCTCTGTAAAGCTCTGCATGAGGGGTGACTTTGGGAATAGATCCAAGGGAAAATTCTTTCACTCCTAAACAACCAGCCTGCTCCCTCCTTTCCAACCAGAGGGCTCTAGTCCTGGCTGTTTCCTCCTTTGCCTCAGCTTCCAAGAAATCGAGGTGAAACTCCATGCTGCTGCTGACCTTACCATTTGTGTGTGTGTGTGTGTGTGTGTGTGTGTGTGTGTGTGTGTGTGTGTACTTGCTTCCTTGGTGCTCATATTTCCTTCCTCGTTTAACTAGAGTTATTGCTATGCCCTTTTGTTGATGCTGTCTCAAACCCCTTTTGCAGTGGATTTTCAAAAGGACACTTTGAAACTCTGTGGCTGCCACGTAGTCAATGGGAGCACCTTCTCTAGTCCAAAGAAAGACTTTATCCTTCTTTCCAGTTGACGAGAACCAATCACGTTGAGACCGTAATGCATTTTAAACACAACAACATTAATATTATTTTGATCTAAGTAACTGAATTGACTCGATAAGGCCACTCTCCTCCCTGGTCCTGGGGTCAAATGACATGTCTCTTCCAATGAGCACATGAATTGCTCAGCAAAGATTGATGGCGGCCCGGCTCTATCATGACAACAACCCAAGAAGAGGCGGGGGCTCTTGTGCTCACAAAACACTTTCCCTAGAGACCAACAACTGCCCTCAGCACAGGCGAAAAAGCCTGAAGGAAATAATCTGGAGCAAAGCATTGTCTAAGCCTACGTGCCGGATGCCAGGGAGGGTCCATTAAAGCAAACCCTTCCTCGGTGTGGATGACAATTGGAGTCGAACCTGCTGTGTGTCGCTGGACCTCATTCATGCACAGCCCGAGGGGGCCCACACTCTAGGGGTTCTGTCACCTGCTGGGCACCCACGCTGGCTCCACTGCACAGGGAGGACATGGGCTGCCGTCCCTTACTGCTCTCTTTGCCGGGAAGTGCTGGGTCCACAGCAGGAGGGGCCGAGGGGCTGTGGGCTGATTGGGAGGCTTGTCAAGCACGGGGGACTTCGGGGAGTGAGCTGCGCTGCCCAGAGAGCTGCCACATAGGCTTCGGGACCTGGCTCAGGAGCTGACGACCCCTCCGGGAAGCCCCTGGCTCTCCCGATCTGCCCCTCCCCACCTCCTCGGGTTGAGTCGAGGGTCCCCCTCTAGGCTCTCGCAGCTGGGCTTGCGACTGGACCCTTGCGCCTACTACCTCGTGGCCCCATGTGCTCACCTGTCTTCAGCCGGGGAACAGGCCTATCCCCATCTATCTTGAGATCTAGTTCTGGGAACTAAACCTGCTCTTTCCACCTGAACTTGAATGCTTTATTGAGAGGAGATCTCAATGACCTTTCATATGTCCTTTGGGAGGAAGAGCAATGAAAACCTTCTTTGTGATGAAGCTACTTGAAGAAGATGGTGGGGACACGTGACATTTAACAAGCTACATTTAACCTATTACATGCCAGGCTGGGGGCCAATGATTCTGACCTCCTGGCGTCACAGACTCAGAGGACAAAGGACGGGGATGGGACCTGACAGACGGGGTCACTAACTGGAGGACCTACAGCTGAATCTGGGCTGGTTTGGCCCATAGAGCAGTTAAAAATTTCAGAACCAGCTGATATCTAAAAACTGAGAGCTTTCACATAACAATGTGCATTTTTGGCCTCTCTTGAAGATTTAAGCCATCCGACAGGATGGGGCCAGGGCAGAGTGACGGCTGCTCTAGGCAGGGCCCGGCTTGCCAGTGACCACAGTTACTCTCTATTGAAAGGCGGGACCAGGTGGTGGGCACCAGATTGCCTGGTATTCATGTGCCTACCAGCAAGTTCTTCTGCTTTTCTGGGCCTCAGCTTCCCCATCTGTAGGATGGAGCTGATCACCACAGTACCAGTCTCATAGGACTGCTGTACGGAATAAACGAGCTCATACGTGTAAAGTGCTTTGAATGATGACTGGCACATAATACACACTCAAGAAACGCAAGCCGCCATCATTATCTTGTACCCAATCTACCGCCTGGATGGAAGTACCTGCTGAGGCTGGCTGCTCAGGGCTAGCATGGCTGGAGACTCCCTGCTCCCCTAAGTTCTGGTGCAGCAGTTCCCTGTTGCTGGCAGAGGCTGGCAGCAGGCACAGGAGAACCCCATCCACTCCAGAGCGGAGCCTAGCATTACTCCTGCTGACTTAGGTCAAGATTCCCCTCAAGTTGGGATTGACATATACACACGACTATATATAAAACAGATAACCAGCAAGGACCTTCTGTATAGCACAGGGAACTCTACTCAGTATTTTGTAATAACCTATAAGGGAAAAGAATCTGAAAAGGAATATATATATATGTGTATATATGTATATACATAACATATATATGCATATATATATATATATAACTGAATCACTGTGCTGTACACCAGAAACTAACACGATATTGTAAATCGACTATATTTCAATAAAAAATAAATTAAAAAAAAAAAAGCTTCCCCTCGATCTGGGCTCAGGCCCCAGCAGGCAATTCTCACAATTTTATTCATACCACCTGGGGGCCTTTCAGGATCCTGGCCTGTGTGAGACACAAAAGATGAGAGCAAGTCTCCTCTCCTTAAGGAGTTCACAAAAGTATGAATAATTAGGTGTCACAGACCCAAATGCTTGCAGCACCACAGACGTGAGCGGCACAGGGACGCTGGTGAGCTGGGGAACGCACACCTGCAAGTCCAGAGGCCGCAGGGGTCACTGGGTTCCAGCCGGTGGATGCCACAGAGGGAATATAGCCAGCTCATCAGAAGCCAACTTTCCAATGTTGTCAAATGTTTCACAAGCGGTACAGTGGTGAGTGCCAAACGGAATACGCCTGCAGGATAGATTTGGCCGGGGGCACCCGTTTGGGACACCAAAGGCTCAGGAAACTGAGGGATACCCTAGGGAAGTACGTGACTTGGTGCCCGGGAGGGGTGGCTGAGACCGCCAGAAGGGGCCTGGGGCGGGCTAAGGGTGTGCAGGAGGCTGGTGGGTGAAGCAGAACCTTGATGTTTCCAAAGGCAGGGTTTGTAATGAGACCGACTAGGTATTCCAGGTGCTGGGAAGGGCAGGAGCAAAGGCACAGAAGAGAGTAGTTTCCTAGGGACCAGAGGGGATGAAAGTTGCATAAGGATGGAAGAGCCAGAGAATGTCTGATAATGGAGAAGGTCACCAGTGCACATGCATGCAGGGCCCGGGCAAGCATGGCAAATGGGAGAGGTGGTGTGGTGTCAGGACAACTGTGCCACTGTGTTGGGGACACAAGTAGGAGTGGTGGGGACTGCGGCGCCATGACTCAGCTCCGCCAAAGCTTCCAGGAGTGGATGTGACCTCGTGTCGCCAGATCGTCTAGTTTCTCAATAAAAGCCAAAAATCCCTATTTTGCACGGAATCCCTTCCAATTTTTAAATGTTGGCAATTAATTAAAGAACTTTGAAAACACGCTGTGAGCCAGCTGCAATCTGTGAGCTGCCTTTGGTCAGCCGGGGCGTAGCCTCTTCCCAGCATGCCCCGGCAGCACGAGCTGGCCGGGGACTGTGGCCTCTCCCCTGAGGCATTCTGCAGTGGCGAGGCCCTCGGCTCATCTCCCGCCACTGTCCCAGCCCCACTGAACTGTGGTTTGCCGTTATCCCCCTGGGCCCTCCTGCCTGGGTGAGAGCTCACAGGGGCAGACAGCGTGTCTGATTCCCGGCCCCAGCAAAACGCCTGAGTGTGGGGCGATCGATAACGGCTCTGCTGATGAGATGCAGAGACTGAGCAGATGAGTGAGCGGAGCGGGGAGGCGGCGGGGGCAGCGGGCAGCAGGGGAAGGGGGAGCTGGACTTGGAAGGAGGCAGGTTTGGGCAGTGGAAATGGTAGGACTTAGGGATGACTGGCAGTGAGGGGCAAAGGGGGGAGCGGAGGATTCAAAGGTGGGAGTCGGGCACTGCTGCAGACAGTAAGAGGAAGCAGAGCCGGGACCGGGGCCGAGGGGCCTGGGGGTGGGGATACCAAGCTGGGGTGTCGGTGCAAGGCCGGGCGGAAATGCCCAAGAAAAGTATCTCGTGGCTAGGAGCGAAGCTTGGTTCAGAAATTAAGCCTTGGGGAAGGTTTAGTGAATAAATTCAACAGCATGTGATTTCTGCATTCTTAGAGGAAAAGAAAAAGGACCTAGCTTGGGTATCGTTTTCTACTTTCCCTGGTGATGTTCCCTTCTTTTGGAGACAGCACCTCAATTCTCCATCGGGAATCCACCCTTCCCTCAACCTGACTTCAATGTGGATAATGTGGGCCTCACCCCAGGTTGCAACCCAGGCCTGGCCAGTGGGGCCTCAGTCTGGGACTTTCTTGAGGAGAGTCTCTTTCTGCAAGGAGTGCTGAAATCAAGAGCGATGTCATCAGGGACCACCACTTGGAACCTGAGGATGATGCCAACACAGAGGACAGCAGAGATATGTGATGGAGGGAGGCAGCTTCCTGATGGCATCATGTGAACTCCTGGATCCTGCCATGCCTGAAGCCAGCAAACTCATACTCTCCTGTAACATGGGCCAAAGAACACTTTTTTGTCCTTAAGCCAGATTTACTTGGGTTTTCTTGTCCTTTGTTACCAAGAGAATCCTGGCTGATACAGTAGCGCTGGGACTGAGAGATTTAATCAACAGATTCAGCTACTAAATCAGTCCTGGCCAAGGCAGGCAGGAGATGGGGAGCCCTACTCCCTAGGGGGTCTGGAATTTATCTTGCTGTCCTAGGCTGGCCCCTGCACATGGGTGAGCAGTTCTCCCTACTTAGACATCTGTCTGGTCCCAGATGCAGCCTGTCCCCTGGTCTGTACAGAACAGGATATGGGCCTCAGCTTCTACCCTGGTTCTGCATCTGTGTTCTCATCCCTCGGTGGGAGTACAGTATGGATCTGAATTCCAACCTTCTGGCTGGAGCCTGAATACCTCGTTGGGCCCCCTCTCTCAAGGCAGAATTCTCTGCTCACCTCTCCTTCCCCTGCTGGCTGGGGGTCTGCTTCAAACCTGAATCTCCTGGGACTCTCAAGATGACCACACCTGCATCTTCCCGAGCGTGGACTCTGCACATAGATTTCAGATCCTGCAGCCCACCTACAAGAGAGCACCCTCTGGTAACAGGCAATGGCCTAGACCAAGCCTGAGGTCAACACCTAAGGAAGGCTCTTGGGCACCTGGGTTAGTGCCCTGTTAAGATGCCGTCATGATCTCCAGGCCCAAGGGTGCACAGACCCCACCATATGGCAGAGCCATCAGGCTACACGGACTCAGCTGCCCAGATGAAGGTCACATCTTTGACTTCAGAGCCATTGCCATGTTTGGCCTCAGTTTGTATCAACTATTAAAAAAAATAATTTGGGGGCAATCAAGGATATTTGAATATGGACTGGGTATTACAGCATAATGATTAATTACTGTCAGGTATGATAGTGGCATTGGGATTATATAAAAACAAACTCCTTATCTGTTAGAGATGCATACAAAAATTTATGAGTGAAATGATATGATAGCTACAATTTATTTTTAAATGTTAGGGGAAGAGATGGAACAAAAATGGCAGAATGTAGATAATTAATGAAGCTGGTGACAGGTACATAGGTCGTTATTGAACGAATCTCTTCACTTGCATTCATTTGAAAGTCCACCCCCACCCGCCACCCTGCCTAAAAAAGAGGCCTTTCTGAAAATACAAATACTGCCCTGGGATGAATTGAATCTACCCATGGCGCACTCCAGAGGCACTGTGACCCTCATCCAAGCCACCAAGCTAGACTATGCTAAGAGCCTCCTCTTGGGGCTCCCTCTTCCCTCTGATCCCTTCTCCAAACAGCAGCCTGAGTGATCTTTTAAATTCCTCAATCAGATTGTATCACCCTTTGCCCAAAACCCTCCAATAATGATACTAAGAGCTGACCTCTGTATAGTGCTCACAAAGGCCAGGAATCATTCTGAGCACTTCGTACGTATTAACCGAACAATAATCACCCCATTTTCCAGATGAGGAAACCGAGGCATAGAGTAACATGCCCAAGGTCACATGGCTAGGAAGAGGAGGAGCCAGGGTTTGCCTCAGCTGGGCTGGCTCTGACCATCCCCCTATTCTGCCTCCAAACCAGTAAGGCCCACACGACCCGGTTCCCACCTACCCCTGGGACCTCCCCTTACCCTCTCCTCTGTTCACCAGCTCAGTCTCTGCCTAAACTGGTTGTTCCTGCCTTTGTTCTTGCTGTGCCCCCTGCTGGGAATTCTCTTCCTACTGATGCTAGCGTGGCTGCTCCTTCTTCACACCCAGGTTGGGGAAGGCCTTTGATCACCTGTCCAGAGCAGCCCTGCCTCTTTCTCCTCCTGCCTCTCTCCCGTTGCCTGATTTTATCGTCTTCAGAACACTTAGCATTACCTGAAATGACACTATTCACTTGTGCCCTTTTTTTTTTTTTTTTTGTCCCTTCCTCATGAGAAGGGACAGGGCTGTACGAACAGGACCTTGTCTATTCGTTCAACATGGCTCCCTGAGCACCAAGACCCTTATGGTCTGATATGTAGTCACCAGCCACATGTGGACAATTACATTAATATTAAAATGAAATAAATTGTAAAATGCAGTCTCTCAGTTACAGGAGCCACGATTCGAGTTCTCAGTGGCCGCCTGGGGCTAGTGGCTACTGCCCTAGACAGGGCAGACAGAGCGTGTTAGTATCATCAGAATTCTATTGGGCAGCCCTGGCCTGCATCACCATGACAAGTCACAGAAATACACCACTGGAGTTTGGGATTGACATGTACGCACTGCTATTTTTAAAATGGATAACCAACAGGGACCTGCTGTAGAGCACAGGGAACTCTGCTCAATATTACATAACAACCTAAATGGGAAAAGAATTTGAAAAAGAATAGTTATATGTATATGTATAACTGAATCACTGTGCTCTACACCTGAAACTAACACACGGTTGTTAATCAACTATGCTCCAATATAAAATAAAAAGTTAAAAGAAAGAAAAGAAAAGAAATACACCATTGGGGAAATCGAACGTTAATTAATTAATTAATTCAAAAACTACTTAGTGAGCACCATTTCCATGCATAAAATGTATCACTGGGTCCTGCCTCACTTGCTGTTGTGACCAGGCTGGAGGTGGCATCCGCATGGTGATGCCGCAGGTGAAAATGGTGACGGAATGGTGCCACGTAGATGATGGATGTGTTTATTATAAACGAAAACAGATGGACCGTGGCGAGCAGCTGAAAGCCCACTTTTTGGATGGGTTATTACATCCTAGAGGAGGGAGACCATTGATTCCTTTCTCCTAGCAAATGTCGAGAAAAACCGCAGGGAAACCCACAGCCCCCATGTTCCCTTCCCACCTCAGTCCCTTACTCCTCACTAGCCGGGCCAGTCATTTAATCTGGGGAAACATCAGAAAATGTGACAAACATATTATCGCGTCCTCCTCCTGAGCCCAAGACAGGCATCGCTGATCAATCACACACCCTTTCCTGGATGAAACAGAAGGAAAGTTCTAAATCCTTCTCAAGACAGCCCTCCAGGCAGCCATTTCCAAGCAGAGTTGGCAAAACAGACGCAGCTATCTGTCCCGCAGGATCTTTTTATCCTGAGCCCCAGCTTCTTTATCTACAACGTGGGGCCCGGCCACATCCACCTTGTAGGATGGTTGGGAGGTTAATTGAGATGATTCATTTGTTCAGTTATTTGTTCAGGCATCAAATGTTTATGGAGCGCTCAGTGGGGGTTTCACGCCTGCCTGATGCATGCAGCATTGGGTAAACAGCAGCTGTGATGAGTACCCACATCTGCGGGCCGCCCTGTGTGCCTGCGTGGACGGATGCTAGCCTCCGTGTCCTTACCCTGCCCGGAAGTCCTCTCCTCCAGGCCGGTTCACGCTTACCGCATCACCTAACGAGGGGGAAGGAACCCATCCAAGTTAGCCCGAGGATTAAACGGGCAGCAGATTTTCCAATAAGAGACTCCTTTTCTTCTAGCACCTTCTTTTCTTATGCTCTAAATAAGCCTTGGTTGGATCAGAGCCTCACATTGAACTTTGCTTCCTTGAATTCCCAGACACAAAACACTGTCTTAACAAGCCGTGTCTCCTGGGCTGAGCTATATATCCTATAAACTCTCATTTTATCTCCTCTAAAACACACGGTAATAGCATTCTCTGGAGAATATTAAATGAAACCAACCGGCAGCTGCATTTGTTTGCCCTTTCTGTCCCCGGAAAATTCTGTCAACAGATAGGTGTGAGTTACATAAGTGGTGGCCCTTCCAGGGACTGCGGTCCTCCACACACTCCTCTGTGTAGAAACACCTCAAGTCTCTAATCCCCGCAGCTGGCTGCTCCCCGAAGCGCCCGCAACAGCAATGACGCCCTGGTGTCCTGCTCCTTTTCTATTCTCAGCACACAGGGAAGGCCGAGTGCAGGTTAAAGAAGAAAGGCAGGCCTCAGTCAAAAGGGACGAAGCTTATCTTCTTTGTAATATAGCACATAAAATCTGCTTTTCTTGGCCTGAGCGATATAGTTGATGACAGGGCCGAGCTACAGGGCACGGGCTTGGGCAGCCAGCGCCGTTTCATTAACCAGTCCAGAAGATGCTGGTGACCGCCTGCCGGGAAGTGCCGGGTGAACTGGAGAAGGAGAGGACCCAGCCCTAGATGCTGGGAACGCGCTGCAGCTACACGGGGCCGGGGTTGCATCCGGGGCCTAGAGGACAGCCCCTGCGCACACCCCGGGCAGGGGAGGCTGACACGCCCACAGGAACTTTCTCATTTGTTCCAATAGTTTGGACTTTTTCTCAAATTTAAACTTTAGGCATTTGTTTGAAAAAAAAAAATCAAAACAGAGAAATCAGAGAAAGCTTTTTGTTACTTCTCTGGGGCAGCATCGCGTGTGAACAGAGCCGGCTGGGACCGCGTCTGCCATGTTAGCCTCCAGATCCCCAGAGCCTAGCAGATGGTTATTCGGGAGCTGGAGGGACGGCTGGGTGAGTGGGTGAGCGAAGAACTAGCCAGAAGAGGTACAGGAGGGAAGGACGGCAAGGTGGGAGGGGGCACGGAGTCTCCTGGTTGAGCCACAGCTAGCCTCTAACCTGCGCTATGACCTTGGGCAAGCATCCTAACCCCTCCTACTCTCAGTCTCTCATCTGGATCTCAAGAAGGATGAGACAATTGCTTATGGGCTCTTGGGGGAATGAACTCATTCATTCATTCGACAACCATGTATTTCTACTTGGAACAGAGCAGTGGTGGAGATGACTCAGGCCCTGCTCCCAAGACGCCCACAGTGTGATGGGGGGACAAGTGCCCATCCTGGTACAGGGGCAATAGAACCAGTTCATGAGGTCCAGAAGTGCACAAACGTCAGGGGGTCAGGCGAGCATCCTGGAGAAAGGGACGTCTGGGTTTCCCAGGAATACAAAGCAGAGGCAAGCATTTTGAGTTGAGCGAGATGGGAGGGGCCAGGGACTAAAGGTGCGCCTACCAGGGAGGGCAGTGGAGAGCCACGAGCAGCTGGCACTCTGGAGGGTGGCCTGGTCAAGGGGCGGGCGCCAAGAGAGAGGCAGGCTTGACGCACAGGGATTAGGGGCCCTCTGTCCTGGATTCTCTGGATCAAGGGGAGCCTTTGAGGGCTTGAAACAGTAGAGTCGTGATCAGACCTCGCAGTGGCTACTGGAGACAGACCGGAGGCTTGGGCCTGGGGTCAGGGAGAGCGATTAGGAGGCTGTTCTCTTCCACACCTCCACGCCTTTGCCCGCGAAGCTCCCTCTACCTGGAGAGGCTTTCCCTTTTCTGTCTGGCTCAGTGCTTCTCTTTCCACTACAGCTCAGGTATGCGCTCTTTAAAGTACCTTCCCAGACCTCTCCCAGCCTGAGGTGGGCTCCCTCCTCCAGGCTCCAGCGACCGCAGACTGGGAATGGCTAGCTCCAGCCCAAAGATGAGTTTGGTTTGAACTGTATGGTGGCTTCAAAAGAAGTGAAATTAGCTTCTGACATTTGCAAACAGAATAGCTCATCTCAAAATCCAGATTCCCAGCTCTCTGGGAACGTTCAGAAGGTCTAGCAGCACTGGCTGGCATTGCTCCACATCAGTCATTAGTTAAAGCTGAAAAATGCCCTGCCCTTTACCTGGGCCATGCGCTTGCCAACCTGCCACGTTCCCCACCAGGCCCTAGCGTCTCTCTAACAATATTGAGGCCGAGGATTGGTTGCCATTTATCATCTCGCTTGTACTACTGCTTCCCTTATAGCAGATTAGAAAGAAAAGTAAAACAAGTTTTGCTCCCTTTTCTATCATAAGACGGGAAACCGAGAGAGGCTGAGGGAGTCCTGTCCCTCCTTGCTCACTGCGCTCCCTGCTGAGTCCCTGGGGCTTCTGTTTGAAACCCGTGGCTCTCTGGGTTCAGCTTTATCAAGGCCTTCATCACACTGCCTCATACGTCCACATTTACTTGTCTGCCAGCTTTTAGGTAAGGAGTACCTCCAAGGCATGGACTGTGTCTTTACATCAGTGCGCTCAGAATCGATCATGAAGCCTGATGGTACCTAGGATGTGCTCACTAATCAAGGTTGAATGGAGGAATAAATGCATATGAACACGTGAAAAACAGCCCGGACAAGAAAGCAAGGATGAGGGCCTGGGTAGTGGTATGAGGGTGGGAAGGAGGGGAGGGGTTCTGAAACCAGAGGGGCTGAAGAGCACAGAGGTTAAGGGCCTGGCTGTTTAGAGTGGGGTGCACACACCAGGATCACTGGTACATGTGAGAGCTGGTTAGACGTGCAGAATCTCGGGCCCCGCCCTAGACCCACTGGATTAGAACCCGCTTTTTACCAAGATCCCAGGCAAGTTGTTGCGGATACGGTTGGAGAAGCACTGGCTAAGCCAATGGGCCTGGAGTCTGACTGCAGGGATTCAAATTCTCACTCTGACGCTCACTGGCTGTGTGCCTTGGGCCACGTTACGTAACCTCTCTGTGTGTCTGTTTCCTTATCTGTTAAAACTGCGCCTCGGTTCATATTTCTCCAGTTCCCCCGAAAGGTGACCTGATTCTACTTCCCAAACCTTCAGCGGAGGCTCTGCTCCTGGGGACTCTGACAACGCGAAGTGAAATCCCCCAGCAGGTGCTTGCTACACCCAGGAGGAAGGGCAACGGGGCCTCGTGGTGCCCATTGTGCAACTTCGGGAATCAGGCTACGGGAAAGCACCAAGTGCTTCCATCAGGCAAATGCCCAGCCAGGAACCGGAGCCTGTTACTTACGCCGTCAGCTGTGCAGTAATTCCAAACCTTGATCTTGGTTAGACCAAAGTCACGCAGCTGTCTCGTGTTGCGGATAACAAAAAAGAGCTGGAGCGGCGGGTGGAAGGGGCACGTCCACAAGGAAGGGTCTTTCTTGCCCTGAAACGCCAGCAAGAGAAGGAAGTCGTTATTGTTAGCACAATTCTGCCTTACCCCAAAGTAAGCGGGCAGTGACTATGGAAACCAGGGGAGGATGAGGGTGGGAAGCCACCCACCTTCTCTACTTCATCCTGGGTGGGGTCTTAGATCTCACCCCATCTGGACCGCATTTTGGAGCAGGCTACTGACCCTTGTCCCTGGCACAAAGCTGTCACATGGGCCCCTCTGCCCCTGCCATCCAGACCAAATTTAAAATGCAGCGGGCTTTATTTTAATCAACCTAATCGGCTTTGTTGGGGAGAGAGACTGGAGGAGAAGGACGGGAAAAGAGCCATGACTTGAGCTATTTGATTAACCTGGCAAACAGAGCCTTTGATTTTCTTTTGTAAAACCCTGTAGAATTTAAAAAATTTTAAAAATAGAAAAGAAAGAAACTGGCTCAGGCGTTTGTTGGGACGGGGCCATGGCACTGAGCCTTAGGATCGATTCTGTTCCCTTTCAGGGTTTCCAAGCCTTGGGACCCCTGTGTGCAGTTTCTGCCTGCCAGCGAGGCTGCCAAGGCCATTCTCAAGGCCAAAGAGGCAGAGGAGCAGGGGAGCCTTGCTGTCGTTTCCATTTGCAGCAACAAAATTTCGTATCATGAGTGCTTGGGACGCAGACGGGAAAAAGTGAAATCAGGGGACTTTTCTCAGCCCTGGTCGCCTCCTCTCTTGTCTCTTTGGGTACCTCTTCTGCTCTCTGTCTGGACAAAACGCACAGTTGTTCCCAAATATGTCCATGCTGGCTCGGCCTCTGTGCCTTTGCACAAGCTGGGCCTCTGAGCAGTACTCTCCTGCCCTTCTCCCCCTGGGAACTTCAGCTCAGATGTGCTGTCTCCCCCACTGTCACCCCTTCCCTTGACACAATCACTCCCTTCTCCAGGTGCCCACGGCTCCTTGCAACACCTGAGGTTATAATTTACTCAGTGTCCCACAAGTACCTGTCTTCATGTCTATGTCACCCCCCCACCAACACACGCATGCGCGCGCACACACACATACACACACATTCAGCTGCGAGCTCTTCTAATTCATTCCAGAACCCTTAGCGTTCAGCACAGTTCCTTGGCACCTGGTCAATGACAAAAAAATCTTTAAATTGAATTTTTTGAACAATCGTTGAATGAAGAAATGAACAGATAAGTGAAATGTACCTCCTAATACCTGTCCTCTCACTGAAACTTTAGAGACTAAACTGTTCTGGCCGGCAGAGCTATTTTGTCTAGCTCATGAAAGTGTTTTGTTTTTTTTTAAAGGCAAATTCGTTGCCAAGGCTTTAAGATGGGAGATATCCCCTCCCCCTCAGAGCTAGCTGTCTGGCTTGTCTACAGACTCAGGAGACGTGACAACGCGGGGCCCCTGACGGCCGTCGGCTGGGGCTGAGTACCCCAGTCCTCACCACTCCCTACTGTTCTACACCCACCTCACCTCCCTGGTTATGCTTCTGCCCGGCCCCTGCAGGCATTAGTTTAGGGGCCCTGCTTCGGGGCTGAACAGTCACAAGTCCCATCTGCCAATAAGCAACCTGTATCTCTGACACTGGCTGAAGTTGTTCCTTTTATCTAAAAGGAGCATCGCCCCATATTTGAGAGTGTCTCCATGGGCTCCCATCCCCAGGACCGTGCCTGCCTCTGGGGTCTGCTGGCCCCCAGGAGACGTGAGGCTCAGGCTCCAGCTGCGCGGAGGACAGAGGTGGCTTGTCCCAGTGACAATGGTGCCTTTCAGGAGGGAGGAGGCTGCTTTGTTAAGGGGGAGAGATGAGTTCAAGGGGTTCTGACTTATTCTGGCAAGTTTCTCAAGCTCTGCGAGAACTTTTAGTGCTCTGGGCAGCTGCGAAGGGTCAAAGATAGCACATCTCAAATCCAGCAGGGGAGTCTCATTCCTTCTCTTCACTGGAGCCTAAAATGGGTCGCTGAGGCTGCTTGACAAAGGCAGAGACTGAAGGCTGACCCTTAGGCACAAGCGAGGGGACTGTAATTGATTTCCCGTCGCATTTCCGTCAGTGGGAGGGATAACGGGAGGGCTAAGTGGGAGTCGTGGTGTTCAAAGTCGGAGAACATTAACCTGTGGGTAAATCTGGGCCTCATTAGCAACTGGGCCTTCTCATGTTTCCTTTCCACAGACAGAGTCCCCGAGAGGAAGGCTGCCGGGAAGCTGCCGAGGGCTGACCCAAGGCACGCTGGGCAAACCTCCAGGTGCCAGGCCAGCAGGAGAGCGTCTGCTGCACCTGCCCATCGCAGGTGGTAATCAAGATGGCAGAACAAGAATCAGGGCACCTGGGCACCGCTGTTATCTCACTGGGTTCACTCCAAGCCCTGGAAGGTGAGTACTGCAGTAACACCCGTGTCACCGAAGGAAGACCAGAGTCCAGAAAAGGTGTGGTTTGCCCAAGTGATGGAGTGAGGATTTAAACCTAGGTTTTTCATTCATTCATTCATTCATTCATTCTGTGTTGGTTTGGATTGCCCCAGGAGAAGACCCTGAGGCAAGGCAAGTGTAAGGAGTTGATTTAGACAGTGAAGGAAACACCAGTTGGTGGGTGGGGAAATGAGAGGGGGAGAGGCATTCCATAAAGAGTGTGTTACCAGGCTAGGCACACCTGTGAGCTCCATGCCACCAGGGAACCTGGGAGCCAGTGTGGAACACACCTCAGGGTGACTCCACTTCCGGGACAAGGGAGCTGGGGTATCCACACCCCAGTTCCCATCAGTGTAGGTTCAGGGCTGCTCCTGGGGGCTCAGTTCCCCACCAGTTTGGGCCTGCTACAGGGGAGGCAAAGTGGGCCCTGGAGGCCAGAAAACAGATCCTCCATCGGAGAAATGTGTGTGCTGGCAGTGGGAAGAGCAGCCAGCAGGGACCAAGGTGGGAAGGGCCTGCGGGAGGTGCCAACGGCATCTGCTACCCACCTGCTCAACAAATACCGAGTGCGGGGGGCGCCTGGCCCAGCAGATCCCAGCTCTGTGCCAGGAGGGGAGGCAAACAAGTAACACTGCCAAGAAAAAAAAAAATCAAGTGGGGCTGGGGGTGGGGGAATAAATTCAACGAAGAAAATATGAGAGAATTATCAATGGCCAATGGAAGGACTAGTTTAGAATAGGTGGTCAGAGAAGAAGGCCTCTCTCAGGAGGTAACTTTCTAACTCCTAACATAGGTGCTTTCTCCAGCTTTAACCTAACACAGATCCACACACCCCCAGGGAGATGCTGGACTGCCCTCAGAAGTAGCCCCGATTTAATAAGTTATCGCCTTAAAAAGGAACAAACTCTTGATACAACAATTTGGTTAGGTGTCAAGGGCATTATAATGAGTGGGAAAAAGTCAGTCTCAAAAAGGTTACATATAGTATGATTCCATGTATATAGCATTCTTGAAAGGACAAAAAGTATAGAGAATAGGTTGGTGGCTGTCTGGGTTAGAGACAGGTGTGGGGAGGGGTGGCTATAAAGGGTCGCATGAGGGAATTCCTTTGAGGTGATGGAGCTGTTCTGCATCTTGATGTGGTGGTGGTTCCACAAATCTACATGTGACAAAACTGAAAAGAACTGGGCTTCCCTGGTGGCGCAGTGGTTGAGAGTCCACCTGCCGATGCAGGGGACACGGGTTCGTGCCCCGGTCCGGGAGGATCCCACATGCCGCGGGGCGGCTGGGCCCGTGAGCCATGGCCGCTGAGCCTGCGCGTCCGGAGCCTGTGCTCCGCAACGGGAGAGGCCACAACAGTGAGAGGCCCGCGTACCGCAAAAAAAAAAACCCAAAACAAAACAAAAACTGAAAAGAACTTACATACACACACATACACACACACACACACACACACACACACATACACACACGTGTATGAAGGTCTGCACATTATACCAATGTCACTTTCCTAGTTTTGATAATGTGCTATGGTCATGTAGGATGTTACCATTGGGGGAAGCTGGGCAAAGGCACATGGGACCTCTCTATACTTTTTTAAAAACTGAGATATAATTCACATACATAAAATCACCACTTTAAAGTGTACGAGTCAGTGGTTTTTTTAGTATAGTCACAAGGTGGTGCAACCATCACCACTATCTTTTCCTAGCATATTTTTATCACCCCCAAAAGAAACCCTTTAGCAGTCACTCCCCATTCCCCACATTCCCCCAGTCCCTGGCAACCTCTAGTCTACTTTCTGTCTCTATAGATTCACTCATTCTGGACATTTCATATAAATGCTGTCATACAATATATGATCCCTATGTCTGACGTCCGTCATTCAGCATAATGCTTTCAAGTTTATCCGTGTTGTAGCATGTATCAGTACTTAACTCCTTTTTTTTTTTTGCGGTACGCGGGCCTCTCACTGCTGTGGCCTCTCCCGTTGCGGAGCACAGACTCCGGATGCACAGGCTCAGCGGCCATGGCTCACGGGCCCAGCCACTCGGCGGCATGTGGGATCCTCCCGGACCGGGGCACGAACCCGTGTCCCCTGCATCGGCAGGCGGACTCTCAACCACTGCACCACCAGGGAAGCCCTACATTTAACTTTTTAAGGAACTGCCAGACTATTTTGCACAATGGCCATACCATTTTATTTTTACATTCCCACGAGCAAGGTATAATGATTCCAATTTTTCCATATGCTGTTCACCAATACTTGTTATTTCTGTCTTCTTTTTTTAAAGAAATTATAACATCCTAACGGGTATGAAGTATATGTCCTTATGGTTTTGATTAGCATTTCCCTAATGGCTAGTGATGCTGAGCATCTTTTCATGTGCTTGTTGGCCATTTGTAGATCATCTCTGGAGAAATGTCTATTCAGAGTACTTTGGCCATATTTTCACTGGGTTGTTTGTCTTTTTGTTGTTGAGTCTGAGTCCTTTTCTTCATATATTCTGGATACAAGACCCTTATCACATACACGATTTGCAAATATTTTCTCCTTTTTTGTAGGTTATCTTTTTACTTTCTTGATAATGTTCTTTGAAGCAAAAATGTTTAAAAATTTTCGTTTGTTTAAAAATTTTGATGAGGTCTGATTTACCTATTTTTTCTTTTGTTGTTTATGCTTTGGATGTCATATCTAAAACTCCACTGAAAAATTCCAGGCTATGAAGATTTACACCTATGTTTTCTTCTAAGAGTTTTATAGCCTTAACACTATAAAAGTCTCAAGGTATTTGACCCATTGAGTTAGTTTTTGTAAATGGTGTGTAGAAGTCCAATTTCATTCTTCTGCATGTGGAAATCCAGTTGTTCCAATACCATCTGTTGAAAAGAAACTATTCTTTCCTCATCAAATGGTATTGGCATCCTTGTTAAAAATCAATTGACTATAGACGTTTGAATCTATTTCTGGACTCTCAGTTCCATTCCATTGATCTATATGTCTATCCTTGTGCCAGAACCACACAGTCGTAATTACTGTGGCTTGGTAGTAAGTTTTGAAACTGGGCTCACTCAAAGTGTGAGTCCTCCAACTTTGTCCTTTTCCAACATTGTTTTGGCTCTTCTGGGTTCTTTGAACTTCCATTATACACTTTAGAGCCAGCTTGTCAATTTCCACAAAAAAGGCAGTAGGATTACATTGAATCTGTAGATAATTTGGGAGCACTGCCATATCAGTGGTATTAAGTCTTCCAATCCATGAACACATATATCTTTTCATCTTTCATCATTTAGGTCTTCTTTAATTTCTGTCAACAATACTGTGTACTTTTCAGTGTGCAAGTCTTTCACCTATTTGGTGAAGTCTATTCTTAAGTATTTTATTCTTAAATAGCATCAAACTATTATAAATGGAAATTTTCTTAATTTCCTTTTCGGATGATTCATTGCTAGTGTATAGGAATACTACTGACTTCTGTATATTGACCTTTTATTCTTTAAGCTTGCTGAACTCCATGTTAGCTTTACCAGTAACTTCTGTGAATTCTTTAAGATTTTCTGCATATAAGATCGTTTCACCTGCAAATATAGTTTATTTCTTCCTTTCCAACCTCTTATTTCATTTTCTAGCTTAACTTCCTTGGGTAGACTCTCCAGTACAATGCTGAATAGGAGTGATGAAAGCAGGCGTCCTTGTCCCATTCCTGGTCTTAGAGGGAAAGCTTTCAGTCTTCCACCATTCAGTATGATGTTAGCTGTGGGTTTTCATAGATGCCCTTCATCAGACTGAGGATGTTTCCTTCTATTTTGGTTTGTTGATGTATTATCATGAAAGAATGTTGAATTTTATCAAATGCCTTTTCTGTGTCTATTAAGACATCATGTGGTTATTTCCTCCTTTATTCTATTAATATGTTGTATTCTGTTGATTAATTTCCACATGTTGAACAACTTTGCATTCCTGGAATAAACTCCACTAGGTCTTGATATATAAATCTTTTTATAAACTGCTAGATTTGATTTGTTAATGTTTTGTTGAGGATTTTTACATCTGTATTCATAAGGGATACTGGTCTGTAGTTTTCTTGTGATGGCTTTTTCTGGTTTTGGTATCAGGGTAATACTGGCCTCAGAGAATGAGTTGGGAAGTGTTCTCTCTTCTTCTGTATTTTAGAACAGTTTGTGAAGGCTTGGTGCTAATTCTTTAAATATTTGGTAAGATTCACCAGTGAAGCCATCTGGTCCCAGGCTTTTCTTTGTGGGAAGTTTTTTATTGATTACTAATTCAATCTCTTTTCTTGCTATAGGTCTATTCAGATTTTCTATTTCTTCTTGATTCAGTTTTGGTAATTTGTGTCTTTCTAGGAATTTGTCCATTTCATCTAGGATATCTAATTTGTTGGCATAAAATTGTTCATAATATTCCCTTGTAATCCTTTTGATTTCTATTAGTTTGGTAGTGATGGCCCCTTTTTCATTCTTGATTTTAGTAATTTGAATATTTTCCCCTTTTTTTTTCTTACTCAGTCTAGCTAAAGGTTTGTTCATTTTGTTGATTCTTCCAAAAAAACAACTTTTGGCTTTGTTGATTTTTCTCTATTGTTCTTCTCTTTTCTGCACTGTTTTTTTTTCCGGTACGCAGGCCTCTCACTGTTGTGGCCTCTCCCGTTGAGGAGCACAGGCTCCAGACGCGCAGGCTCAGCGGCCATGGCTCACGGGCCCAGCCGCTCCGCGGCATGCGGGATCCTCCCAGACCGGGGCATGAACCCGTGTCCCCTGCATCGGCAGGCGGACTCTCTACCACTGCGCCACCAGGGAAGCCCTGCACTGTTTTTTTAAAAACAATTTCCTGTGAGTCTATAATTATTTATTTTTAAAAGTTCAAAAATGTATGGCTCTATGTGCTAGGGATATAGTGTGAATAGGATGGACGAGAACTTACAGGTTGGTGGGAGGAGACAGATCAGAAACAAGTGAACAAAATCACTTTTGATAGTGGGAAGTGGTCTGAAGAAAATGAACAAAGCTGATGTGATAGAGACTGGCGTAGGGAGGGAACAGGACTCCTCCAGCTTGTAGAGTCCGGGAAGGTTAGAGACTGGCGTAGGGAGGGAACAGGACTCCTCCAGCTTGTAGAGTCCGGGAAGGTCTTGCTGAGAAAGTGATACCTGGGCTGAAATTTGAGGGACGAGAAAGGAAGGAGCCACATGAACATCTGTCGGAGGGATGCTCTGGGCAGAGGGGGCGGCAAGTGCCGAACCCACAGGTGAGAACGAGCTTGGCAGGTCAGGGGAGCAGAAGGGAGCCCTGGTATGTGAGGCAGGCAGAGAGGGAGCTGGAGGTCGGTTCACAGACAGCCTCCGGGGCCACAGAGAGGCATCCAATTTTCCCCAGAAAGTCACGGCAGGGGTTTTAAGCAGGGGAGGGCTGCAAGCTGACATTTGTTAAAGATCCCTTTGGATACAGAGTGGAAAATGGAGTGGATGGGGGCAAGAATGGAAGAAAGGAATGAGAGAGGAGACCACTTAGTAGTTCCAGTGAGAGGGCGCAGCTGATCAGACTTGGGAAGAACGAGTGGAAATGGAGAGAAGGGGCCAGATCCAGGCTCCATGTTGGAGGCGGAATCAATAGGACTTCCTGATGTGTTGGAAGGGGAAGGGGCGTGGGGCAACCAAGGAAGACTCTTAAGTGGTGGGCTTGGCAGCTGAGCGGATGGGGATGCCATTTACTGAGCTGGAGGAGGAAGAGATGAGGGCGTGGGCTAGGGAATCGACATTCAGGTTTCAGGTCTCTGAAGTCTGAGATGTAGAGCGGAAGCTGACATTCAAGTCAGGAACTCGGAAGCAGGCAGGGCTGGGCATATAAATTTGGAGCCAACTTGAAGCCATGGGCCTGGGGGTGGCGATGAGAGAGATGGGGTGGGCAGGGCAGGAAGGAGGGTTTGCACTGAACATGGGGCACTCATACAGCCCCCCGCACACCCCTCATTCACCTGCACTGAAGCAACTTCTCTTTCAAACCCAGACTCTGCTTTCAGGTATCTTCTCCTCAGCTTTCAGCCGAGCCCCACCACTCCACAGCAGTGTGGCCTGGACGAGTCACTCATCGTCCCTGAGACTTGGTTTTCTCGTTTATCAGATGGGGAAAGTCATCCCGAGGTTCATGTGAGGATTCAGTGAGGGATGCCCGAGACCCCAGTGAAACTGAATGGTTCTGAGAGGCAGTGTGTTCTGGTGGCCCCAGGCGTGGTTCATAGGGCGACTATCAGAGAGACCCCAGGCCAGGGCAGCAGGGGGAATCCAGGCCCACCCACAGCTGGACCCAGAGATCTAGCAGCCCAGGGTGAGACAGCTGCCTCAGGGCCCAAAATTTTAAAAAAACCCAAAAAACGAAACCCACCCAAACCCTGGGCCAAAGTCCTCACTGCTATCCACGGCAATGCTCGTCAGCCTCTGCTGAACAGAGAAAGGGGAGAGCAATCAATCATCAGAGTTGGTCCCCATTAAATCCAGTGATGCTCGTTATCGCCCCTGGTATGCTCTGTTCTGTACAGTAGGCTTCCAAAATGCCACTGCTTTGCGCACAAGGGGGACGGGAGAGGTTTAGCAAGGGCTGGTCCAAGCCTCAGCAGCATGCACGGGAGCCTACAGACTTGAAGCAGGGAGCAGAGCGGGGAATGCAAGGCCAGAGCGTCCAAGTGGCCACGACCTGTTTCCCTCAAGGTCCCATAGCTGCTGATCTTTAAGTGGGCTCAGAAACCATTCAGTCCAACCCTATGGACAGGCTGTGTTTCCTGGCTGTCTCACATCTACCCTGCCTTTCTTTCAGTAACAACCACAAATTTCTTCAGGGAAAATTCCCTCCCTGCCCCACTTGGGGCATCTTAGTGGAACTGGCACCAAGGTGCCTGGCCCTCCTAGCCAGGTTGGTCCATCAGCCTTCCTTTCCTGGACTGGATATCTCCAGCAGAATGACAAGATGACAAACCAACTAACGAACCAATCAACCAACAAACACTGCACCCTCCCCGCCCCCCAAAACAAGAAGACCAAACTCTCGGTATTCATGCATCCCAGGATGCTACCCAGAACCCCAAGTTGCTCATGGGGCCTGTCCTCTTTTGGCCTGGGTGACAGTGAACACACCAGCTACTCAAAAGCCTTGCAAAAAATTTCTTTTCAAAAATCTGCTAAAGAGAGCCAGACTCAGTTTCTTTTGCTGGAAAAATAAGAATCATACGAATTATCCAGGCCTTCCACTCCCAGATTCTACAGGGGGCAGAAAAAAATGACTCTCAGAGAAGGCGGGTAAGATGCCCAAGGCTAGAGAGTCAAGACCAGAACCTGGGTCTCTAGAGCTGGGGACTTCAAAGCCCTCCTTTCTTGCTTCTTTTCCTTTAAATGGCAATAATATTTACTTCATAGTGGTATTACTGCTACTACGACTAGTAAGGACGGAAACAGTAATAGCTAATGTTTTGAAGCCCTTTCGAAGAATGAGGATCATATTTACATGTGATCCTTAAAACATCGCATGAACGTAAGTATTATTATTCTCCCCATTTTACAGACGAGGAAATCAAAGTAGATGTTAGGTGAGCTGCGCACGATCATGAAGCTGTAAGTGATTAAGCTTTGAACCCAGGCCTTTTTGCTTCTCCAGCCTGTACACTGTTTCGTTTATATAAGATTATACACACAACACACTTAGCATGGTGCCGGGCACGAAGCAAGAACTGAACAGGGGGCAATTGTCTTCATTTTCAACACCTCTAAAAAATTAATAATTTGTTCTTTGGAATAGCAAATACATGTACGTCGCAGGAAATTTAAAAGATGCAAAAAAGCATCCAAGCGAAAGTCTTCCTATTGCCCCTGTCCCTTGCTCAGCCAGTTCCGTGGCCCAGAGGCAACCTCTATTCCCCGTATCTCGGGCCCCAGCCAGAGGTCACGGTGACTGATGCTGAAGCACTAGCACCGTAAAGATGTCAGTGCTGGGTGGTCTGTCTAGTCTCCTGCGTCCAGCTTGCAAGCGGCAGGAAGAGAAAATGTCAGTGCTTTTCGTTTTCTAACTTTCAGATATTTAAAAGAAAGTGATGTTCCACGTTTGCTGGGTGCGTACTCCATGCCCCAGGGAAGCAGGACCCTGAGAGGGTGCGTGGGCCCCGGGCCAGGCTGCAGGGGGTGCATTTGCACCGCCCCCCTCCCCGCTCCCCGACCTCCCAGCTGTGTGACCTTGGCCAAGTCAATGCCCTTGTCCAAGCCTTAGTTTCTTCATCTACAAAACATGGGTGTTGCCCTCAATGACATCCCAAGGTCCCGTGTTTGGTGGTTACTATGGGAAACTGCAGTGTAGATAAAGGGGGTGAACCGGCTCCTCTTTGGCCCCTCACCCCCCATAAGAACCCTCTACAGAGCAGGGATCTGGGCAGGAGCTCAGGGCGGGGGGGGGTGCCGCTGGAGGCCCCTCCCTGTACCTTGCCCTCCGGTTCCTCCCCACCCTGCCCAGATGAATGGCTGTGGACGATTACATCATCCTTCCCGTTGCTGCACCCACACCCTTATCGTGGGCTTATCGTGGGCAGAAAAAATGCATCAAAACATGTAGCCAAGACTGACACAAGGCCGTCTCCACTTACAGCTAAGTTCCTGCTGACCAGGTGGCCCGGCTCCCCGGGCGTGTCAGAGTTCCGGACAGCCACATCGTGAGGCGACACATAAAGCTTTATGTTGTTCCGGTCGAAGAATTCCACTTCCGTGAGACCCACCCACGACGCGCTGCCCCAGTTGGACTGGATTTCCATGGTCACGTAGACGGCATCCTTGATCTCTTCTGCTTTCGGTCCCGATTTGTCCTTAGCGAGGAGAAAAGTAATGCCAAAGGATGGAAACACAACAGGTGGAATCCAGCTCTACCGCTAAATGACAAGGTATTTAATCGCTCAGTGCCGGGTTTCCCCCTCTGTACAATGAGGATAAGAAGAGCACCCATGACAGATGGTTATCATGGAGATTAAATGAGCTCATGTTTCTAAGGCATTTCAAACATAGTTACTAGAGGAATTTCCTGGCGGTCCAGTGGTTAGGCCTTGGCAATTTCACTGCCGGGGCCCAGGTTCGATCCCTGGTCGGGGAACTAAGACCCCGCAAGCCATGCAGTACGGCCAAAAAAAAAAAAAAAAAAAAAGTTACTGTGAACCCTGGCACTTAGTATTTTCTGTAAGAGTCTGCAGATAACAAAGAATGCTTAAAAGGCATCAGATTCTGCCTGAACACGTACTTTTCTCACCCACTACCAAGGGTTCATGTCCTATAGGCATGTCACAACTTATGCTGAATTGGGCTGGTGTTATGGGCAAAATTGTGTCCGCCACACACAAATTCAGATACTGAAGCCCAAACCCTAGTAGCTCAGAAGGTGACTGTTTGGAGACAGGGCCTTTAAAGGGTAATTAAGTTAAAATGAGGCTGTTAGGGTGGGCCTAATCCATTCTGACTGATGTCCTTACAAGAAGAGGACATTTGGACACCTAGAGAGACAGCAGGGATGGGCAGGCACAACGCAAAGGCCGTGTGGGGACTCAGTGAGAAGCTGGAGAAACTCGGCCTGCCAACACCTGGATCTTGGATTCGCTTCCAGGGCTGTGAGAGAAGAAGTCTCTGCTGCTTAGGCCACCCAGTCTGTGGTACTTGGTTGTGGTAGCCTAGCAGACGGCCTATCTAACACAGTAGATAACACAGGACCCTGGGCAAGTCAGTTGACATCCCCCTGGGGACCAGGAGATGACACCATAGATCTGACAATCCTGTCCCAGAGATTAAGTGGGGTACGCACCCGGAGAAGACCCGGTCAGCAGTCCTGGCCTACGTGCACTCTCTAAGTGGCCATTTCCGCCCATTTCTCTCCTCCATGGATTTTAATGCCTGCCTCCTTCGCGGGTAGGTTGTCTGGTCTGAGAGGTCGTGAATGCCATCAATCAATGGCCACACTGTGGAATGGCTTCCCGAGGCCCCTTCGGGCTCCGACTGCAGTGCTGGTCACCACAGATCAGCCGCTTAGAAAATGGTAACTTCCCCGCACGCACATGCCCTCTCTTAATTAACACCGTAATCTGTGATGGTTCTGTGAGCAGGAAGCTGAGCAAATGAACAGCAACTGTTCCCTACTTATTTTTTTAATTAATAGCCAGGGAGACGTGCTAGCGCTCTCAGCGTGTGTTTGGATGAGCCTTGATTGTCAGGTGATGGGATGGGGACATGCAGGGAGGGAAGTCAGCTGTCAGCTCCTGGAAGGAACGCAGGGGCTGTGTTTATCAGCAGACCCCACGGCTTCCTCCTTCTCTGCCGCGGGGCCTTGTGGGCCCAGGCCAAGCCCTCTGCTACCCTGGGCCTGAGTCCCAGGCAGGCAGGATGGTGATAAAACTCAACTGGCCCGGCTCAAGCCTCGGGGATCGGGAGGTTAATGAACTTGTGCTTGGGAGGCGCGTTCCGCTGCCAGGTGCGCCCCGTGGGAGGCGTGAGGATGCGGCGCCGGTCACCGTGGTTGTTGGCCGTTGGGAGGAGGCCAGATGGGAGGCGAGCTGCCTCGAGGAGGGGCTGCTGGATCTCACGCACAGTGCAATCTAAGATGTGCAAATTCCTGCAGCGGGGTTTCTAAATGAAGAAGCTGAAGGGTCTATTCACTAAGGAAGTGTCACAACTTGTCAGCGTTGCAACCCGATGGCCAGCCCTGCTCGATTTAGGATCGAGGGGTCTGAGGCAAATGCTGGCTGGCAAGCTTCCGGTCCCTGGCGTTCACTGCCCCGCTCTCAACAAGACCACCTGCTTTTCCTTTGGTGAAGCTGCCCCTTCTCTTTTCTCAGCCATGAGGTATGGGGGATGGACACCTTCCTACCCCAAGGAGGAGATGAACTGGTCCAATTGATCAGTGTGTCCTGTCACCCGGGCCACCTGGAGGGAATGGCTCAGCGATGGGCACGTGACCCAGTTTCAGATCTGTGTGTGGAGAAACTGCTCTTTTCTCCTGACTGTGGAGTCTGAGGGTATAAGGGCAAGAGGTGGGAATGCCTCTGGCTGTTGAGGGATCGCAGGGGAAGCGCAGAGCTGCGACTGGGCACTGAGGCGGGCTGAGGCTCAGAATGCAGCTGACGCGGTACAGACACAGCGTGAGCCGCGTGAGCCTGGCTACGGCATTCATTACAAAGAAATGTGTCATTTTTCTTCTCTTTTTTTTTTTTTTGTTTTTTTTTTTGCGGTACGCGGGCCTCTCACTGCTGCGGCCTCTCCCGTTGCGGAGCACAGGCTCCGGACGCGCAGGCTCAGCGGCCATGGCTCACGGGCCCAGCCGCTCCGCGGCACGTGGGATCTTCCCGGACCGCGTCCCCTGCATCGGCAGGCGGACTCTCAACCACTGCGCCACCGGGGAAGCCCTCCCTAGATTTTTTTAGACGGCACATTTCCTGATTCCTCCTTGCCTTGTGCCAGGCACCGAGCCATCTGCCCTTACAGACCTTTCCTCTTCCAGCTGCACAGTGGCCCCGTGGGCTGTGGATTATTTACTCAGTTTGACAGTCACACACCCCCAGGACCAGACAGCTTAAGAGGCTTATGTAAGGTCACACGACCTCTAAATGATGATGCCAGACTCCAAGCCAGAACTCCAGTCTGGGCTGGAGCAGGGATCTTTCTGCTTTCACATGAGCTTTACGTGTGACTTTGGGAGGGCTTCCTGTTAAGTCCCCATTGGCCAATCACAAGATGGGTGACCGATGAACCAAACAGTTATAAGAAAGGCTTGGGTAGAGGAAGAGATGAGAGGATGTGCTGGACACACACCTTCTGACCCAAAAGAGAAACGCTCATCCGTTATCCCTCCACCCTGATGCTACCTTGCCCTTTCACCGTTCGTGCCTCAGCTCCATCGACCCGCTCACAGCCATATCCTTGCCCGGTCGCTACAATCATATCGGACTCGATGAAGATGAACATCACTTTTTGCAGCTAACTTTATATCCTTAACATTTTCTATCCGCATAACCTCCGTAATGAAGATTTCCATCCTTTTACACGACTGCATTGTGCTGACGCATCATACTTTCCTGATTAGCTCTACTACCGTGAGACATTTAGGTTATTTCTGTGGTTTTCTCTCACCTTTCCCTACTTCCAATAATTGTGCAATAGACATTTTTGCGCCTATAGTTTTTTATTTCTGTTGAGTGATTTCTTCAGGGTAAGGAAGTGGGATTGTCAGGCTGGAAGACATAAGTATTTCTAAGGCTCTTCCTAAGAGCCTTTCGGCTTTTCAAAAGCTTTCCACCCATTTCTATTGCTGCCAGCAGGGTAAGACTGCCAGTTTTACTGTAACCTTGCCAGTGCTAGAGGTTATCATCAAAAATCATTTGTTAACTGAGGTTTGTTAACATCAAATGGGATGTTAAGGTTGCTCTAATTTTATTTCTTGATTACAAGTGGTGCTGGATATTTCTGTATGGGCTTACAGGCTATTTATATTTTCTCTTGTGTGGACAGGCTTCTGTCTTCTGAAACTTCACGCTCCATTACATGGATGTCTATGTGCTGGGGAGGAGGGGGGATGGAGACTGGGGCAGAAAGATGCTAAGTTTACCACTGTCAGAGCAGCTCCCACCGAACAGAAATGATTGTACTGAGGGGCCCTTCCTCCCTCAGCCTTCAGGCAAGACATGAATGCCTTCAGAAACCCTCATAAGTCAAGGTTCTCACCTCTGGGTCCAGAACTTGCTCCTCAGTGGGTGAAACAACCTGGCTGAGTTGGGTGGAGTCACTTTCGATGGCCTGGAGGACTTTCAGAACCTTCTGCTGGTGTCTGAAATTGATTTTGTTTTAGCAAACAGGTATCTGATAGTAATGATACACAACAGAGAAAGTTTGCATCAAGGGTACCAGGCTTACTTTTCTATTTCAGAGAGAAGTAACAATTTGAGACGAAAATACTCACACCCCCGCAGACAGATCAAAGGCGCACACCAGCTGGTTTTCTCCCTTTATAAATAATTGTACAATTAGCGATGAAAGAAGGGCCAAGTAAGAGAAACTGCTTGGGGCCAGATGGCCAGACGATCTCCTTAAGCTGACTGCTAGGCTGTAAGAGTCTTCAGCGGGTGTCTACACAGTACATACAGCCTGCAGGTCAAATGCAACCGGCAGCCTGTTTCTGTGTGGCCTGCAAGCTAAGAATGGTTTTTACATTGTTAAAGGGTTGTTAAAACAAACAAAAAGTGAAAAGCCTGAAGTATTTGCTATCTGGCCCTTTACTGGAAAAGTTTGCCGCTCCTGATCTAGTGACCTGCCTTGCATCTCTAGTTTCTGAGGACACAGCATTCCAAACCTAGCAGAGAGCTGTCTGCAAACACATCCTACTTGTGCTGTTTAAGGCTGAGAACTCCCAAGACCCTGAAGCACAAAGGATCTTGATGATGAAGAAAGAAGCATTTGGTGATGTGTGTGCTGCTTGTAACATATCCTGTATCTGTATCTGATGTAACATATCCTCATGGCCCAGCCCTTTCACTCGCGGAGGAAACTCCAAGTTCTTATTCATGGCCACAGTGGTCCACAGCATGGTTTCCAATCTGGGGTCTGCAGACTCCTGGAGGAGTGGCTAGCACTGCCTTTAGCCTATTCAGAGTTTTTCTACAAATTATCAAAGGCAAACACCCTCTGGATGGACACATATCTGGAGAGTACATAGATTGGCCAGGAAATTCCTCCTTTGTGCAGAGAAAAAGCCCCCATGCCTTTCGGGGCTGATGCAGCCTCAGGCCAGAGCCTCAGCTTAGTGACCACTGTGCAGGCTGGATTTCAGCTGCTCTCACCGCTCAGCCAGGCATGGGCGCTGCACAGACTGCCACGTGCCCAGCTCTGCACAGCGGCCCGGGGAGCATGGTGGGGCTCAGATGTGTGCTTGAAGCTATTGGCTCGGCATGGTGCATCTTTCTGAAGATCAGTGTTGCCTGATGACTACAGGAAAGCCTTTATTTTGATAATAAAACTTGACAGTGCCAATCACTGATGCTATGTGTGAACGGAAGAGAATGCTGCATTTGAACAAACTCTGAATAGAGAAAAGAAGGTTCAGAGGACACTGCCTTGGGTCACTGTCTGCCGCGAGGGCTGCTTCCGTGGAAACCTTTGAGGAGACTGAAGTTTTACATGGGCTGAACGGAACTGAACAAGCCAAGAGACATGTGTCTGAAAGAAATCAAGTCAATTTCAGGCTTTTGGGTTGGAGGGAGGGTGAGGGGGGATGCAGTCTAAGGGAGCAGTTTTAAATGGTCTGGAATCAAAATGCAAAGAAAAACCTCAGTTAATAAGATGCTCATGGCTGGATGGCTACAGGTTGCTGTTTTTGTTTTGAAGCTGCCTCGATAAGTACCTGCTCCCCAGAAGGCCGATCCTGTCAATGGCTTCACTGACGGCTCTGGCTCCCCCTGCTGCCCTGGACTGCTCCTGCGAGCTGGTCGCTGTGCTCGTTGCCGCGGTGATGGAGGGCAGCTGAGGGAGGATGGAAAAGCTTATTAAACAGATGTCCGAGGCCACCCTCCCGGCCCAAGACACAGCAGAGCCACGGTCAAAGGGACACACTTCGCAGGCCATCAGTCTTGTTGCGGGAAACTGGGAACAGGAATGAGGGTGAAAGCGACTACCTGGGGCTGATTAGATCTAGAATCCCCTCACATCTTTGCAAAAAACGTGGGATCTCAGTTTCTTATGATCTGGGAGGTCCCAGGAAACGGTCTGCTTCAATGAGCCATTGAAAAATTTCTCTCATCAAAACCTTTCCCCTCCTCCAGTGAACCTCTGTTCTGTTTGCTACAAAGTAATGGGACTCCATGGAGAATGCCAGTAACATTAGACCCTTTCATTTTTAATCCTCCAAGCCTTTTCCCCTTCTTTTCCATTTATCATTTAAACTACAAATGTGCTCTGATCTTTATCTGCAAATAATCGTAGTCATTGGAAGCTCTGTGAATCAGGGGTCAGGTCATCCAGAAATCCTGGACCGCAGGGTGGGCAAAGTGGCAAACCTGTCAGAAATATTGGCTGGCAATGGTTTAAGATGACTGGGAAGTAATAGAAAAAGTAGGAGCGATGCCAAAAGAAACCCACTATGTTGCTCTGGGGTGCTGCCCTGCCCAGCACTCTGTTTCATGAGCGTTCTCTCCAATTCCTTACTGTCCACCCCTTATCTTCCCCTGTCCTCTTCTCCTCCACGACTCTCCCACTCCTGGAACAGGCCAGGCTCATTCCCACTTCGAAGCTTTTCCCCTGTTCCTTCCGCTTGGAATGCTGTTCCTTTGTTGGCTGGCTCCTTCTTACTAGGCAGGGCTCAGCCTCAATGGGACACCTTCCAAGGGGCCTCCTTGGATCCCCCTGTGGGAGGTAGCCACCATCCTATACCCTGTCACTCTCTCACCCATTAGCACCTTGTATTGCCACCTCTCTCTGAAGTCACCTTGGTTATATACGGCTTTATTCGTATATACTCGAATCTTGTCTGAAAGCTCCCCGAGGCCAGGGGCTGCTCTGGTCTGACTCGGTCACCCCTGTATTCTGAGGACACAGCATAGACTTGTGCACAATCTAACAAAGACGTTCCCAGGTGTTTTATTAATTCACGACCATATTTCCTGGGGCCATCTTTGCTGAGATTGGCCTAACTGACCTAGATAGGTGTAGATATAAATTTATTTATTTAGGATACTGAGATCCTTTTCTGCGTTATCTTGTCAGGAAATGGAAACGTAACAAGGGACTGGAATCAGCAGGCCTGGGTGAGGTCTGGCTTCCACTCATAACCTTGGGCAACGTGCTTCAGCACGGGTCTCCCCATCTGGGAGATGGGCAGAATGCTGGCGTGCTCAGGGAGCACAGTGAGGTCCTGCTGGGACCGTGTGGAGAAGGCCCTCTGGAGACTGTTGGCTGCTGTGGGAATGGGGCTCTGCTGTCCCTCTCTGGCCTTCACTGACCTCAGGGGTCTCCTCCTTCAGCAGACCGGTCCATGACTCTGCTGGTGGTCTCTCTGTGCCCTGGAAGGATGGAATCACATGATCTGAGGTCAGAATAAAGCCATCCACTTCACATCCTTCACTGATAGAGGTACAGACTGTCTTGAGGTCATAGACACAAATGTCAGGGGCAAAAGGCCGAGCACCAGGAAAACAGACAACAGATGCTGCTTGGTGATCACCCCAAAGAGCAGCCCGCCAACAGGGCCTGGGGAGCAACTAGCGGTGTGGACGGGGCCCTAGGCTTTCAGGCTGGCAGACCTCAGCCACTTCCACAGACATGCCATGAGAAAGCCACCCGGATTCCCTGGGTGCCATCAGCCATATCTATAAAACAGTGTGATGAAACCAGCCCTGCCTGTTTCAGGGCTACTGTGAACATCAAGTTAAGGTAAAAGATTTCAACAGGTGAGTCAGGGAACATGCTTCTGAGAAAGGATGTAGACATGAGGGATGTCCAAGGCCTCCAGCTCCCCAGAGACCCCCGCTCCACCCCACCATCCATCCTCCTGTTTGCTGCTCAAAGCCGAAGGCTGCGGGCACCAACTCAAACACCTGTAGGGCCAGAGGGGTTTCCTGAGAAGGTGAAGCAGGCCAGGAGCAGGACATTAAGGAGTGGTGAGGACTGCGGAGGCTGGAAGGGCTCATGCTCTGGGGAAGGGGGTCTTTCCAGAGAAGCCAGAGCTGGTTGTTTGCGCCATCCTGTCTCTGACACACCAATGCTCAACTCTAGTTGAAGGTATTCAGGGTTTGTAAGGAAATCAGCAAGAATTGGAGGCATATTAGCGTCCAACTTAGGCCTAGGAAACAAAAGATGGAAAGGAGGTGGAGGAAATGGGGACTTCGACAGGTCAGTAGCAGCTGTGCACCAGACAGTGGATGCGCTGATTGGTCTAAGGTCAGGGATGCCTCCACCGCTCTCTCTCCTCACCATGTGCTCTTGGCAAGCACTGCTCAGACACTGCCTGGTCCCTGAGTAGCCCAAGTCCTTCTCCATCCTTTCCCTCTGCCTGGGAACGCACCTGTGGTGGGCTGGCGGGGGGCTCAGCCTTTCTGCTGAGGATCGCCCTCTGCAGGGCTTCGTTCTCCACCTGGATGGCTCTGAGCACGGCTGAGGCATCCTCCTCTCGGTCCTCAGCCTTGCACACGAGTTTTCGTGTTGCTGATAGGGGTCTCTCTCGGTGGCTTCCAGGTCCTGGGGGCAGAAAACAGGGGGTGAGCCTTTAGATTGCATTCTTGGAGGGCAGCTCCCAATTGATTAGACTCAAATTGAGGAACGTTCTATAAAAACAACTGGCCCATACTCTCCAAAAATGTCAAGGTCAAAAAAGACAAAGACAGCCTGGAGAGCTGCTCTAGATGAAAGCAGACAGGGCAGACATGGCAGCTGAATGCAACGGCCATCCCGAGGCTGGATCCTGGGTCGGCAAATATCCCTGTAAAGAACACTATTGTAGCAAGTGGAGAAATCCGAGTAGAGTCTGTGACTTGGATAACAGTATTGTATTAATGCTAACTATCCTGAATTTCATACATAAGTGCACTGTGGCAACGTAAAATGAATGCCCTCGTTCTTAGGAGATACATACTGCAGTGTTCAGGGTAAAGTGGGATGCTGCCTACAATTTAATCTCAAATGATTTAAAAATACACACACGCAGAGCAAATATAAAGCAACTGCGGCAAAATGTTAACAACTGGTGAACCTGGGGGAATGGGAGTGTCATTTGTAGTATCCTTGCAACTTGCCTTTACATCTAAAATTGAAATAAAAAGTTAAAAAGTTAGCCCTCTAACAAAGTGCCTATAAGGACTAATACCTGACATTGTGAAGAAGGATGGGTATTTGGGAATATTTTTGCTTTGTTTCATATTTACATGGGTAGTAAGAGTTACAAAGAAATTACTCCTCAACTGAAGAAAAAAATATTGCAAAGCTGTAGTCGGTTCTGGAAGTTCTAATGAGTGGAACACTGATTTTATAATATGCAAAAATATTTGCAATATATGAAAAAGTACCCAGCAAGACTGGTTGGAAAAAAATACATTATGGCACGTTTACCCAATGGAATACTACGCATCTGTAAAAAGAAAGGCATTCTAAAATATCTATAGATAAATATGGTGACCTGAATGTGCTTCATAATCACCTGGGGTGTGGGTGTGGGTGCAGATGAAATTGGTCATCAATTGAACATTGCCAAGGTCGGGTAATGAACATGGGGGGTTATGATAACATCCTCTCAAGCACTTATGTTTGGATTCTTTCTCTGTTAAAAAAAAAAATCTCCGTTTAAAAATAGAACTGCTCAAAATGTTTCCATTGGGATGTTTAAAGAGGCTTTAACCTACTGAATTTCAACCCCTCGGCAAATATTTATTGAGTGCCCCTCTGCCAGGCTCTGTTCTTAGCGCTGGGGACACTGCAGCGACCATACAGATCAAGACCCTTGCCCTTGTAGAGAGAGGCAATAGGCAGAGAAACAAGAAATACTCTAGGGTGTTCCATGTCAGAAAATGATATGGAAAAACAAGAAAAGCAGAGCAGGGTAACAGAGATGGGGTGAGCAGGGTGGCAGGTTGGCCACACGGAGCGTTGGGGAAGTGTGGTCCAGGAACCAGTGTGAAGTGAG
This sequence comes from Monodon monoceros, assembly GCF_005190385.1. Taxonomy (NCBI): domain Eukaryota; kingdom Metazoa; phylum Chordata; class Mammalia; order Artiodactyla; family Monodontidae; genus Monodon; species Monodon monoceros. The sequence goes on along the minus strand of NW_021703769.1, from coordinate 69,385,308 downwards.
AGGCCTGAGAAGGGGTGGGGAGGGCCAAGGCAGGGCCTTGGAGGACACTGTAAGGCCATTACTCCGAGAGAAATGGGGAGCCACTGAAGGCTTGAAAGCAGGGGACCTGATTTGACTTAGGTGCTGAGTGGAGAACAGAATGAAGGGAGGTGAGGGGGAAAGCAGAGAGGCCAGTTAGGGCTCCTGCAGCTGCCCAGTGGAGCGGGGACACAGGGTGTGGTCAGTTTCTGCGTGTATGTTGCAGACAGAGCCAGCAGGATTTCCTGACAGAGTAGATGTGGCTGGTGCAGAAAGAGAGTCAAGAACGATGCCAAGGTTCTGGCCTGAGGAAACAGATGATGGGGTTGCTTTCAGTTGAGCTGCGGAGGGCTGTCAGAGGAGCAGGTTTGGAAGCGAAGAGCAGGGGCAGCTTGGAGCCCAGAGATGTGATTTTGGCGTCAGGGTGGAGCTGTCGAGTTGGCCTGTACACACACACGAGTGTGGAGTTTGGGAGGGTGGTCTGGGCTGGAGATGTGAATTCAACCTAGGCAACTTCGTTGCATCATTTAACAACAGTATCAAAGACTGACATTAACGTTGGCCTATAACGAACTGGGAATTGATAGCTATGACTTCTCTGGGGAGATACAGATATAGATATAGATAGCCTGGTACAAATTCTTGTTAAAAACCAGCAACCTGGGCTTACCTGGTAGCACAGTGGTTGAGAGTCTGCCTACCAATGCAGGGGACACGGGTTCGAGCCCTGGTCCGGGAAGATCCCACATGCCACGGAGCAACTAAGCCCGTGCACCACAACTACCGAGCCTGCGCTCTAGTGCCTATAAGCCACAACTACTGAGCCCATGTGCCACAACTACTGAGCCCACGCACCTAGAGCCAGTGCTCCGCAACAAGAGAAGCCACTGCAATGAGAAGCCCGCGCACCGCAACGAAGAGCAGCCCCCGCTCACCACAACTAGAGAAAGCCTGTGCGCAGCAATGAAGACCCAACGCAGCGCGCAGCAACGAAGATCCAACGCAGCCAATAAATAAATAAATAAATAAAAATTGAAAACAAACAAACAAACCCCAGCAACCTTCCATCCTCATGACCTCAGTAAACAGGCACCGCTGATTATTAGAGATTTAGTTGGAGCCCTTTATCCTCCTGCTATGTTAGAATTTGCATCTGAATGAGGCTTCAAGTAGCAACACCAAGAATGGCTTTGGCAGGAGAGGGAGTATAGCCAGGTACTGGGGTTGGTGGAAAAGCTAAGCTAAAATGAGGGGACACCAATTTCTTCCAGGCATCCAGGAGAGGGGCTTTGGATGTGAATGCCCAGGGACCGGGCAGGCACTCTGAGTGAGTGAGACTGAACTCGGGGTGGGTGTGGGGGAGATGGGAGGCAGCTGAGCCACTGCCCAGCTCCAGCCAATGCCTGCCAGACAAAGCTGTGCTTCTAGTGTTGCCAGGTTTTTCTCCAAGAAAAGTTAGAATCTGAAGTTTATGTGAAATCCCCCTGAATTTATTTGTTCATAAAGTATTTCAGTTTTTAGGAAACGTGAAAGCCAACAGAACCCAAGGTCTGGTCTAATACAGGCCACGGCAAGTCCCAGCTGCTCCTCCAGGAAAGTCAAGGGCACCCAAAGGAAGCCCTGCATGCCTTCGGATGGCTGGCTGGCCTGGGTGATAATGGCAGTGGGTCATTCTCTGACTTTGATGGACTCTTGCTGCAGCTCCATTACTGCTCCTGGGGACATAGAGTAAGGCACTGCTGGCAATGTGACCTGGGGATTCTGTTCTCCCCAGTCAAGGCTGCTTTAACTCTGTTTTCCTTTCTTATCAGCTACTCGACCTGCTCTGCAACTCGAGGGATAAGAAGGTGAGACCTGGAAGGAGCTGATGGAGGTGGGGATTCTCATTGCCATGGAAACACTGTGGGTCCAAGGGGTGTGGGGAGGCCACTGGGATCTTCCTCACGCAGGTCCCTGATGCAGTTGGGAGGACAGGAAAAGAAAGTGAAAGAAAAGAAGTGGCCTTGAGCCCGTCTGGAGCTGGAACTGAGGAATCCTGAAGCACCAACACACCCTCACCCCAAGGGGGGCTGAAGCCGAACTGGGTTCCCCGCAAGGCACAGGCATTAATGACACAGGCTCTCAACTGTCACTACACTGTGGGATAAGATGCTGCTCTGGGTGCCGGGGTACAGACGTGGGTGGGAAAGGCATGTCCCTGTCCTCACAGACCTCACAGTCATGGGGCACAGACAGACACGGATCAGGCACACAGGACACGCCACCAGCAGGTGATGAGTGCTGGGGAAAAAGTCAAGTGGGATAAAAGCTAGAGATGACAGGAGGGGGAAGGACACTCGGTCAGGGAGGGTGACATCTGAGCAGAGACCTGAAGGCGGTGAGCCTTGTGAATACCCATATGGGGAGGCTGTTCCAGGCCAAGGGAGCAGCAGGTGTCAAGGCCCTGTGATGGGCGGAGCTTGGCACAGGGAGGAATGGCAGGGGGCTGGCCTCGGGGAGCGATGGGAAGCCTGGGGGGCAGCGGGGGGGTGGACAGGTCTCATGGGACCCTGAGGCCACGTAAGCCCCAGAGGCCTCCTGCTACTCCAGGAGGCCACGCCCACCTCGTTTGCTGCTATGCCCTGGCTCCGGCATTATGATCGTTGTCAAATGAATGGATGGAAAATGATTTCAGTTCCCAACCTTGTCAATCTCAGTATTTGTGAATATCATTAAAACATATCATTTCCTCCTCCATCTGCAGTAAAGCAGAGCTGAGAAATTTAAGGCCCCTTCAGATCCTATAGAGGATCCTACAAATAAGGGCCAAGGATCTTGTGTACAGCTAAACAAACGCGCCAGCACTCTTGACACTGGGGGTGCGAACCCCAGCATCAGTGCGAGGCTCGGGCAACGCCAGGATAAGCAGAACCTGAGATTCGTAGGCTCCTTCTGCATTTCATGCCTACAGCACTTATAAAGTCAGTCGAAGGAGAGCCCCTGCGTGGTAACCCTTGCCTATTTATTGCCACTATGTGGGCAAGAGCCCCGTCCGCTTGTGCCTCGGTGGCCTGGGGCTATGGTGGAGCATCGCGCCCGACAGAACTATCTGTTCTTGGCCACTACAACCCTGCGATCACCTCTTCTTGGAAAAGGATAATCAGGAAGGCATTTTCTTCCAGCGGGGTTCAGCTTTGTCTGCACAAACCCTTCTGCCCTGAGCGCCTTTCATCTGGGAGGGAATGCTCCTGCAACAACACGATCGTTGGGTCCTGCCTGTGCCCTTTGAGTCATATTAGGCTAAGAAGATGCTTTCAAAAATTAAATCAGGCTTTCTCTGAGTGAAGGTCAAGGCCACAGCTCCACCACCAGAGCTCTCCCCACCCACGGCTTCCCAGAAACGCGTGTCCACAGTGCCTGTGTCCTCCTGAATCACATCCCCGCTGCCTGGCTGTGTAGACTGTGCGTTTCCTCATTGCACACGAGGTCACTGCCTTTTGATTCCATTGGAAGTTCTCCTTGCTCGCTTGGGTGAGCCATTTCCACACTGGCCTGAGCACCACGTGAGGGTGGATTTATTCTCATCACAGATCTGGAGAACGGTGGATTTATTCACACAATAAATCATTACCACCAGCAAAAGCCAAATGGCACATTTTAATTTATCCCAAGCAGCTCTTTTCTGGTTGAAAACCACGCCTCTACTGTTAACTTCACTTTCTCTTTGCTTCACTAGAACTTGGCTTTCATCTCTCTTGCAGGGAAACAAAAGAGTGTATCAATTCAGGAGATTTACCATGAATGCAGCACATGTCACAAAGAAGACGTGAGGACATGGGGGCTGTCCGGTCAGCTCACCAGCCAGGTGGCTTCTTCCCACTCGCCAGCTATGACTCGAAAAGCTCAAAGTCAGCGTCTCAGCAAAATGACCCCTTCCCACATGCAAGGACCTTTGAGATCACCTGGGAATCCACTGAAAAGGCAAACATTACATCTGAGAATCACAAGGGTCTAACGTAGAGCTCATAGGCCGGCAGCCCAAAGGCTGAAGCCAGCCTGCAGATTGCGTTGTGTGCCTTTTTTTAAAAATTGGAAACAGATGCTAAGTTAAAAAAAAAAAAAAAAAAGAATAGGAAATCCACCTGAAAATCGGGATTCCTGGCATCTCTTGAAAAGTCCTATGATCTGACGTGGCAATCGTGAGCTGGGGAGCAGCTCCTGCTGCAGGCGTGGCATCAGTGATGGTCACGTGCCTGTAAGCCCGGAAACTGTGCACGATTTGTGCCGTGAAAGGTCCAGGGAAACAGCTGGCTTAGCCCTGTTTTGTCCTGAGCTGCACATACTCCCTCTAAAATCCACCCAGGAGGGGGAAGGGGGCTGCCCGCTGGGACAATAGCTTACATCTGAGTATTCCAGAGCCTCTGTGCATTTTAAGTTGGCTCAGCCTCAGCAGGCTACACGCTCCCCACAGCGTAGGAGACCGCGACAAATGGCCACAAACGCCTCCCACCTGCATCCCACCTGCAGTGTGCCATATCGCCCTGTGACGCTGCAGCATCTCCCATCAAAAGGCGGGTGGAATCTGTTTCTCTAGCTGGGCATGGCCTGGTGACTCCCTTTGGCCAACAGGTCCTTAGCAGTCACGACCAGGCGGAGCCTAACTTAAGAAAGGACTTACATGCTGGGGTGTGTCCTCTCGGGCTGCCTGGAGACCACCAGGCGCTGGGTAATGAGACCACGTGGAGCAGAGACGAGGTGTCCCAGCTGAGGTCCTTGGGCCAGCGGGACTGCCAGACGCTGTGAGGGTGGCCGTGCGAGACCAGCCAGCCAGGCACCCACTACGGAACCGGCCAGCCCCCTGCAGCAATAATAGAAGCATTGTCGCAGCCACCGCAGCGTGGAGGGGATTGTTAGGCGGCAAGAGATAGTTGATAACACCTGGCTCGTCCAGGCCTGTGCTCTTCTCAACTCTGAGGCTTATTTGGGGGCCTCTCCACAGGCAGATGCTGTCTGTAACCCTTAACACTCATTCTTCTGCTGCTGTCTCTTCGTGAGCCCAGGAATGCACGTGATTTTTAATGATTTTTTCAAGGAAGGCAGTCAGCCCCCATCTCCCCATCCCTGACTAAATGACTTTACTCTTTCCTCGCATATTACAGTCCTTTGCTCTGCACCCGGCCCCTGAAGAATTTGTAGCAAAGTGTCCTGTGTGGTTAGTTTTTGTAAGAAATGAGCAGCAGTTGCTTTCATCCTCCCAGCAGCAGTGACCTCCACGGCATCCATGTTTCCCTTCAGGGAACCACCTCTTCTCCATCTTCTCAGTCTACATGCTTTGGATGGATCTGGATCTGCCCCCACTCCTGGCCCTTCCTGGGCCCTTGAGAGAACAGGTGCCTCTCCCTGACTACAGAGACTGGAGATCGGTTCAGGGTAGAGCTGGTTCTTGGACTCTGCTGGAACTATTTGGAGAGGAGCAGTCCCTTTCCCCAGGGGTTGCTAAGTCAGTAAATGCGAGCCTGGAGCCACCAGGGACCATCTCCGGGCCACGCCTGAGACTACAGATGTGGTTCTCAAAGTGTGGTCCCTGGAGCAGTAACATCAGTATCACCTAGGAACTTGTTAGGAATTAAAACACTTAGGCTCCACCCTAGATGCACTGAATTAAAATTTGGGCAGGGTCCAACAATCTGGATTTAATTTGCTTGGCCAATAATTCTGATGCATGTTCAAGTTTGAGACCCACTGGACTCAAAAAGTAGAGCTAAGTGATGAAGAAACAGTTCCTGGTGATAGCATCATCTGAGTACCTGGATCCCACCATACCTGAGGGCAGATCTATAGTCCTGGACTTTTCAGGTCTCTGAGTGATACATTTTCCTTTGTTGCTTCAGCCAGTTTGCATTTCTGACACTTGCTATTAATAATGAACACTGACATATGTTATGAGACTCTGGACTTTGGCAGAATGGTCTTCCTGCTGCAGGTTTTCTTGACAGAAGTGCTAACTGCGCTAACTGCAGGGCTGTTAGGGTCTTCTAATTCACTCATGCTGAGGGGTGTTACTTTATTTCTGTGGTTGGCAGCTTGTCTGGGAAAAGTAGTTCCGATATATAACTTCCCTAGAGCACTCTGACGACTTGGACAGTAAACTTTCTGCAGTAAAGACTGATCTTCTTTCACCTTCAACAAGACAACAGGTCTCTGGAAGTTTCCTGGAAGGCTTATTGATAGAGACCAAAGTAACCCAGGGCATGAGGCCCTTTCATTAGAACAAGGGACAGTTATAGTGATAGAGAGGAATTAAGCTCTCGTGGAGTTGCACCATGTGTACATTTAATTGACATAAATTCAATTTTATGACCTTGGCCAAAGATAAAGGAGCAAGGAGAGAAATAACTCTTTTAAGAGAGCAGGCAATAGGTTACACTTATGGTAATGGCAGGCTATCTAATCCAGACCAACCTGTCCCTGGAGCACAACTAGAAAACCTGGACCAAATAGTAGTATAAAAATCTGTTTATAAAAAGAAACCTGTTTGAAGGCATGGAGAGTGAACAGGGCTGTGAAGGCTTACAGGCAGGAGAACAGAAACCTAGAGAGGTTACCCCAGCACCTGGGAAGTGTTTCCCCTCAAGGTGCTGCTGATTCTAAGAGCTGTTGCAAGGCTGAGAAACTGAAGAGAGCTGGTGACAGACTCAGGGCTACAGCCTGAGAGTCAGGGTGACCTAGAAAGAGCCAGGCGTGAAGGGCACAGAAAGGTTAACAATGTAGGCAAATCTAAATTACTATTGACTATTTTAATAATAATAATGATGTCTGGTGAGGTTTAATATCTAGAGAGAATTAAAATGCATGACAATAATAGCATTTAATTTTGGATGGGAGTAAATGGAGTTACACAGTTGTAAGGTCTCCACTGAATGAGAAGCGGTAAACTTGCTAATTTAAAGTAGACTCTAATAAGTCAAGAATACACGTTGCAATCTCTGGTAATGACTAAAGAATAGTAAAAGAATGTATAACTAACAAGCTAATAGAGAAGAAAAAAGAGGGATAATGTAAAGTAATCAGTTCAGAATAGGGCAAGAAAGGAGAGAAAAAGGAACATAAAACAGGCAGAACAAATAAAAAGCAAACAATAAAATGGCAGATTTAAACTTAAATATATCTGCAATTACATTAAACGTAAATGGACTAAATGTGCCCATTAAAACACATTGATTGTTAGAGGATAAAAATAAAAACCAATTACATGGGGTTTACAAGAGACAAAACCCAATGTAAGGATGCAGAATGTTTGAAATGAAAGAATGAAAAAGGATACGCTACATAAACACTAACCAAAAGAAAGCTGGTCAACTTTAAGACAAAAGCATTATTAGAGTGAAAAAGAGACAACACATGGTGATAAAAGGTTCAGTTCACCAGGAAGATATAAGAAGGCTGATTTTGTATGCCCCCCGGAAAGACGTCCCCCCCACAAACAGAAAGTAAAGCATCTAAGCAGTCCAGATTTTGCCTGGACAAGTGAGAGCTGGTTTGAGTCTTCTGTCCTTTCAGCAAGTCTCAGGGTCCTGTGCCTCTGGAGGAAGGAATATCTCAGTGACCTCAGCATAATGCCAGTGCTTAAAGTCACATTTTCCCTACAACCAGACCCTAAACAAGGCCAACTGCTTCATCTGGAGCTTGACCAAGAAGCTGTGATTGTCCCCACCCTGGAGGAGCAATGACTCTCTTGGGCTTAAGGAGAGGTGATATGGCTGTATGGGGTTTTCTAGATGGAGCCACATACGCTGCACTTGATCATCAGTCTGAGGGATTTTCAAGGGTAGCTTTAACCACCTGCACTTTTTTTGACCTTTAGAACCTCATCCCCGTGGGACATGTGGCTCCAACGTCATCCCATTTCAGTATGAGAGTGGTAACAATGCCATGGTTTTCAACTTTCCTTTTTTTCAAATTTGGCTAATGTAGGAGCCATGTATACTTAACAGATAAAGGCTGACCTCCAAACCTGTTCAAAATGAGGATTCCACCACCTCAAACAGTGTCATCTTTAAGGGAATCAATGGGACAAACTGAGAACCAAGTGCCAGGGACAGCTGGTAATCTGATTTTTACCAGATGGACCCAGTGACATGTGCTGTTTATGTGAATGCATTGCTTCCTTGCCATGGTGGTCAGGAAACTCAAAGTCATGAGTGTGACCCCCTGAGGCATTCATCTGTTCACCCCTTGGCGTCAACTTATTGTTCCTACTCTTGTTTTCCCTTTACCTTCATTTCCTTACATATTTGTTAAAGTCTTCTTGCACTACAAAATTTGTTAGAACATGTCAGAACTTCTTGGAGAAAGGCAGATTATAAATAATTAATGAAGCTCGACTTCTCAAAAAACTGTACATGAAGGTGTGTGTTACAGTTGACTTGTTGAAGTCTTAACCTCCTAGTACCTGTGAATGTGACCTTATTTGGAAATAGGGTCTTTGCTGATGATCGAGTTAAGATGAGGTCATTAGAGTGGGTCTCAATCCAATATGACTGGTACCCTTATAAAAAGGGGAAACTTGGACCCAGAGACAGATGTGTATACAGGAAAGCACCAGGTGAGGGTTGGAGTTATGTTGCCACAAGGCAAGGAAATACCAGAAGCTAGGAGAGAAGCCTGGTGCAGATTCACCCCTAGTGCCTTCAGAAGGAACATGGCCCTGCTGACACCTTGATCTTGGACTTCCCAGCCGCCAGAAATGTGACACAATAACTTTCTATTGTTTAAGCCAATCAGATTGTGGTACTTTGTTACAGCAGCCCTGGGAAATGAATACAGTATTTGAAATGATTTTAGCTGATACATGGTTTAACTTTAAAAATGTTAACAGCTATATATTTATATTAATGAACATTAGAAAAAACAGAACAAGTGACTCCAACCTGTGGATTTTAGGCACGTCATTGCTTCGAACTAGACTGATGTGGGTATGTCGCAAGCAAATAGCAGTTTAGTTGACACACGAGGGGCCATGCAGTGGAGTGATTGAGAACAGATACTCTGCAGCCAGGTTTTAAACACTGGCTTTACACTTACTGGCTGTGTGACCTTGGACAGATTCCTCAACCTCTCTGTGCCTTGGTTTCCTCTGTATAATAGTGTTGATAATAGCAGTACCTACTGCACGGGGTTGTTTGAGTGATTAAATGCAAGATTAACACGTGTGGTACAAAACACAGCCTGGGAGCTGGTTCAGTGCTTTGTAAGTGCTGGCTCTTCATTTTATTACCCAGAAACGTAAATATTTAGTGATCATGGCCAGCACATGAAGGAGGGAGATCTCAGTGAGCCCAGTAGGATGGCTGGGAAGGGTGCTTGACTGCCACCGTGCTGCTCCCACTCTACCAGGGGCTCTGGAAGTTTCCTGCACAGTGGCACTCCATCCTTGGTTTCATTTCTTTTAACAACTTGTCTTTTTTTTTTTTTTTGCGGTACGTGGGCCTCTCACTGTTGTGGCCTCTCCCATTGCGGAGCACAGGCTCTGGACACGCAGGCTCAGGGGCCATGGCTCACGGGCCCAGCCGCTCCGTGGCATGTGGGATCTTCCCGGACCGGGGCACGAACCCACGTCCCCTGCATCAGCAGGTGGACTCTCAACCACTGCGCCACCAGGGAAGCTCTTAACAACTTGTCTTGGAGGAATTTTCTAAAAAGCCATTTAAAATTTTTTCACATAGAGTGAACACCAGGAGTACAGACTGGAGTCCTGTCAACTCGAGCAGTGGTCAGTGGAGCCAGTCCAGGTGTAGAAGAAACAATGGCTCAGGGCTTGCCCTCCACACTCTCCACCAGCTGACCCTGAACAAGCACTTGCTCTGAGCCAGATGCTCCTCTAAGCAGTCTATCCATCCAGTCCTTTAATCCTTATACTGACCCTCAGAGGAGAGTCTTACTCTTATCCCTGTTTGGCAGATGGGAGAGTGAGGCCCAGAGAGGTTAAGTAACCTGCCCAAGGTCACAGAGCTGGTAGGTGGACGGGAAGGATTTGTACCAGGTGGTCAGGCTGCAGAGTCTGCCAGGCCTATTTTCTGCCAGGGTTTCTGGGCTGGTGGGCTGTCAGCCCAGAGCTGCTGGTGGGCTGTCTCACCACCCTAAGAGCCTTTCTGAGAATGTAGGGCATAAAGGAGAAGCTGTGCCAAGAGGTGGGGAGAGGCAGACTGCTGACATACTTTAATTACTGGGGTCTGGCTGTGCCCAAAGATCACACCACCTTTGAAAGTTCATTTACATGGGTTGATGTAGATGCTTTTCCTTCAATCCACTCTTTTTATCACTTGCTATCTAAAAATGCTTTGCCTTGTATTAGTACGGTCATTTCCCCCCATTAGTTTGCGGCTTGATAAGGGTTAATCAGGGAATGCTTGGGTGCCACGTTAGCCAGACCTCCACCTGCAGCTCTGCCTCAGGGCTCCACCGGCACCCAGAGCCTCCTGAGCCAGGGCACTGGAGGGTCAACACCACCAGGCACAGCCCACAACCCAGGACCGAAGGGAGGGTCCCTCATCCACCCCGGGGTGGGAGCAGGCTTCTGCTCAGCACCGTCCCCTGAGCTCCCCAGCCAGGTGGAGCTCCACTTGCCCAGTGAACTTGCTTGGTGATGAAGCCAGTTTGGGCTCCTCCCCTTTCCTGTCCCCTTCCAGGGACCACCTCCCAACTAGATTACTTGTTCTGGAAACCTTATCTCAGAGTCTGGTTCCGGGGAATCCAAACAAGACAATATTTACATAGCAGGGAACAAACGCTCAGTAAGTGGAAGGATTGTTATCACTTCCTCCGCCTCCTTCCATCTGCCCTGAGCTGCTGGGAAAAGAGCTTCAAGCCTCAGGCCTCATGCACGGAGTGCACTGGTCCAGATCTGGGAACCGTGACTGTTTGGAGTAGGGGTTGCTTCCTGCCACCGAGTCCCTTGGCCCGTCCCTGCAGCAAACAGTCCCTCCAGCTCCTCAGTAAACATGGATGGAATGTCTTGGTCACAGAGGTCACTTGTCTAACAAGGCTGGTTGCCTGGGGCTGGATTTTGCCCTAGGCACCCCACAGTTGCAAATTCTTAGGACACCAGGATGCCTTGAGCTCTCTGAGCTTCTTTGGATCACAGAAATCAGAAGCAAGTTGCCCTCACAGAGTCACCCCAGCCACTAGTTTGGATCCACAGCATCAGACTGAGATGTTTCATCTGCAGCCTCCAGTGTGTGCAGTCTGCTGGTTAAGGACACAGCAGTGGAGTCATTCCACCAGGGTTTGAGGCCTACATCTGCTGCTTTCCAGCTGTGTGAATCACCTGCTCTGTGCCTCAGTTCCTCATCTGAGAAATGGGCACAATCGGAGAACCCACCTCAAAGCCTGGAGATAAGGATTATAATTTACCTACACATATAAATTACATATATAATTTACTTATACAGTAAGTCCCCTACATACGAATGAGTTCTGTTCTGAGAGTGGGCTCGTAAGTCCAATTTATTCATAAGTCCAACAGAGTTAGCCTAGATACCCAACTAACACAGTCAGCTATATAGTGCTGTACCGTAATAGGTTTATAATAATTTTCACACAAATAATACATAAAAAACAAACACAAAAAATAAAGAAAAATTTTTAGGGGACTTCCCTGGCAGTCCAGTGGTTAAGACTCTGTGCTCCCAATGCAGGGGTTGTGGGTTCGATCGCTGGTTGGGGAATTAAGATCCCACATGCCGTGCGTGGTATGGCCAACAAACAAACAAAAACAACAACCACACATTTTAAATCTTACAGTAGAGTACCTTGAAAAGTACAGCAGTGCAGTACAACAGCTGGCATACAGGGGCTGGCATCGAGTGAACAAGCAAGAAGAGTTACTGACTGGAGGAGGGAGAGGAGGTGGGAGACGGTAGAGCTGAAGGATCGTCAGCAATAAGAGATGGAGGGCAAGCTGCAATTTCACTGAAGCCTGACGTTGATGGAATCCATGTTCACATCTTTGAAAGTTTGCAACTTGAAGGTTCGTATGTAGGGGACTTACTGCATATAGGTGAGTAAATTTCATATAGAATTTATATATATATATAAGTAAACTATATAATGTATATAAGTAAATGATAAGTAAACACATAGTAAATTGTAATAAATAAAAGCTTACAATGGTGGCTGGCTCATGGTAAGTACTCAATCAATGGACCCCCTCATTTCATTAGAAGGGCGGCACACGGACCTTTCACCATAAGCTTCTTTGTACCTTTAGAATGTCGTATTATCTGCTTGTATTGTTACCCATATAAAGTAAAAGCAACTTCATTTAAAAGTAAAAACAAAAATAAAACAAATTTTCAGTTATAACCACATCTTGGCTTTAGACCCAGAAAGTAACTGTGACAGTTAATTTTAGGTGTCCACTTGACTAGGCCATGGGGAGCCCAGCTATTTGGTCAAACATTATTCTGGATGTTTCTGAGAGGGTGTTTGGGGGTGAGATTAACATATTAATTGACAGAAGAAAACAGACTGCCCTCCATAGTGTGGGTGGGCCTCATCCAATCAGTGGAAGGCCTGAATAAAACAAAAATGCTGATCCTCCCACGAACAAGAGAGACTCCTCCAGCAGACTGCCTCCGGATTTCATCTGCAACACTGGCCCTTCCTGCCTGATGGCCTTCGAACTGGAACACTGACTTTTCCTGGGTCTCCAGCCTGCTGACCCATCGTATAGATCGGACTTGGCAGCCTCCATAATTGCATGAGCCAATTCCTTACAACAAATTTCTCTCTGGGGGAGGGAAGGACTGGGAGTATGGGGTTAGCAGATGAAAACCATTACATACAGAATGGATGGACAACAAGGTCCTACTGTATAGCACAGGGAACTATATTCAATATCCTGGGGTAAACCATAATGGAAAAGAATATATAAAAGAATGTATATATGTGTATAACTGAATAATTTTGCTGTGCAGCAGAAATTAACACAACATTGTAAATCAACTATACTTCAATAAAAAAAAAGGGGAAAAAAATTTCTCCACCTCTCTCTCTCTCTCTCTCTCTCTATATATATATATATGTATGTATATATATATGCATATGTATATACACACACATCCTATTGGTTCTGTTTCTCTGGAGACGTTGACCAATAATACATTTGCTAAAAGCCAGCTCAGGCCTCGGGGAGCAGGGTGATGAAGCAAGAACTCCTCCATCACGGCACCCCACTGACCCAAAGCCCAGTCCCAACTGCTCGGGGGTGCACACAGAACTCTTACTTGAGCTCGCCCTCTCCTGGTCTGGGAACACGGTCAGGGGCTGGGGGCTCAGGTTTGGCTCGGGTTTGCTGGGAATGAAGACCTCAGCGTTGTCCTTCCGCTTAGCAGACAAATTCCTTTCCTTTTTATTACCTGTAAAAACACAATAGTTTATATGTCAAACACTGAGTGCAGGCAGAGTTGGGAAATTCTGCTCCAGCATCTGTTTATTTGTGTGTTCACTTATTCATTCAACAAATATTGATGGAATCCCTGCTCTGTGCCAGGCACCATGCTAGTTTCGGATTTGTTGCAGACAACAAAACAAGTTTGCTGAGAGCCGTTATGTGCCAGCTACCACATTTTGGTAAATAAGTGAATTCTTCTAGGACACACACAGGTTTTCAAGTTTTAACATTTCTGAATAGGGACAAGTCTTATAAACAATGGGGTACTGGGTTTAATTGGCAGCAAGATACATAAAATAATGATGTAACCAAGGATATGCAAGAGCAGGAAAAGTAGAGTAGGACATGTTTGCTGCCCTCGAGGCACATTCTCGCCGAGGAGAAGGATGGTTGAATGGATAAGACAGCAGGGCTGGCACAGAAGAAGGGATCCAGTACCAGGGTCACAGAGGAGCATGCAGCCTGGAGGACAGGGCTGGCAGGTATGCAGCCGACAGGGAAGAGAACACTTACAGATGACCAGGGTGTCTCCAGGGCACAGAAGAGGGGGCATTCAGACACAGGGAACAGTGTGTGTGAAGGCTTGAGAGCTGACACGCGTGTGGCAGGTGAGTGGCTAGGGTCTGGGCTGGCGAGAGGAGCCAGACAGTGAAGGGCCCACGGGCCATGATTTATAGTCAGTGTTTCCCAAAGTGGGGTGCCTGGACCACTTGTGAAACAGGTGATGATTGGGACTTCCCTGGTGGCTCAGTGGATAAGAATCCACCTGCCAAAGCAGGGCACATGGGTTTGATCCCTGGTCCGGGAAGATCCCACATGCCGCGGAACAACTAAGCCCGTGCGCCACAAGTACTGAGCCTGCGCTCTAGAGCCCGCGAGCCACAACTACTGAGCCCATGTGCCACAACTACTGAAGGCTGCGTGCCTAGAGGCCGTGCTTTGCAACAAGAGAAGCCACCACAATGAGAAGCCCGCGCACTGCAACGAAGAGTAGCTCCCGCTCGCCACAACTAGAGAAAGCCGGCGCGCCGCAATGAAGACCTAACGCTGCCAAAAATAAATAAAATTAAAAAAAAGAAAGCAATTATCTATCTTAATGTGTATGGGAAAAAAATAAGCAACCAGTGTATCAAACCTTGATTTCATGTATATTATTGTGTGGAACAATCCTAGAATTACGGAAGAAAAGAAAGGAGTGAGGAAGGAAGGGGTGAGGGGGTGGAGAGAAAAGGAAAGAAGGAAAGAAGAAAGGTGACTGGTTTAAATAACAGCTAAAAAATAGTATGAGTGGTCTGTGAATTTGGCAAAAAAAAAAAAATTGTGAAGAAGGTTTGCAAATGGCACAAGGCTGGGTAAAGTGGCTCCAGGCAGGAAAGCAGCTCAGGGGGCAGTGGGGCAGGTGGCTAAATGGAATAAAGAGAAAAAGCAGGGAGAAGAGTTAGGTCCCTGGACTTGGGAACCTCCAGCCTGGGAAGGTAGAAAACCTGGGAAGTGTCTGCTCAAATTCAAAGGAAATCCTGGGGCCTGTGGTGGCCCAAAGGAGGGAAGCCCCAGAATCAAGGGCGCTATGGGATTCTTGGGAGGTCAGGGTAGATGTTGGGGATGAGTGTGGGGTCTGTCCGACTTGCACTAACCTCTCTGCTATCCCCCCTTGACTTTGCAAAGGACACGTGTTTCTCTACACTTTCTCAAGTGGCTGCTCCCTGGTTGGCCTGATATCCAGGGCCCAAGGGCAGACCTGTGTGTGAGCGAGAAGCCACCATGTCCAATGGGACAAGACAAAGAATGGAAAGGGGCCAATGCCCAAACGGAGATTGGCTGTCTAAGTGCTGAAAATATGCTGATGATGGTAAGAACGACAGCCAGCATGTATTCAGTTCAGCCTCCTGAGTGCCCAGGCACCGGGACAGGTCCTTGGCACACACTGTCTCATGTGTTTCCCCAGCCATCCTAGTGGGTGGAGGGTAGGTAGAATAATGGACCTCAAAAATGGCCACATCCTAATTTCCGGAAGCTGTGGATGTGTTAGGCTCCAAGGCAAAGGGGAACTGACTGTGCTCGTCAGCGGACCTTAAACTAGGGACGTTATTTTGGATTATTCCGCTGGACCCAATGTAATCACAAGGGTCCTTAAAAGTGGAAGAGGGACAGAGTTTCAGTTTGGGATGGTGAAAAACTTACGGTGATGGATAGTGGTGATGGTTACACAACAATGTGAGTGTACTTCGTGACACCGAATTGTGCTCTTAAAAAGGGTGAAGACGGTAAATTCTATGTTATGTATATTTTGCCACAATAAAACGCATGTGCGTGAGCAGCACACAGGTGGAAAAGTGCTGCAGAAGAGGAAGATCAAAGGGAGACGTCACTATAGAAGAAAAGCACAGAGAGATGCAACGTTGCCAGCTTGGAAGGCGGCCAGGAGCCAAGGTATGTGACAGCCTCTAGAAGCTGGAAAAGGCAAGGAAACACATTTCCCCCTAGAGCTTCCAGAAGGAACATAGCCTTGCTGACACTGTGATTTTAGCTCAGTGAGACTCATGTCAAACTTCTGACCCACAGAACTATAAGATAAAAAGTTGGTATTGTTTTAAGCCACCAAGTTTGGGCTAATTTGTTATAGCAGCAGTAGAAAACTAATACATACTATTGCAGAGTAAGGCTCTGAAGTTCAAGTCGTTTGTCCAACAACACAGAGCTAGGAAGTGAGGGAATCAGGATTTGACCAGGCCTGCCTGGCTCAGAGCCCTGCCCTTAACCACTTTATTCCTCTCCTCCACTTTATGGCTCCCTCCTCTCCTTAAGACTGCCCTCCAGCAACTCTGGTGGAGGTCTGCCTTGGCCATCAAAAGTCTATACAAGGATATTTCTTAGGGCACCAAAGGACCCAGACTCTTGGTGCAATCCTAAACCATCAGGTCTTCATGGAAAGTGGCCTGGGTTCACTCATTTTGTACCACCCTCCCCCCACCCCTGGCCCCGACTCACTCGGCTGCAGCCATACTGGCCCTTTCTCTGTACTTGGGTACACCAAGCTCTTTCCCTCTCCAAGCCCTTTGTGCTTTCTGATCCCTGGACCTGCATGGCTGTTTCCATGACTGCTTTCTCTTCCTCATTCCTGTCCCAGCTTAAACATCACCTCCTCCGAGAAGGCTTTTCTGACCATTCCAGCTACTAGCATCCTTCTGTGACCCCCATCGCCCAACCAGTGTCCTGTTTTATAATCTTCACAACTTTCAAGACCATCAGGGTACCATTCTCTCCTCCCTGAATTCCTAACCCATGACCCAGCCCTCCCCTTTCCAGTTAATAGAAGAATAACTTCTGCTTTCTCTGTGCCGCTCATTCACTGCCCCTTGCTCACAGGGAGGACAAACGGGATGGGAGAGAGTGGGGGCAGGAAACCGTCGGGGCTCAGCCCAGGCCTTCCTTCTTCCCTCTTCTGTGGGTTGGGGTGGGGTGGGGTGGGGTGCCGTCAGGTCACATGGCCCCCTTCTACCATGCTGATGCCATCAGCGGTCCAGCTCTGCCAACATCTGGGGTCAGGGGTCAGTCTATGGCAGAGGGGCAGTACTTTCAGTTGGAGAGGTAATCATTTGCTCACCTTCCATCCATGATCATTTCTCATTTGTTTCACAATTTAGAAGGGAAAGCAGAGCGAGGTGGGGTTACTTACTGGCTCCTCAAAGCCCAATTATCACTTTGTAACTTCATCTGGTTTATTTATTTAGCCTAAAGATTAAGAGCGCAGGCTCTGGGCTCAGACTGCTGCAGATTCAATTCCACTCTGCCCTTTCCTAGCTGTGTGGCCTTGGGCAAGTTATTTGACCTCTCTGTGCTTCAGTTTCCCCTCTGTGAAACAAGTACAATGACAGGACTTCCCTTGGGGTTGAGATTTAATGTGCGGGTGAGGATTTAATGAGGGACATAAGTAAAGCCCTTGGAATAGCTCTTGGCTCACATTAATAACAACTCAGTAAGTGTTGGCAATTATTATTTATGTAGTTATGTGCTTATTGTCTGTTTTCCCTGCTAGGATTAAATGACGTGGAATGAGTGGGCCCATCTTGTCCCAGCACAGTGCCTGGGGCATGATGCGTGCCCAGTGCATGAATGAACAGCCCAGAACCAAGCACATCTTTTCAGGTTACTGCTGACTGTTCTTGAGTAAACACTCAGGACCATCTCAGAACTCCAATCCCATGCTGGGGTCTCGGAGACCTTGTAACAGGCCCCTCAGCCTCCTTCTTGCTCCCCTTGGTGGGAGCCTGTCTCCTGCTGGGGCTGAGAAACCAGCCAGGGGCTGCAGATGAAAGGGGCGGCTGAGAGCGGCGGTAGGGGGTGTTCGTGCCGCCCTCGTGTACGGCAGACTGGGCACCCGCCGCCTTCAGCAGACATCACCAGGGTCAACTCGGGGCCTGCCGAGCAATCTAATTGTTAAAAAATGTAAAATGGCAAGAAAGTGAAGTTCTCTCCTTTAGCTTTATGCCCAGTATCACTATTAAACTGCCTGGGGCCCAATTGCTCCCCTTCTGTGGCCTGGTCCTCCACACCCGGAAGTGGCTGTCATACCCACTCCCACCTCCATCCCCACCACACCCCCGTTTCCAGGGCAGGGGCCCAGTCAACCCCTTCACAGCACTTCCCTTCCCCTTGGAGGAAACACAATCCACAGTAACGATGCAGCCCCAGTGGTTCTCCTTCAAAAGGGCATGTTCACTGCTGACCACCAGATGCTTTAGGAGGCGGGCATAGTCCTTCATTTATTTTAAAGATTTCCCGAATGGTCTGAATGTGCCAGGTGAAGGCGGCAAGCTGGGGATGCAACAGAGGGGAAGAGCTGGCCTGTGCCCTGGCAGAGCTCACAGGCCGGAGGGAGAGAAAGGCAACTGCGGGCATTGAGACTAGTGCCATGATGATGCTACAGGAGCAGAGCAGGCACCGACCTAGCTGGTCAGGCTGGGAGTGTCAAGAAGGCTTCCTGGAGGAAGCAGCCTCTGAGCTGAGTCTCGAGGAAAAAGCAGGGAGCCAGGTTTCATGGGTCAGAGGGGAGAGGAAAGGAAATGTGGTGATCTAGGTGGAGGGAACAGCCCAGCAAGGAGGTGAGAGCATGTCGGAGGGACAAATGTTCTCTTCACTGGAGACATCAACCGTGGGGTGTAGATTTTCCAGAGCTGCCTATTATTATGTCCCCCCAAGACTCATAGGTTCAAGTCCTAACCCCCAGTACCTCAGAATGTGGCTGTATTTGGAGATAGGGTCACTAGAGAGGTAGTTAAGGTAAAATGAGGCCTTCAGAGTCTGTGCTAAGCCAACATGACTGGTGTCCTTATAAGAAGAGGAGATTAGGACACAGGGACACACAGAGGGAAGACCATGTGAGGACACAGGGAGAAGGTAGCCATCTGCAAGCCAAGGACAGAGGCCTCAGAAGACACCAAGCTTGCCGAAGCCCTGATCTTGGATTTCTAGCCTCCAGAACTGTGAAAACAATTACATTTCCGTGGCTGTTGATGCCACCCCTGGTCTGTGTACTTTGTTACGGCAGCCTGGGCAGACGAATATACTCACTGCCTGATTTCAAACATTCCCTCATTTCTCCTTCCTTAGGTTCACTCATGCTTCCCCACTGGTTGGTCTTGGTATTTGGTTCAGGAAATACGGCACCTCCAGCTTTGGGGAGAATGCCCTAACCGTAACCCTCCTTGCCACCCACCCATTGTTCTGTTGACTCTACCTTCTAGGGTGATTTCTGAAAAACCTTCTCCAGTGGACAATTGCTGTTGGTGCCCAGCTGCTTTCCTTCTCCTTCAGATTCACCTTAATTTTCCTTTGGAAACTACTATCTCCATCCATGTGGTTTGGGTGGCGATAACCACACCCCCAGTCTTGTTGGCCGGACCTGGCCCATCAGAGCCACAGTGACTAGTTCAGAGATGTGACCCCACGTGGGTTCAAGAGCCAAGTCTGGGACTTTTGCTGGAGCTTTTAGGAAGAGAAATCCACTTTCTGATGGAGTTGCAAAGCCAGTGTCTCAATTCTGCATCTATATCTGGAAAGCCCACTTTAGAATGGTGCCAAGACAAAAGAAGGAAGAGAGAAGAGGGAGAAAAGGAAGAAGGGGAGGGGAGGGGAGGGGAACGGAAATGAGTCCTACTGCAGCCCTGGACTCCTTAGTTATCCAAGTCAATAAACAGTCCCTTTTGCTCAAGTCAGTTTCACTCGCCAGTTGCCGCACAGATGCTGGTAAACTTCCTACAATGCGCAGGACAGCCCCCTACAATTACCTGCCAGACATTTACCATCTGGAATTTCAGGGTCGTCTGTAAGCTTCTGGGAGCCTTCACCTCTTGCAATCAGCAGAGACCTGAGTGATATATACCCCGGCCTGTGAGATGGTCTACCCAAAGCTGAATTCAAAGTACCACTAGAAATTTAAGTCCTATGATTAGATCCAGAGACATCAAAGGCAAAGAAATACCACATAAGACAGAGCTTACTTTTGGAAGCTGGGTTAAATTCCAGCACTACGAGGGTATCTGGGCCCTGGGGAGGGCGTCCTTCTGTCTCCTGGTCCTCGGAAACATTCTTCTGCACGGAGTCCCCCCTGGGAAGAGGGGAGTCATCTCTAGGACGGCCCACCAGCACCTGGTCCTCAGGCTCCGGCTCAGAGAGTACATCTTCTTCGATAGAGTCATACTCATCACTCGAACCATCCTCTTCTTTCCTTTGTAGGTTGACACTAAGCTCCGGGCTTTTTCTTAGCTCCTGCCAAAAGTCAAGAAGAGAAGCGAAAAATGAAATATGTTCCTTTGAGGAAAAACTCTTTTGAAAATAGATCATTAGAATCAAAGAACTATTCCCATGAAGCTAACATTTCCCAAAACCATCTCAACCCATGTGTTATCCTCACTTTGAGGATGAGAAAACAAAGGGGCAGGGACAAATAAGAAACTCTCCTCTGGATGGAGCAGAGTTTAGTTTTATAGTATTAATTGTGGTTTTCTGTAGCTGTTTGCAAATTTTTTCATACGTCTTCTGCCTCTAAGAGATTGTAGATTTACAATCTTAAGACCAAGCATTAAGCTATATTTACAGTGATCAAAAAATTTATCACTGAAGCCAGGATACTTTGAATTTATTTATTTATTTATTTTTGGCTGCATTGGGTCTTTGTTTTTGCGCGCAGGCTTTTCTCTAAGTCATGGGAAGCGGAGAGTGGGGGCTACTCTTTGTTGCGATGTGCGGGCTTCTCATTGCGGTGGCTTCTCTTGTTGCGGAGCATGGGCTCTAGGCACACGGGCTCAGCAGTAGTAGTTGTGGCTCACGGGCTCAGCAGTTGTGGCTCACAGGCTCTAGAGCGCAGGCTCAGTAGTTGTGGTGCACAGGCTTAGCTGCTCCACAGCATGTGGGTGGGGATCTTCCCGGACCAGGGCTCGAACCCGTGTCCCCTGCATTGGCAGGAGGATTCTTAACCACTGCACCACCAGGGAAGTCCCCAGGATACTTTGGAAGGGGAATAAAGGCACTACTACATTTACACTGGGACGAAAGTGTACACTGGACTGTCTGGGAAACCAGTATGTTTGGTTAGCCTCGCTATGCTATCCCTGTAGCCCTTGTAGTAACTAACATAGTTGTGAGAGCGTGAGAAGCAATCAAGTTTACGGTTGACCATAAGCTTAATAGTTGTGTGGTAGGCTGAATAATGATTCCCCAAAGATGTCCAAGTCCTTATTCCTGGACCCACTGAATTAGTAAGGGCTCATGTACAAGTGAGAAGCACCACATAGAAAACTTTGATCATCTTAGAGAAATCATCCTAAAAAGCCCAATGATAGAAATACGGACATCAAAGGAGCTGCTGGTGAGGGCTCAGGAAATAAGGACCATGTTATTGGGAACTAGAGGACAGATAATCCTGTTATGTGGCAGCAGAATCTCAGCCAAACTGTGTCCTATAGTTATATGGTAAGAGGAACTTGTAAATGATGAACTTGGATATTTAGCTCAAGAGGGTTCCAAGCAAAGTGTTAAAGATACAGTCTGGTTCCTTCTTGCTGCTTAGAGTAAAATGCTAGAGGAAAGGGACAGACTGAGAGAACTGTTAAGTTAAAAGAACTGGGAGCTGATGATTTGGGAAGCTCTCAGCCTACTGCAAAAGATGCTAAAAAAAAGCATGAAAAAGCCAGGGAAGGGTGCTCTGGAGAAAAAAACGAAGGGTGTGGCTGCACAACCTTTTGCCAAAACCTCAGAAGGATCTACAGTTTAGAGCAGCGGTCCCCAACCCCCGGTCCATGGACCAGTACCAGGCCGCGGCCTGTTAGGTGAGGTGAGCAGCGGGCCGGCAAGCAAAGCTTCACCTGCCATCTCCATCGCTCACATTACTGCCTGAACCATCACCCCACCCCGTCCGTGGAAAAACTGTCTTCCACGAAACCGGTCCCTGGTGCCAAAAAGGTTGGGGACCGCTGGTTTAGAGTATTCAATCACAATGAGGGCTCTTTGAAGAGATTAGACATGTGACTCATGAATCCCCTTAGACATCTCAGCAGAAGCCAGGAAAAGGGATGGGATTATCCAGGAAAGATTTGTGGAGGAGCCTCTTTTCTAGCAGAGTGAATCCTAAAGATATACAGAGGAGATGCACATGGTTTTTGAGACTGCTATACCAGCAGAAACACTGCCAGCTTGGACTCAGTGGGAGAGAAAAAGGACAAAATTAAAGAAAGCTGACAGGCTCCCAAAACTCTACAGGCAGGAAACAGGTTAATAAAACTATGTAGGTGCAAACACATGCTACCCTTCATGAAAGAGGAAGAATGACTCCCAGGGTGCAGCCATGGGCCCAGAGGGCGGAATCCTGAGCCACAGAGAATTATTCCTGTGCCTTGAAACCTAATGGAGTTTGCCCAGTTGGATTTCAAACTTGATTGGGTTTGGTGACTCCTTTTTCCCTTTAATTTTCTGTCTATTGTAATGGGAATGTCTATAACCGTTTTCCTGTGCCTGACCCACCACTGTATTTGGGAGCAGATAACTTGTTTTCTAGTTTTAAAAGTTCACAGAGGGAGAGAAATTTTGCCCTAAGATGAGTAATACCCATAGACTCACCCCTAGCTAATTCAGATACAGATAATGAGCTTTGGGACTTTTGAGCAGGTGAGACTTAAATGATATTTTGCACTTAAGTTGCTACTGTAATGGGTTGAGACTTTTGGGAAACTTGGGATGGGATGGAAGTATTCTGCATGTGTGGTGGACATGAATCTTTGGGGGCCCAACAGCAGACTGCTGTGGGCCCCAAAGATGTCCATGTTCTAATCACCTTGGATGGTGAATATTACATGGCAAAGGGACCTTGCAGATGTGATTAACGATCTTGAGATGGGGGATATTATCTTGGATATCTAGAGAGGCCTATGTAATCACAAGGGTCCTTCTAAGAGGGAGGCAGGAAGATCAGCATCAGAAAGACAAGATATAAGGGTGGAAGCAGAGGTTAGGGAGGAGAGAAGATGCTACCCTGCTGGCCTTGAAGGAGGAAAGGGTACAAGCCAAGGAATGTAGGTGGCCTCTAGAAGCTGGAAAAGGCAAGGAATCGGATTCTCCTCTAGAGCCTCTAGAAGGAACATAGGTCTGCTGACATCTTGATTTTAGACCAATGAAACGGAATTTGGATTTCTGAGCTCCAGAACTGTAAGATAAACCATTAAGTTTGTGGTAAGTTGTCATGGCAGCAATAAGAAACATTTTGTTTTGGTTTTTTTGTTTGTTTTTTTAGACATGCCTCACAGCTTGTGGGATCTTAGTTCCCTGACCAGGGATTGAACCCAGGCCCCTGGCAGTGGAAGCACTGAGTCTTAACCATTGGACCACCAGGGAATTCCCCAGGAAACTAATATAGCTATTGATCTTTTATAGCTCTCTCCCTCCCACCCTGCCCAATATCAAGTATTATTGAGCAAACAGAACACTGCCTGGCACATAGTAGATGCTTGACAAATACGTGCTGAATGACTAATTTATGTCAGTGACTGGGTAGAAGCTGTAAGCAGGGGTGGAGAGCACCCACCCGCCTTGGCAGTGGCATTAGTGATGTGGCTCTTAGAAAGTTACTTAACTTCTCTGCTCTGCATTGTGCCACCCATAAAAATGGGTTAACGAATCCCAACCTCACTGAATTGTTTTATTAAAGTAGTGGTGTGAAGTGGGGATGATGTTGTCCCCCTCTCCAGGGGACATTTGGCAATTATTTGGAGATGTTTTTGGTCAGAACTGGGGGAAATGAATGCTAGCGGCATCTGGTAGGTGGAGGCCAGGGATGCTGCTAAACATCTAGAACGTACAGGACAGTTCCCACAACAAAGAATTATCTGGGCAAATGTCAACAGTGGTGTGAGTGAAAAGCCCTACATTAAAGTGAGCACGTATTCACCAATGGCATTTCAAAAGATAACAGCAAGGTCTTCTAGTTGAGTGTATTGACGTGATCCATGCAACCTTCACGGAAGCCAGACTGAAGCCATGGCTCGTGTCTTCAAAGTCTGACTGTGGTCAGCAGTTGGAGGGCGAACAGGTTTACTGCTCCTCCGTGGGGAGACATGAGTTCCTGGGGGGCCTGCTGTTTAACGGCAACTGCAGTGCCTGTAAAGCTAGTAATCCTTGACTTTACAAAACATTTTCAACTCCCTCCCCCATTTGATCCTCACAGTGACCCTGCAACATAGATGGGTGGAGTGCAACTTGCTTTGGTGATAACGTGAACTCCAGCCACAGCAGGATAAGCAGTTGGTCCCGGTTCCTGGTCCACCCCACCCATCTCAGATGGGGTCATCTTCAGTTCTCTGTTCCGCAGGGGTGGAGGCAAGGCTAGGTGAGAAAACAGGGGGCAAACCCGGTATTCTCACCCAGTCACAGTGGAAAAAAACGATAAAAGCAATGCCAGCTAAACTGGGAGATTCCCGGATGGGAGACTGCTGTGACTGTCCAGGAGATCTCGGTCAGTCCCAGGGCCCAGAATCCTCCCCACTGATGCCTAAGGCCGAGTGGAGCTACCACCCACTGCCAGTTCCAGGAAATAGCTGGATGGGGCATTAGGATTCTAGAACCCACGGTCAGCTGAGCAGGTTCCCTCCAGCCTCTTCATCACCTTCACCTTGTGGTAGCCCCATATTTTAAGTGACTGAATTTCTGGAGTCCCCACAAGTCGGAGGACTGAGGCCTAGAGCCTTTAAGCTGGTCCGACCTGTCACAATGATTAAGTGGCAGGGTCGTGACGTGTGCCCTCAGCCACAGCTCCCTGCTCCTTCTAGACTATCCAAGTGTAAAACAGACTCACTTTTGTGGTCCAACCAATGGGGAAGAAGACGCGGCAACTATTATCCTGTGTTTATTCACACACGCAGGTGTGCTGCAGGCGCTTCGTTGAGGGCTGAGGTAATGGTGGGGAGTAAGATGGCGAAGCTTCAGGCAATCAGTGCACAAAGAAAAAGAATCAGGGGCATTTCAGATGTGGCCAGGACTGGGAAGGAAAGAGCCTGCCTGCATAACGGAACCAAGAGTGAGCGGGCTGAGGGCAGCCCTGTTGAAAGCTGGTCACGGAATGCTGGGTGATAAAGAAACGCCCAGTGAATGTCTGGGGCACAAGGTGTGCCAGGAGGAATAGCAGAGGCAAAATCCTGGAGGCAGCAATGGCTGGAGGGCAGCGGGTACCAAACACACTGGGAGGGGAGGGCGGGGAGCAGGAAGGGGGTCACAGGGGCAGTGCCTTGTAGGCCTCGGAGCAGAGTCTGGATTTTCTTTCATGTACCATGAGAGGTCACGAAGGGTGCTAAGCAGAAATACAACATTATCTGATTTCTGTTTTTAAAGATCACTATGGTTCTTGGATACCAAGAGGATTTTGAGAGGTGGGGCCAGGATGCAAACAGGACAGAGAGCAGACAGCTGCACCTGCGGTAGCAGGTAAAGAGGAAGGTGGAAGCAGAGGTGGGGACAGAAGATGCGTTTTGAGATGTACTTTGGAGGCCGAGATGACAGAAATGTCTGACTAGAAATTAACAAGGTGCATACCCTTCACCCCAGCCCTTCTAGGAATTTACCCTTCATTCTTAAGGATGCAAAGATCATTGAGGCATCATTTATAAAAGAGAATGACCTGCATGTTCATTAGTAAGAGATGGGTTAAATTACTAATAGAGCAGGCGTTGATGGAGCCCCAGGCAGTCCTTACAGAGAATGAGGTAGGTCTCATGCACTTATTCAGAAAGACAACAAGATATATGTTTAAGTAAAAAGAAGCATGTTGGAAAATGTACATATAGTATAAACCTGATTCTTTTAAAAATTATTATATTAGTATGTATACATATAGGCATACAAAAAGTCTGGAAACATCAAACTCTTAACAATATTCTCTCTGGGGTGGCATTATGGGGACTTTGTTTTCTGCTTTGTTTTACTTAATTTTTTATTATAAGCATGTTTTCAATTTTATAAATAGAAAAATATCAGGTATTTACATTTATATTTAAATCCTTACTCCTGAAAATAAATAAATTCCATATAGGAGTGGTAGGAACAGTGGTGTGGAGGACCCTGAACGGCCAGTTGTCTGAGTCACTGATCTCTAGCCCTGCCTGGAACACATCTTGTCCCCAAAAGAGGGATTCAGAAATGGGTGAGCTGTGGCAGTCGATGCTGGCAGGTGATGGGCAGCGCCTAACTTACTGTATCCACTCAAGTGGTCCAGATTTAAAAGTAACAAGCCACCAATCTCAACAGGGAGAAATTCCGGTAATATAAATATAGCACCCATAAGTCCTTCTCAGAAAAAAACCTCCAGAGGACAAAATCCAAACAATGAAAAGTAAAATCAAAATAAAGAACACAGACCAGGAGACCCTATGATAAAAGGTCTAATGGTGAGCACTGAAGACGTTTAGAGACTAAAGAAATACAAGTGACCCTTGAACAACACGGGGATTGGGGCTCTGCCCCCCATGCCGTCGAAAATCCATGTACTGCTATCTCTGCCTCAAAAGCAAAGGAATTGATAAATGGCTCACCCAAAGGCAGGAAGCTGAAACAGTATGGAGAGAAGAGGACTCAAACCCCAGTTCTTAAAAGATTTCGCATATTGTGATCTCTAACCGAACACAAACTTTTCCCCATACTTAAAGATCTGTAAAATGAAAATACAGGAACTATATTTATTGAAAAAAACCCCATGTACAAGTGGACCCATGCAGTTCAGACCCGTGTTATTTAAGGGTCAACTGTATTAGACAATTGTACGTATCCGGGTTATGGACCAAAATGCAATGTTCTAAACCTAAGCTCTTAGCGAAGCTCACAAAAACCACAAGAGGGGGCTTCCCTGGTGGCGCAGTGGTTGAGCGTCCGCCTGCCGATGCAGGGAACACGGGTTCGTGCCCCAGTCCGGGAAGATCCCACATGCCGCGGAGCGGCTGGGCCCGTGAGCCATGGCCGCTGAGCCTGCGCGTCCGGAGCCTGTGCTCCGCAACGGGAGAGGTCACAACAGTGAGAGGCCCGCGTACCGCAAAAAAAACAAACAAAAAAAACCAGAAGAGGGCAGGCAGTGTGGGTGCAACCTGGCCTCATTTTCCATAGCAGATTAGTCAATTCATATCCATCTTAAATGGAAACAACAGGTTTTTAAAAAATGGCAACTCCGATCTCTTAATATTTTGTTCATAATTTATTAAACGGACGGGATGTTTTAAGAAATCTCTCTTGTGATAAAGAAATCTGAATTTCAATAATTCTGTTTCAATTTGGTTTTGCTTCTGGCAAATTAATGCAAATTTAAATGCCATAATTGTATTTACTATAAATATATATAGTAAATATATATATAAAAGAAGCCTAGACTCTGCATTACTGCTATCTTGTTCACAGAGGAAAATAATACATTTGCTTACACTGGGTGAGCACACTTTAAGAACCTAGACCCTTATAATGCCCACGTGATCTAAAACCATCTGCTCTAGGGGCAAAGGGGAGATGAACTAAGTCGCCACATTCCCTCGAGAAAGCTGTTCAAATCCTTTCCACCTGGAAAGATGAGGACCTTGGGTTGGTCGCTTTGAAAGCCAACCTGCCGATACTTCAGAGGGATACCCTGCTAGGGCATCTACCAGTTGCTTTGAAGCTGTCATCCAGAAAAAGCTCTGTGAAAACTTACTTTATAGCTTTGCTTTAAAACCTTGTTATATGCAATTTCAATGCTCAGCCCTTAAAATGTTCAGTTCAAGCCCTTTCAACAGAAAGCCTTCTGCATGAAGGCCAGGCTGCAGATACCACAGGTGGGGAGCAGATGACGGGACTGTATACAAATTGGCCTTCTTGCTAGAGAGCCAGGGGGAGGCGAGGGAAGGAAGGATGCTGGACCAGTGACTAAAACGCAGCCGAGGTTTCACGGTCAGTGGATTAGTGCCTTACATGCCTGATCTTCCTCTTTTCTGCTGGGCTGGGAGAAGAGCAAACCCGGATCACCACAGCACATGAAATGTCTGCAACAACAGCAACCACAACTGTGATAACAACGGCGGCAGCCGCTGATTACAAAGCTTTTGCTACGTATCAGGCAGCAGGCTAAGCCCTCGACACACCTCATCTCCCTGCAGCCTCCCACCACCCCTGTGTGTAGGTGTCCTTATAGGTTCAGGGCACTTAAATGGCAGCCCCAGGTCATGCGGCTAGCAAGGGCAGAGCCAGGGTTTGGATGAAGGACCGTCTGACTCCAAAGTCCAGGTTTTTTATTCCACGCCCACGTTTATTCCCTGCCTGGCATCAATGCATTGGAAGCCAGCGGTCTCTAGAGCGAGATGAAAGTCAGGTGCTCTGCGATCACCCATTGGCTTACACGAAATTGATGACACCTGCCTGTAAGAGCTTTTGACACAAAGCTGCCATGAGGCCACTAAATGTGTTAAAGTATGTGTTTGGTGTTAGTGGATGAAGCATTAAACGTCTAACTCCACTTAGAAAATGGAACAGCTTGGTCTAAGTTCTGGGTGTGGGTTCCAGGCCCGACTCCAGCGGCCCTATGTCCCCAGGCAAGTCTCTGAGCCTCAAGCCCCCACCTCTCACGTGGGAAAATGTTCCCTGACAACCTGACAAGTTTGTGGAAGGGATGCAATGAGATAATAGCTATGAATTAGTGTTTCGTGATTGCTCTAACAGAGGTCTAGGTTTTACAGAAAATTTAACATTGAGATGACAGCATATTCTTTTCTATCTCTCAGGCCCTATTGACACTGCCTACAAGAATATCAGGTGTTTAGCCCATGAAGCCACACTGGATACTTTGAGTCCTCAAGAGGAAGCAGCAGTCTCTGCGGTAGAGGTCATGGACATGCCGCGAACCCCCAATGATGTCCTCATTTGATTGGCAATTTTATAAAAGTGGGATTTGCATGCACTGTTAGTTGCAATAATTCCCACCAACTCCTATTGCCATATATGAGCCATTTTACATATATTAAACTGCCTGACCCAGAAATGATTTTTACCCTACAATGAGGGTTAATTAACTAATCTGTCCTTCTTTTCATTCATTCATTTATTGTTGAATATATGTGTCCCCGTAAGCAGGTCTGATTGCTAAGTGCTAGGGACAGAGTGAGGAATAAGACAGAGTCCCTGTTCTCATGGAATTTATAATCTGGCAACAAAGACAGCCGTTCCTTAAGAAATTACCAATACAACGAGAGTCAAGAACCCACATCTGAGGCTTACCAGTCCACACCTCAAGCCTGGTGGCATCTAGATCACAAACTTCCCAGAATAAAGTGACTTGAGCTCTAACTACAGGGTCCATGCTGTGTATTTTTTAAATCACATTTCCCTACATCTATTCTGACGGAACTATGGCTAGGAAAATATGAGTTTTATCTGAGCTTCAAGTACCTGTGAGATGTTTTTGGTTTTCTGCTACTTTCTTACTGCCCCCTTTCAACCTTGGATTTTCTTTCACTGATTTTCATTCAAAGCTAAATTTATTTATGAAGCCCCCTAGAGTTCAGTCTCAAATGTCCACTATTATGAAGAAAAAAGCCATCCTCGTCTTAAGGAGTGGAGTGATATAAGAGGAAGAGCACAGACTCAGGAAGCAGAAGGGTACCATTTCCTGGCTATGAGGCCATGAGCAAACCTTGTGGCATCAGTGTGCTGTGGCTGCCTCACCTGAGCCTGCCCAAGGCAGGGGTGGGAGGGTGGCTTTTGATCTTTCGACCAAGAGAAGGAAATCAGATAGGGATGACAGGATAGAGACCAAACAACACAGAATGCTGCTGGATCACTAGAAATTTTGAGGAATTCTTGAAAGGCAAGAAAGCAGAGATCACATCTATGAAGCAGTAAAAGCAGAGGAAACTATGGACCAAAACAAGGGCAGTAAAATTTTCCATACAAGGAAGTGTGTGTGTGTGTGTGTGTGTAGCTGAGTCCAGAGTCAAGGTGGAGTGAGAGGAAGCCCTGGGGCATTCACTGGGGGCTGCTTTTAGGGCTGCTGGCCCCTCCCCAGCTGTATTAAGTGCACACAGGCTGATGCCTGGATGTGGGCAATGCTCCAGGAGGCTGTTTTCCCCAAAGTAAGCTAGGAGTTCCCATACCTGGAAGAGGAGCTAAGGCACACAGCCTCCCGGAGCCTGTTGTGCCCCAACCAACATCAAGGTCAGGTTATATTAAATAGAACAGGCAGAAGAAGAAGTAGGATTCTCAAATACAAAGATGAGCAGACAACCGAGAATGACCAAACATTTGGGAAAACCAAAACTCTGAAGATTGGCACAAAATTTAATTAACAAAAGAACAAACACCCAATGAAAGCGAGTTAATAGAATAAGCAGAGGAAGACTTTAGAATCCTGAAAATTAATATGCCTGGAGAGATTTGAGAGGATATTTCATCCATGAAAAAGAAACAGCTAGAGATCTCAAGTTTTAATTTTATCATTAACATTTTGGAAAAGATAAACTAAGTACAGAAAGAGCTAAAAGGTGACAAATTAAATGTGCTAGAAATTCAAGCCAAACAATTTCACATGGTAACAGTATAAAAAGACAAAAAGAGGGCTTCCCTGGTGGCGCAGTGGTTGAGAGTCCGCCTGCCGATGCAGGGGACACGGGTTCGTGTCCCGGTCCGGGAAGATCCCACATGCCGCGGAGCGGCTGGGCCCGTGAGCCATGGCCGCTGGGCCTGCGCGTCCGGAGCCTGTGCTCTGCAGCGGGAGAGGCCACAACAGTGAGAGGCCCGCATATCGCCAAAAAAAAAAAAAAAAAAAAAAGACAAAAAATATGAAAGAAAAATTAAGAGACTTGAAGATCTGGGCCAACATTTGTCCAAGGGAAGTTCCAGAGGATAGAACAGAAACAATGGAAAATAATAACAACAACAATAATAAATGAACATTTTCCAATGCTAAAGAAAGACATAAGCCTTTAGACTGAAAAGGCCCACCTAGTGCTTTAAACGGGACAAAGAGAATGACACTGATATATTCATATGGATTAAACAAACAACCTGTCAGAAAACATCTTGACTCTATATATACATAATGACAGATTTGAAATGTATAAAGCAAAAACAGAGAAATATAAGGGAACATTGATAAGTTCACAGAAATCACCCAGATTAAATAGACAAAAATTAACTGGGGCTCTATTGCAGTGGTTTGCTAATGAGCATAAGAATTTTCTGGGAGTCCTATTAAAAATGAAGATTCTGAGCACTCCATGCCCCCTGTAAACCCAGCTCTATATCTTTGAACGGGGTATGAGAATTTACATTTTTAATAAGAAGCCAAAGTGATTCTGATATAGGTGGTCTGGGACTATACTGGGACATACATAATTGCCTGGTTAAATAACATAATTAATAGCTTGCTTTAATAGATATACTGAGAACTTTATACCAAAAAGAGAATGATTATTCTTTTGAAATACCATAGAGCATTCATAAAAATTATCTGGTAGACCACAAACAAAGTCTCAAAAACTTCCAAAACAACAGAAATCAAACAGACCAGTCTCTAACCATAATGTAGTAAAATTAGAAATTAACACAGAAAGATAGACAAAAACTCTCTACTTAGAACATTTGTAAAACTCTTCTAAATAAAGAGAAAAAAAATCCCTAAAATCACAAACCAAAAGAAGTAAATGACAATGAAAACACTACATCCACGCAAAATTTGTGAGATAAGGACAGAGCAGTATTCAGAGGAAAATTTATAGGCTTAAAATTGCTGTATTAGAAAACAAGACTGAAAATAAGGCAATTAAGCATTTAAAGTAAGAAGCCAGGTTATGGGATGGGGGTGGGGGGAGAATCAAAGCAATAAATTAAACCAAAAAGTTTAGGGAAGGAATCAAGATAAAAGCAGAAACGAACTGAAATAGAAAACAGTAAATGAATGAATGAATGAATGAATGACAAAATAAATAAAGTATGCATGCTCAATAGAACTGAAAGCTGGGCCTGCTGTGTCTGGGCGGTAGAGAGAGCTTTTCCTATTTTACTCAGTTTACTTCTTAATTGTTTGAATCTTTTCTAATGAGAAATCACTCATGTATTAGATGTTATATAAAATGACCAAATAATGTGAAAATACCTAAGAAATTCTAAGTAGACTATGAATGCAAGAAATAAAAAAGATTATTTATTCTGGTATTGATTCAGAGATCATTTTAAATTTTCATTAAGATTGAAAAGGATGCTTTAGGAAGTCAAATACCATCCAGTATCTTCACTTACAGGGATGCTCTATTAGGTGAAAGGATTACTACATCTCTCAGTTCTGGGCCTGTATTTTATGGGTAGTTGGTGCTTGTTCAGCATCATTCCACACAAATCATTCATGCTCATCACTGACTTATTCCTGCTCAGCTGGCTTTGTGCTGTCTGACCTACCTGCGCAGGGACCTTCCTAATGCCATTAGCCAGGTGGACCTTTGGTCTGAGCTATCCAGCTGGGCATCTCTGGGTACATTCAGGATGCCATGCCCCTGATGGTTCTTGGTACCAGAGGGGCTAACTCAAGTGTCACTGGAAAGGAAAAAACCTCTTCCTCTTCTCTTGTCAGGAGCTAACAAAGCTTTCATTGTCTAAATCAAAAGTTGCACGCTGGTGGTCTGAAGACCAAACCTGGCCAGCAGGCACATCTTGTTTCGTTCATAGAAAATCGTGAATTAGTTACCAACATAAAAAAAATGGGAGAAATCGAACACAAACAAGCCCAGATACTTGGCTTCTCTTAAAATTAGGAAGTCTGGCGCCACCGGGCCCCTATGATGACAGTCAGCTGAGCTGTGTAGAGACTGTTCCCTACATCCCCACTAGTTTCTACCATGCCCTGACACCCAGGCCAAGTGCCATCCTTGGTACTGCCCCCCAACCCCCCTCACTCATGTCATTTAAATTTTCATTTTAATTAGCACCCTCTGCCAGAAATCCCAATATTTCAGAATCCAAGCTATATCTCCCAAACTGACACTTCTACCCCAAGTAGCACAGAAATTCTTTGTCAGATTATGTGTCCTGATTCATAGTTTGGAAAATACTGTCATCACAATTATAACTTAGCGATGTGATAACTGAACTCAGCTATGTGTGGGCTGGCCAGGGTGCCTAATCAACCCCTCTGCCACGCTGGCTCATTGATTCAATCCATCAACTACCCAATTCACTTGCTTAACAAAGATTTGCAAACTAACTCTACGCCAGGCACTTTTCTAGGGACCAGAGACACGGCAGGCAAGAGATAGCACACGTCTCTGCCATCATGAAGCTTAGATCTGGGATGTGGGGAGGAGGGTGTTTAAGCTCTAAATATGTAACTTGCAAACAGCCTCCAGAAATGGTCCTTGGATGAGTGGAGGGCTCCATGAACTACCACGTATCCTCTGTTCTTGTGGATTTTGCAATATGGGAACACCTATAAACTCCCCCTTAGGATGTGTGATTTCACAGCTGACAGGCACAGGAAATATCTAATCTATCCCTTTTTGTTGTAGGGGAGGAAATGGGGCTCTAAAAGAGTGTGACTTAGCCAAGTCCCCACAGAGTTTATAGAAAAGCTCAAACTACCCTCTCCAGACTTGCTGAGTCACAGTCACTGGTTCTTTTTCCTCCCTAAAACAGGAGCCACGAGCTCCCTACATCTTCAGAAAATGTAACGTCGTGTGAAACAGCAATGGGAGACAGTGTCAGACAACAGGGAGAGGTGAGGACTATGGCAGAGTGAAGGGTGCATATGCTCAGAATAAAAGTTTTCTAATTCAAAATATTGGTTTGGCCAAAAAGTTCGTTCGGATTCTTTTCCAGTTTGGCCAACCCCATAAAACAGCAAAAATAATGATTATAGCACAACACCAGACCAGCCAATGAAACACACCCGTGAGCTGAAGCTGGCCCTTGAGGTCACGGGTCCAAACCCTCCCCTTTGGATATATCCTCTTCCATTTATCACTATATTTCTACCCTTATCTTGAATTTAAGCATAACTTTTTCAAGTCGTAACTAATAAGAAATCCTCTCTTACATGCCCCTAGTTTTTCTGAATTTTTTTCCTCAAGTTTGAGACCTATTTTGAATGTGCGATATATTTTGAATGTGACCGAAGTGAGAAAACCAAGTATGAAGGGTGCATATTCATTTTCTTAATATAATAATGCCTTAATAATATAAAATGAATTTTCTATTTATCTAAAATTCACCCCTTTAAATAGTCAAAAACCTAAATAAAATAATTTTAAATGAAAGTACTTCTAAAATAGATAAGAATTCCTTGTCTTCTTAAAAGAATATGTATATTAAATATAATTTAGTCTTTTCTTAATACGAATGATCAATATTCTGGATAGAAATTGATCTATAATACAGGAGATATTGCCAGGAGCTATTATGCTTTCGTATCTTTCATTTATTAAGTGACATCCTCTCCTACCCGAGTTTCCAGAAGTACAGGATATGGTTTGAAGACAAGGGAAGAGCCCCCTCTCATCCCTTTCTGGCTTTTGTGAACCTCCGGATTTTTGTTGTTATTTTATTTTGCTTTTTACTTTACAGTTATCTTAATTTTATCTGACATAAGAGATCTTGACTTCCAATTTTAACATTTCTTTCTTTTATAGTCCCCAAATCAAAGCCACAAAGTCCGAATGATCTCGAAAACTTTCCTTCCATTTGAGAGAGACTCTAATCTTCAGACCTTCTGATTCAGAATCCCCAGGAGTTCATCTGTTAAAAACTGTGCTACCTCCTGTAAACAACTCTCTTAGCATAAAAATTTGACCTAAAATGTGCATTTAAAAAAATATCGTGGGACTTCCCTGGTGGTCCACTGGTTAAGACTCCATGCTCCCAATGCAGGGGACTCAGGTTCAATCCCTGGTCAGGGAACTAGAGCCCGCATGATGCAACTAAAGATCCCACATGCCGCAACAAAGATCTCACGTACCGCAACTAAGACCCAGCACGGGCAAAAAAAAAAATATATATATCCTTAGTGATTCTTTTTGCTGTTGTTATTTACTTTTCCCTTTTATTTTATTTTAAACATCTTTATTGGAGTATAATTTCTTTACAATGGTATGTTAGTTTCTGCTTTATAACAAAGTGAATCAGCTATACATATACATATATCCCCATATCTCCTCCCTCTTATGTCTCCCTCCTACCCTCCCTATCCCACCCCTCTAGGTGGTCACAAAGCACCGAGCTGATCTCCCTGTGCTACGCGGCTGCTTCCCACTAGCTATCTATTTTACATTTGGTAGTGTATATATGTCCATGCCACTCTCTCACTTCGTCCCAGCTTACCCTTCCCCCTCCCCATGTCCTCAAGTCCATTCTCTATGTCTGCATCTTTATTCCTGTCCTGCCCCTAGGTTCTTCAGAACCATTTTTTTTTAGATTCCATATATATGTGTTAGCATATGGTATTTGTTTTTCTCTTTCTGACTTACTTCACTCTGTACGACAGACTCTAGGTCCACCCACCTCACTACAAATAACTCAGTTTCATTTCTTTTTATGGCTGAGTAATATTCCGCTGTATATATATGTGCCACATCTTCTTTATCCATTCATCTGTTGATGTACCTTAGTGATTCTTGTGTATATCAAATTTTAAGATCCATGGCCCTATCTTTTCCTTATAACGGTGGTTCTCAAATACTGCTGCAAATGACAGTCACGTGGGGTGCTTAAACAGAGGAACCATGTCTGAGTCCAAATCCAGAACCAGAATCAAAACCTCTGGATGATATGACCTGGACATTTGTGTTTCTTTTATTTAGTTAGCTTTTTACTTTTTGTTTTGAGCTAACTGTAGACAAGACAGAGCCATACCATGTACCCTTCATCCAGTCCCCCCCGCGGTAACATCCCGTATAGCAACAGCACAATAGCACAATCCAGAAACCGACATCACTACAACCCTGCTAAGCTTTTTAAACTAGGCCTCCTTTTTTTTACTTTTCTCTATTTCTTCCTTTGCTGATGCTTAGCTCTACTGAAGCAGCTTATCTCCTCCTTAATGTACTGGCTTCTTAAAAACCTGGTTTGAAAAAATGTAAAACCCGTAGAAAATTTATCAGCACAGTATAATAGAAGGGTATAATGAATGCCCAAATACCCATCGCCTATATTCAACAATTCTTCACCAATTCTCAGAAACCTGAGAACAGGGACCTTTTCCTACATAACCACAATATAATTACCGAATTCAGGAAATTTAACATCAATACAGTATTATTTTCTAATATAATATGATTTTCAAATTTCATTAATTTTTCCAAACCATCCTTAAATTTAGAGCAATCCCTCCAACCTCCCAGGATCTCACATCGCATAACTGTGGTGTCTCTTTAGCCCCCTTTAATCTGTAACAGCCTTTCTCTGTCTCTTATGCAACTGACATTTCTGAAGACTCCCGGCCAGTAGACTGTCCCTCAATTTGGCTTTGTCTGGTTGTTTCCTCATTGGACTTCACTTTTGAAAAACATTTTTCATCAATGTTCCCAGCTCGGGGTTCACTGGGGGAATATTTGTCAGAGGAGAGGTCTTCTCCAGGTTGTTTAAAACAGTTAAGCAGAACCGATGGATGGCCACCTCTGAACAACTTCCTCCTAGGCAGAACATCAATGATATTCACAACAGGCCCTGCCCAAAAACAGCTCAGCGCAATTCCCGGCCTGTGATTGTTAATTTTATGGAACAAGGAGTCCTGGGGTCTGGGCTTCCAGTCTGGGCTTCTCTGAGGCCTTGGTGAGCAACATCAGTTCTCATCCCTCGGTTTCCTCAATCTATAAAATGAGAATGAAAATTCCTAGCAAGTAACTTGCAGGGTTAATGAATGCAGTGATGGATGTTATACACTCCACACAGTGCTAGGTACTGAGTAAGTGCTCATTTAATGTGAGCTTTTACTATCATTAAAGAAAATAATGGTATTAAGTCAAGCCTCTTGTGTGTTGTTTGAAATCTTCTGGTGGGTAGGCCAGAGGTTTTTTGTTAACATCCAATCCTGTTGTGATCTGTGTTGTTTTCCCAGGTGTAAATGGAGACTCTCTCGTGGGGTCTATCCTATGGCCCAGCTGCTTGGTATGAAGACCCTGGCCCCTGACAGTTAGGATGTGAAAGTCCATCTTATCATTACATCCTGAATAGTTAAGAGGATCCTTTCTCTGTCTATACTGCTTGGAGGGTTGGGGCGTCCATGTACATTCAGAAGGGAGAAATTAAAATCACAGGGCGTGGTGCTGATGGGAGATTTGGTATCCTAGGGGCAAGCAGAGAGAACTGGGCGTAGTAAAAGAAACTTACGTCCCTGGAGATGTATGGGGTCCTCTTTCTCTCTCTTGGTCTCTATGCCTCTCTAAGTCATTCTCGCTCTTAAAGCTCACCTGATCAAACTCATCCCTGATTTACCAACACCATTGCAGGACCACAGCTGGTAAGTGGTCCAGGATTCACACTCTGGCCACCAACAACCTAAACAGTGCTCAGAGCCACTGGGTTCAGATGGCTGAGTGAGTACTGGTGTGGTAAGATGGCCCTGGCATGTTGTTGATTAAAAACAGTGGGTCTATCAAATAGGCTGGATAGTATAATCCCATTTATGTGGAAAGAACAATAAAAGATCAAGAAAAGGGACTTCCCTGGTGGTGCAGTGGTTAAGAATCCACCTGCCAATGCAGGGGACATGGGTTCGAGCCCTGGTCCGGGAAGATCCCACATGCCACGGAGCAGCTAAGCCCATGCGCCACAAGTACTGAGCCTGCGCTCTAGAGCCTGCAAGCCACACCTACTGAGCCCGCGTGCCACAACTACTGAAGCCCGCTCACCTAGAGCCCGTGCTCCGCAAGAGAAGCCACTGCAATGAGAAGCCCGCGTACCATGACGAAGACTAGCCCCCGCTCGCCGTAACTAGAGAAAGCCCGTACGCAGCAACGAAGACCCAATGTGGCCAAAAATAAATAAATAAATAAAATTTTTAAAAAAGGCACTCGCTCAAAGGTTATTTATATGGCAATCTGAAACAGCAGAAGTTCCCAAGCAATAGAACTGCCCTAAAAAACGATCCTTCCTTTTTTAAGTCTCACCATTGAAATTAATGAAGGGTGACTGAAGGGATTTGCTGAGGAGCCCTGCCGGGGACAAAGTGGGGCAGGCTGGTCCACTGAGGGATGCTCCACCAATGATGGCACAGCCCCATAATCTACACTGTACCGACAGGTGGGTGAGCCTTCATGGACCACAGCAGAGTCCACATGTGGCAGCCCTGCTGGTGGCACATGGGTTAAGACAGGTCTTTAGTTGTTATATATGTCAGTAAGTAACAATGACTTCAAAACATTGAATTGTAATTGTGGCCAAATATCCAATTCATGCCACTCCAGGATCTACACAATGGAAAGAAAAACTCAGAGAAGGTATTCCAGAAGATGCCAGAGTGGGCCAATCTTCTTCCCATCACCTGTCATGCTCTCAGGGACTGATAAGATAACGCAGAAAATACCACTCATTGGGAACAGGCCAGGACTGGAACATTCCAGATCAACTATCTCATCTTGGATATAATTAATATATACTTTCAAGGAAAATAATGAATATATGCAATTTTTAGTCTGGATGGTAATATACCCACCTATTCACGGCACTAATCTCTGGGGCAGTGGGATTATGAGAGGACTTTTATTTTCTGTGTTATCATTTCAATTTTTAACATTGATCATGCATTGTCAGGAAAAAAAGGATACATTAATAATAGAAAAAAAAATGTGTACTTTCATTCCTGGTCCTTAAATGGAGCCGAAAGCATTTAAATGGAGCCTTATTATCCATTGTAACACATACCCCAAGGCAAGCCAACATAACCAAGACCTGGCACTTAGGCAGAACTCTCTGGAAAGAAAGAGGTGTCCTCCTTTCCCTGGAGTTGTTAAGCTACAATGGCTTACAAAACCCTACGATGGCTTCTCCTCTGACTCAAAGTAGAATCCCTCACCTTTAGCGCAGCCCTCAAAGCCCGGTGCCATCTAAGCCTTGGCTACGTCTCTGGCCTCACCCCCTCTTCCTTGTCCCCTTGCTCACTCACCTCCAGCCACACTGGCCTCCCTGCTGTCCTCCCTCCTCGGGGCCTCTGCACCTGTTGCTCCCTGTGTGTGGAAGCTCTTCTCTACCTACTCACTCCCTGGCTTCCTTGAGGCCCCTGCTCACACAGCACCTCATCAAGGGTAAGTCCCGTCCTCCCATATCACATGGCAGCCTCTGCCCACATTCTCTAGCCCCTTACTCTGCCCTAGTTCTCTTACAAGCCCGATCATCTACTGGCATATTATGCACTTGTCTGTTTTAGCTTCAGCGTCTAGATGGTGCCTGGGACATGGTGGGGACTGTGGTACATGCAGCACACACTTGTCTAAGGGGACAGCTACCCCCCAGCTCCACTCGCGGCTGTCATTTAAGAATGTAATTCCTAAATCTTTCGACTTTTCAAGAGAAACCCCCAATTCAGATTTTGACATGAACTCTCCTGATTCTTAAATGCCAGCTAGTAATTCACACCTTTTAAAAAGGCACAGTCAACGGGGGTGAAGGCCAACAGAACACGCCTGCATATGCTGGTCTGTGAACTCAGAGTGCCAAGAAATTGAAGTTCACTAAGGATCTGACTGAAGGCGAAAAGGCTGGTGTGTTTCAACAGTGAAGGTCAGATGAAAAGTACACATGCGGACAGCAATTCCTTTTGCTCCATTTCAGACTGCACTTGCAAACAGTGTGAGGGGGGCTGAGTATATGTAGCCAGGCATTATTTTTCCTTCTCTGTTCAGATTGCATCTCTTAAGGCTTCTGTCTTTGCCGAAAACTGGCATGGTCATTTCACTCTTTCACTTAGCAGGAAAATAACTCTAGGGGGAAACTGACTGTGAAGGCTTACGGAGTGCCCCCTCAAGCTGGGGAGAAAAAGGGAAGGAAGAAATACAGTCAGGCACTCACGGTGGAGAAAATTAATTGCGGGTGAGCAGGGAGATGCTGATTCAGAGCACGCTCACGCAGGAACGCTAATGGAGCTTAATAGCTTGTGAGGGACAGGCTGCGTGGCGTTGCAGGGAGCTTGGAAGCTTGCAAAAGAAGGAAGACTGTATATGTTCGATTAACAGGCGGTACCAAATGGCCAAAGGAGGAGAGGACGAGCATGCCTCCTGCTTGAAGGGCATGCATGCGTTCTGAGACAGGGGGGCGAGGCTAGGGTGCAACAGACTGAACTTGGCTTCAAACCAGCCTCCCTAAGGGAAGCTGAGGGCTGTTTGCACAGACTGATCCTGAGCAGAGAACCTTTTGGTTGATTCAAAAGCGTGTGTGTATGTGTGTGTGTGTGTGTCTGTCTGTC
This sequence comes from Monodon monoceros, assembly GCF_005190385.1. Classification (NCBI taxonomy): domain Eukaryota; kingdom Metazoa; phylum Chordata; class Mammalia; order Artiodactyla; family Monodontidae; genus Monodon; species Monodon monoceros. Next base: position 69,344,932 of record NW_021703769.1, on the reverse strand, counting down.
TGTCTGTCTGTGTTGTGTGGGAAGTGCGTGTTGAGGGCAATAAAGTCCACGATTTTTCCCACTGTAAAAATCCCATTTCTGTGGACTGTTTTTAAGGAAACAAGGTCTTTGGGTCCTTCCATAGAAAAGGACTTTTTTTTTTTCCAGGAAGACAAAAATTTGCAATTAACTTTAACTTTCAGATTTTTTGCAGCCGGAATGTGAAACAAAGTGATCCCCTGCTCCTTAAATCGTCCTTCCTTTACAAGCAAAGAAGGAAACACCAACATGCAATGGTGATCAGAGGAATGTTTCCTGGATGACATTCCCATCTCTTTTTTGAGTCGTTTTCATTTCAGAAAAGCAGGTTTTTGGTACAGAAGGTCACATGCGGAAGGAAGTCTGTCCTCCTGGTGAGGCTCTGGAATCTGCAGCCCGGGTCTGTGGCTGAACAATCTCATTCTGGCAAATGGGGCAGGACTGGCTTAGCAACTTGACTCTGCCTCCTCTCTAAAATTTAGCTTGTATATAACCATGGAGATAATTTACATACTCATTCTAATTATAAGAGCGATGCCCTTGAAATAAAATTAAACTCTCCATCCCTACCCGTGCCAGGTCTGCCCCTCTGCCCCGCCAACCTCATCGCCTTCTAACTCCCCTTGGCTCACATCACATCTACATCATGCACCCTTGAACTAGCCCAGCCTCAGGTCATCCATGCCCGCTGTTCCCTCCACCTGGAATGCTTTTCCCATTGCTGGCTCCAAAGCCGGCTCCTTCTTATCCATCAAGTTTCAGCTGAAACATCATACCTGAGAGAGGCCTTTCTTCCCTCTCTACCATCTAATGTTCCCTCTCTTCCATGCTGTCTGATCTCCTGGCTGTCCCATCTCCCCTTTCTGTTTTGTTTTCCTAGAACGTATCAATACCTGAAATCTCATTATTTATTTCTTGGTTTTATTCTTCATTGTCTGTCTCTCCCTAGGGAACATGAGTTGTTAAGAATAGGCCCCTTGTCAGTTTTGTTCATTTCTGCATCTCTGGTGCCTAGGACAGAGCCTGATGCTCAAAAGTAGGTACCCAACAAATGCTTGTTGAATGGGAGACTGGGGTTTACTGTTGCAATTCCAAGGATTTCAGAAATGAAATGACAATTTGAGGAAGGGGAGTGAAACACCCCATGGTCAACCCTGTGAGTTGCTATACGGCCAGGGACTCTGAGCTACAGCTACACAGGGCCTCTGGGTGTTTCCATGTGTGGTTTCTGGTGCCGTGGCAGGAGGGGGAGGGGGCGCAGATATTCAAAATATTTAACAACAGGTTTAGGCATACAGATGTGGACAGGCTGAGTATCAGCTCGGCTTACCTATCCTTACCTCCCTGGCCCTCACACTCTTATCCAGCTTTTAGGAACCAGGTAAATGTCACTCCCTCCAGGAAGCCTTCCTAGATACTCTCCCTCCTGGTCCCACTACGCCCTGCGGCACCTCTCAGCTCCCTCTTGCAGTAAAGGGATTATATGCTTTTGCCTCTTTTGGGTCAGACACCAGCCTTGCTGACCTTTGGACACTGGGTCCCTCCCTAGCAGAGCGTCTAGCACAAGATCTGTCTGCTTGTTAAAGTGCGGGAAATAAATGCAAGAGTGAAGGAAGGCAAGAGCTCGCAAAGGAAGGAATAAGTAACTGTTAGAAAGCGCCCCCAAGAGCCGCTATAGCCCCGAGCTGAGGCCAGTCCTACCTGTGGACGATCCCCAGAAGCATCCTCTGCCTTGACAGTCATACCCCCACGTGGCTCACAATCTTCAGAATAGTCCAGAGGAGGCTCGATGTGGAGCCGCGGGCCAGCTTCCGTTCTGATCTGCACAGATTTCTATACACAAAAAGTCAGACCGTTTCAGATACAGTGAAACGAGCCTCTTGTTTCCTCCGAGGGGCAAGCACTGTAGGGGTTCGCTGCACAGGACAGCAGCCAGGTCGGGGTGCACCTGGCCCGGCGTCATCCCGGGAAGGCTAGCTGGATGGGTCACGCCACTTCCATTCAAGTCTTTACTGGTTCTTGCTGCCCAAAGTGTGTTCAGTAGAATTTTTCAGTAACTTTTTTGGTTTGAAATAACTTATCGGTAGAATTTTAGTGGGTGCTAAACTTCCCCAAATGGGCTTTGTGATCTAAATAAGTTTAGGAAAGCGCGGGTTTTGGGCCAGGACTTCTCAGGGCCTTTAATGGCCCCCTCACCCCCTCCTCCACACACACTGTGGATATCCTAAAACAGAATACAGATGGAACATACCCCAAACTTTTGGGGCCATGGAAACTGTGTGGTGGGGCCTCTTCCTCCTAGCACTCCCTGGATCATTCTTTAGGATACCCGTCCTTTGGCCTGGTGTGGCAGCCCACAGGCTGTCCCTGGAATGTCCGTTTCCCCTTTCTCTCTTGTACTGAGTCTCCAGATGTTCAAGTGATGCTCCCAGCATCCCCTGCGGCTGGGAGGGAGCAGGTGGACACGTTCTGGTCCGTGATGTGTGTGGGTGGGTGAGAGGGGCATGTACATCTTTGAAGTTGTGCCCGGAAAGGGAAGGGGAGAGCCCCCCCCTTGCCCTGCCCCCCTTCCTGCCGACTGGAATGAGGAGGTAGCAGCAAGCTGCTGAGGGCTGTGAGGAGGGGGCGACAGCTGGAGGATGCTGGAGTGACAAAAGAGGTTGTGCTGGGGTTCATCCATGAACTCTCAGAGCAAGGTGACTGCCCACCGCTAACCTGTGTCAGAGACATCAACTTTCATGTTGCTTAAGCCAATATTTGGATCTCCTTGCTTTAGGAGCCAGACCTGTACCCTAAATGGTGTATACTTGGCATGTGAAGGTCTCTACAACACGGCCCCAACCGACCTTTCCCGCATTGATTCCCACACATACATTCACACACCTGACACATGGGCCAAGCAAAATTGCTTCCTGTACCCCGAATATTTGCAGCTTTGTCAGCCCAGCACCCATTCCCCAGCCTGCAGGAAAGGTCTCCCTCATTTTCCTCCAGGCCCCATTTCCCTCCCCGACTCAGTCCACATGTGGCCCAAGGGAGGGTGGGAATGTGACTCAGGCCTGGCCAATCAGCCCATTCCATCCCTCACAATACGCCTGGCCAGCGGTTCAGGGACGGGAATGGACCTAAGGCAGCCAATGACAGTAGCTCCTGCTACAGCTGTCGGAGGAGGTGCTCTCTTCCTACAGGTGCTGAGCTACAGGGAGGCATCCCAGGAGCTGCTGGGGACCACTGTGCCCCTTCCACAGAGATAAAGAGAGCTGAAAGAGTGAAGCAGAGTCCCGGTGGATTTGTTCAGAACCCCTGGATCCAGCCATGCCTGAAGGAAGACATCGCTGAAGCTTCCTCTCTTTTGCTTAAGCCAATGTGAATAGGGTTTATGTTGCTGGTGACACAGTCCTGACTCTCGCCTGGGCCCCAGACTCCCCCACCTCTGTGCCTTTGCTCATGCTGTTCTCCCGACCTTAAGGCCGTTCTTTCAAATCTTCTCCATGTACCCAAGTCCTATCTAAACTTTGGAGACACTCCCTGACCACCCAATAGCTACCCATGGCCCTCTCCATCCTGACTTAATGGAACCCCGATTCTATCGAGTTGGCATTGTGCCCCTTTAAGATGGTCATGTCGCTGGAGGCCCTTGCAGCTGGGAAGGCGTGTGACGCAGATATGAGTGGCTGGAGGAGCCGCCGAGGAAGCCACTGTTTCCCTGTTAATCAAGACTCACTCAGGGGGGCTTCCCTGGTGGCGCAGTGGTTAAAGAATCCGCCTGCCAATGCAGGGGACACGGTTCGAGCCCTGGTCCGGGAAGATCCCACATGCCGCAGAGCAACTAGGCCCGTGTGCCACAACTACTGAGCCTGTGCTCTAGAGCCCGCGAGCCACAACTACTGAGCCCGTGTGCCACAACTACTGAATCCCGTGGGCCTAGAGCCCGTGCTGTGCAACAAGAGAAGCCACCGCAATGGGAAGCCCATGCACCACATCAAAGAGTAGCCCCCGCTCGCTGCAACTAGAGAAAGCCTGTGCGCAGCAACGAAGACACAACGCAGCCAAAAAAAAAAAAAGGACTCACTCAGGGACACAGGATTTCTGCCCACTATCTTTCTATCCTTCTTCCTGATGGAATGTGGATGCAACATTTGGGAGCAGGGTAGCCATCTTGTGAGAATAAGAAAGAAAGCCACGTGCTAAGGACGGCAAAACCGAAGGAGCCTGGGTCCCTGGGGGCATCATCCGCCCGTCCTAGCAGCCTGGCTGCCTCCAAATGCCTTGTTCGTGTCAGAGGAAGAACAACAACAGTCTTTAAGCCCCAGTGGTTCAGTGTCCATTACGTGCAGCTGAGCTGCACCCTAGTGGATAACCCTCCTTTGGGCACTCGTCACTCTTTGTGGCTGTTTCAGAGTTGCTCACATGTGGTTTAGGGCCTGGGCTCTAAATTCAGGCAGACGGGTTCGACCCCTGGCACTGTGGTGACTATTCCCTGTGCAGCCCTGGGCAAGTCATGGACCCTCGCTGGGCACCGGTTTCCACATCTGTCAGAGTGGCACTAATGTCATCTTCCTCGCAGAACTGCCATGAGGATGACTCATGGTGATGGGCTGAGCCCTTGGCGGGGGGCTGTGATAAGCAGCGCAGTGGGGCTGCACCATTCACCTTAGGTGGCATCAAGTCTACACAGGGGGCCAGACCTCCCCCCAAGGGTATGTTTCATCCACCATGGACCCAGGACCAAAGTGCCTGGGTAGTCAAGCAAAGAAACCGCCACTGGTCCAGCATTGGCTCTGCTAGACTTGGTAAGCAAGGCTGGGGCCTGTGCGAGGCGAGCCAGGTGCCCAGGGAGCAACGTCTAAGGAGGTGTTCCCTACGGGTGAGGCCGCACACGTGCACAAATCCGAGAGCCAGGGCCTCCTTAAATGTCACTCTGAGAGTCAGAAGAGGTCCACCAAGCCATGTGGACTGGACCTACTTCCCAGCCGAGGGACAGTCAAGGGTGATTTAGAGCTTGCATTTCCCCTGGTGCCCCAGCATAAGAACCCTCCACCCCTGGGCTGAGATTCAGCTTCCCCACAAGCTTAGTGAAACGAGCTATTATTATATCTAGATGATGAGGATGGTGAGCCTTGTTGACCTGCGGGACGCTCGTGGGTTAGGACGGAAGTTCTTTCTCATCGCGTCCACGCCGCCCGCACTCCCACCCCACCCCCTGCCGTCACCTGGAGCACCAAGTCACTTAATGCAGAGCGGGTGCCACTCCAAGAGCTTTGGGGGCATTTGCTCACTTAGTCCCCACAGCCATCCCAGGGGGAGACCGGGGCACAAGGGTGTAAGCCACGTGGCCAAGGTCACACAGCTAGGAAGCCACGGACCTGGATCTGAACCCCAGCAGCGTGGCTCCAGAGGCCTTATTCGAAAACAGGGATGAGCCAGTTTCCTGTAAAGAATAAATATTTTAAGGCTTTGCCAGCCCTGCGGTCTCTGCTACAACAGTCAACTGTTCCACTGTAGCTCGGAGCAGCCCTGGACGATGCCTACATAAATGGGCATGGCTGTGTCCCCAGAACACTTGATTTACAGAAACAGGCTGTGGCCGAATCTGGCCCCGGGGCTGTAGTTTTCTGACTGACCCCAGTCCTGCACCTCGACGCTGTACTGCCCCCAAAAGGCAAGTGAAGAAGAAATGTATCCAGCCTGGGCTACAGTGGCCTTTGGGGAGAACAAGGAGGGATTCAAGAATTTCCTGAGACTATTTAACACTAAAGGGGCAGGGGCTGGGCTCTAGATCATTCCAGGAAAAGGCCTTGGAGAGAGAGTGTAAGAGGCAGAAAAAGGCAGGTAGGGAGCCCCCCATCGGAGAACCGGGAGGCAGAGGTGCACGAGGAAGGGGCCCTGGGACACTTTTCCTTCCACGGGCGATCCCGTCTTGTGGCGATGTTCGCCAGACTCCAAGTGCGCCTTGCTCTTTCTGGAACTGCACCTTCCACCCATCTTCCTTTTGGCCGTCGGCCTCGCTGCCCTGGGCTCTGGCCTCCCGTGTGGTGTCACTGCCTCCCAGGCTTTGTCAACTCGCTCTCAAGAGAGTCTGTTGGCGCCAGCAGCGGGCACCACGTGGAGGGTGGGCACCACGGAATCCACAGGCCTGGGCCTTTCCAGGCCAGGAGGCTCCTGGGGGCTTTCCCGCCTTGGACCAGGATGAAGCTGTGAAGGCTTTGAAGTTCATGGCTAGGCTGGGTGTTCCACGATGTGCTCCTCCCTCCTCCCGGAAACCACTCAGTGACGTTCAAATGTTGGGAAGGGGCTTCCCTGGTGGCGCAGTGGTTGAGAGTCCGCCTGCCGATGCAGGGGACGCGGGTTCGTGCCGCGGTCTGGGAAGATCCCACATGCTGCGGAGCAGCTGGGCCCGTGAGCCATGGCCACTGAGCCTGCACGTCCGGAGCCTGTGCTCCGCAACAGGAGAGGCCACGGCAGTGAGAGGCCCGCGTACCGCCAAAAAAAAAAAAATGTTGGGAAGAAACAGTCCAAGAGCGGAGGAGGGAAGGAGGAGGGGGAACAGAGCGAGGACCACTGGGCACGGGGCCCAGACCTGGGGCACAGCCTGGCTCCTCCATGGGTTTCTGTTCCTTTCTCTGGAAAGGGAGGGCTGGGACGAGGATCCAGGGACCAGCACCATTGGCTTCTCCTAGGAATTTGTGAGAAATGCAAAGTTTCAAGCCCCACCTCAGATGCAGGAATCAGAGTCTGCATTTTACCAAGAATCCGGGTGATTTATGCGCACATTAAAGTTGGCGAGGTGTGAGATCAGGAGGTCTGTGAGGTTTTGTGGTGGGCACTATTGCTTCTGCCTGTAGGGCATGCGTTCCCCTGTCTTCCGGTAAAAGTACCCTGGTTTTCTTTCGGGAAATCCTCCCTTTCCCCACTCCCAACCCAAGCATTCATGTGGAACTGCATCCAGGGGTGGGTAGAGCACATGACCCAGGCCTGGCCACTCTGAGCATTAGATCCTGCTGGCCCACGGTCTCTGGGTGATTGGTTTAGGGAAGCCAAAGAAATGTAACAGCAGGTGAAAGAATGTAAGTTGGGAGCTGCTTGTGGCCACCTTGGTTCACCCAGGGCAACATGGGAAAAAGCAGAGTTGGGTGATGGTGAATGAGCCCTGCTACATTGTCTGAGCACCTGGATCCAGCCATACCTGAAGTGGGAATTCCCACTGGCAAGTAAGAGAGTTGGGATTAATGCAGCTCTACTGGTCTGATCTTAATTATAAATACGAGAAGGCACTCCAGCGTTCAAGGAGAAGAGTCCATGTGTGTCTCTCTGTTCTGCAGCTTTTCCATCCTCCCTCCAAGGAGCTTAGCACAACTGCTCACCTCACCAAGATATCAGGAGACAGCTTTGCAATAGGCATTAAGGAACAATCAGCAAGTCCTTACCAAGTGCTAACTGCATACTAGGCTCTGGAAACATGTCAAGATATAAAATAATTTTAAACCAATGTCCGGGCCTCAAGGAACCCACCCAGCACACATAACGGAAAATGTGTTTATGAAGCAACATGTGACAAAATTAATGCGGTCCAGAAAGAGTGTCTAAACACTGAGTGGGTGCTGGAGAGGGAAATAAATAGTCTCTCCATCTGGCCGGCTCTCCCGCCCCAGCCCCAGGGAGGTGCCTCTACCCACATCGGGAGGAGATGGCAAGCAGCCCCGCCCATACGAGGACGCCCACCTGCTGCTGAGGGGCGCGAGGTGGCAGGTTCCAACCCGGTCCCTGGGCTCACCCACCCGCTCCCTGTCTCCCACCTTCACGCCCTTGCGAAGATGATGCCCAAGCTTCTGGCTGGCTCCCCGCTCGGCACACCACTTTACCCAGAGTGGGTGTTTCTAAGCGGCTGCTCTCTCTTGCCTACTTGCAAGTGCCCAGACCTGATACTCCCTTGCGGTATCGACCGTATACTGGAACAGGGTTTAAAAGCCCTCATGCCTAAACACCCGTGTTCCAGTTGCCAGCCCAAGGCCAGCTTGTTCTGTACTCAGCCACACTCAGCCCAGTGTCGTGCTTAGAGTTTTTTGTGTGTATTGCCACCCCTCTTAGCAAAGTATTCTAAGAGGTCTGCATTAACGCTTATTATCAGTTAGAAAAAAAGAGCAAGGCTGGGGGCTGCCCTGGATGGTTGCACAGGTTGTGCAGTATGTAAACGGCTCCCTCTAGAGGTGGGAGAGCTCTGAAGATACTGACAGAGCCAGCTTTGGGTTGGGGTGGGGAATAAATCGACCTTATTTGATATGTTCTTCCCGGATCTGTCTGATCTCTTACAAATAACAGCATTCGCGTTCTGACAGTCTGTGTCAAGCAAGGTCACTGTAAAGCCTGATGCTTTATGGGTTGTTTCATTTATTGTCCTCACTGCAGGGGTTTTCAAAACTCAGAAAAAAAGAAGAAAACAAAGGGAAGGGCCCCACACGCTTCACATTTTCACTCACGAGCTTTCCTGGAGGTGTTTAAGCTGCCTGGCCCCCAACAGGAAAGCGGATATGGCGGCAGAGCGAGGACAAAGCCTTTGCTTTAATAACTGCAATGAACTTGCTTTCCAGGCCTTTAAGGAAAGCCCACCCCACAGTAAATCGCTGGAAGGCCAATCCCTTCACCACCAATTTAATGCTAAGAGTCGATGACGTTCATCAACTCTGACAGCATTTTGGTAAACGACGGCTCTGTTGATTAGGCCTCTGTCCACCCAAGTATTACAAGTCTGAGGAAGCCATAAATCTTCATCCACTGATAGCAGCAGAAAGATCTAAGGCCGAGAAGCAGTGGGGGAAAAAAGGACAGCACCAACAAGAGCCATTTATCACCACCAGCCCGATCCACAGCGCAGGCGGCCGCTCGGAAGCCCAGCCCAGTGTCGCCAACTGCCTCCCTGGCTCCCCCAGCACTGGAGAGTCAGGGAAGGGTTTTACGGGTGGAGCGGTCAGCATCTCGCCCAGCATTTGGATGACTCTCTGACCTTCTGGCCCAGGTATCCTCAGGCCCGTGCACCTGCGGCAGCCCCTTCCATCAGGGCAGCTCCACCCAAAAGCGCTTCCTAGTTGGTGGGCAAGACCCTAAGCTGGCAACTCTATTCTACTGGAAGAGGCATTGGGCTTGGTCAGTGGAAAGGTTACGTGGGACTCAAGAGAGTTTAGGGGGCCGCTCAGAGAAACGGGCAAGGTGACAAGTCGGAGGGGGCGGGAATACAACATGGAGGAAGTGGTGCTGGCTGGGGGCTGGCTGTGACCGCTGTGTCCCCTGCTGACCCGGCCACGGCCTGTGTGAATACACCCAGTGACTCTGTGGCCCCACCTGTCCCTCCTGCTGGGCACAGCACACAAGAGGACTGGGTCAGGGCTGTGGTCCCTCTCCTGATGGGGTGGCTTTTGAGAACTGGCGACCAGTGGCCATTGGAGATTCTGCTGCCTTGGCCACTCTGCCTGACCTTGGCCACCTCCAAGGGCGGTGGTACCCATCCAAAAGGATGGAGATAGAGAGACCTCTCTATCCTTCGCACCCCCAAATCTGTCTCCATGTACTTTCCACCATGGAGAAATTTTCTACTTTACTCCACTTCTTGGGGCCAAAGGAAGCCAATCCATTCCCTCTTCCTCTTGACAATAACAGTGCAGTTGGCAAATCGAGTCTATTTACTGTCCTGCCTACAGCCTCCTCGACGAGAAGGTGGGGACCCAGTCCCTGCTCAGGGGACAGCTCTAGGGCAGGCAGGCTTTGAATCGTCTGACCTGGTCCCCACCTCCAGTCCTGGCCGACTGAGGCCTGAGCGGGCGCCTCGTCAGGCTGACCGGCAGGCCAGGCCGTGACCCGAGTAACAAAGACGAGCTGAGAGACTCAGAAGGTCTCTCTCTCTTGGAAAATTTCAACAAACGAATACTGAGGGAGATAAAAACTGTGACCTGGAGAAAGCTGAAATGAGAAGGGGAAGCTGGGGGAGAGGAGCAGGTGCAAGGGTGGGGCTGGGGAAGGTAGGGAGAGAGAAAAGGCCCGTTAGGCTTACGGGGAGCCCTGCTTCACAGCCCCCACCTGGTCCTTCCGTGCAAACGCTGCGGATGTATCCAAAACAGCAGCCCAACACACAACTCTGCTGAAAACCCTCCAGGGGAGTCCTCACGTGTAAGATGAAACGCAAGCTCCTTTCTGGGGTCTTCTAGACCCTCTGGCCTATGAGCCCCGACCCGCACACCAGAGCTGGCCTAGCCTGCCTCACTTACTGCTCTGATCCCAGCACCTGCAAGTGTCCAGTAGATGGTCCTGGAATGAATGAAGGACTGAACGAGTGGAGGAAGCCTCTGGAGTGAAGAGCCGCCCTCGGCATCTGCCCGCCTCTCAGCTGATTACAACGGTCACTACCGTTTACTGTCGGCTTCCTCTGTGCCAGGCACTGGTTGGCGCGTTCTACAAACACTGGTTCGCTCACTCAGTCCTCAGCAACTACCCGCTGAGGAGGGTACCATTACCAGCCCCACTGACAGATGAGAAGACAAGCCACTTATCCAGGGCCGTACAGCCAGCAACTGGTAGAGCTGAGGCTTTGAACTCAGGCCGCTGGGTTCCTGAGTCTGTGCTCTAAACCATCTGGACTTGTCTGTCACCTGCCTCCAGGTGCTCCTACCTGAGGGAGCCGACAGCCCCTGCTGATGGACCGCCCGTGACACATACTATACACACATTCCTTCCCAGCAGCCCTGGGAGGCTTTATGGATGCTGAGCGCAAAGCTCGGAGAGGTCACGTGGCTGGCTCCAGGGCACACAGCTAGTAAGCTGTTTGTCTGACTCCAAAGCCCATTCCCTTCTACTCTCCAGGGGCCCAGGTTCAAATGCCCCAGTGAGCCAGGTGGGGAATGGCAAAGGGGGAGGCTGCTGGGGATAAGAGAAGGAGCAACCAGAGCATGATGACAAACTGCAACTACCACTCGGCCTCGGCGCTAGGGCTCTAAAGGGAGTGGTGGGGACCACGGCAAACAGGAGGGCTGCTCGATGTCTAAACTGGGAACCGCCACTCGGCTGCCACTGACGGCTGCCTTCTGGGCGGCGGCCCAGCACGGGGGCCAGATCTTCCCGTTTCCCTAGGCAAGGAGGAATCGAACTTCTAAAAAAATGTGTAAAATCTTCTGTATTTAAATGTTACCAAGTGATTAAGTCTTTTTAAACTGTGTGAGTCCAAAAACCATTATCTGGGGGGCCAGTTCAGCCCACAGGCTTCAAGCTGTTAACTTTCAGAGTCTACCGGGCTAGCCCTCCGTATGTTGGAGAACAGCTGTTGCACCTTCCCCCCAGGATAAGCAGTGCCCATGTCTTCACAGTCGGTTCTTCCAGGGCAGGAACTGAGCCTGATTTTTTTTTTTTTTTTTTGCAGTACGCGGGACTCTCACTGTTGTGGCCTCTCCCGTTGCGGAGCACAGGCTCCGGACGCGCAGGCTCAGCGGCCATGGCTCACGGGCCCAGCCGCTCCGCGGCATGTGGGATCTTCCTGGACCAGGACACGAACCCGCGTGCCCTGCATCGGCAGGCGGACTCCCAACCACTGCGCCACCAGGGAAGCCCTCCTGATTTTTGTTTTTTAACCCCAGAGCCTTGCAGAGTGCCTGGCCCGTGGTAATACATGTTCGTTAACTTAATGGATGACTTCTCTCATCATATGGCTCCCAGTCCACTCACCACTTCTGAAGGTTCCCGGGTTTGTCTCACTCTGAGGGCTGGTCCCCAAAGGACTGTGTGTGGGTGGAACAGAGTCGACGCGAAGGTGGGGGTGTGGCCCCCCAGCACCCATTCCGCTCTCCTCCAAGGGTGCCTCTCAGCTCAGTAGAGGCTGGAAAGCCAGACAGTGCATTTCCCAGCCTCCCTCCCAGCTGGGGTCTGGATTTGACATGGGTGCAGCAGATCAGATGGCCTCATGGAAGGCAGGGACAGCAGAAGGAAGCGACGTGGGAAGGAGGGGACACACGCTGGCTGTTTCTGTGCTAAGCACATGGCAGAGGCCATGAGTGTTTTCATCCATGTCCCACCCTGGCTGGATGAGCTGTGAGCAAGGTCTTTCTTCAAAGTGTCGCTCTAGCAGACACAGCATCACTCTGAGGCCAACGGTTGTGGCACTGGCTTCCTGATTCCTGGATCACAGCTCAGGTGACACATTCCTGAGGCTGATCCCCACCTTCCCTCCTGTGTCCTAGGTAGCAGCTTTCCTGGTAGGTCCGCGTTAGGATGCTGGGTACCATTCCTGGAGGCCTGGCTCAGAGCCCATCCTCCCGCTGGATGCAAGCACCCAATTCCCTGCCTTCCATTCATTTATGCTTCAAATAGCCTGAGAGGTCTCTGTTGTTAGCACTGACTGACCCCTGACGATTCGGTACAGAAGGCCAATTACAGCCTTCATGGCATCAGAAAGCCAGGAAATTAGCCATGATTAGGCCCTGTGAAGTGTGGGAGCACAGGGAGAGACTGCGGAGGGACGCTAATTAATCTTAGGCCAAGTCTTTAAATTGCACAGACTCTGGGGTCAGCCATTAAGTCACAGTCTAAGATGCAAATATGGCTCCTGATAATAGAAGGCACTCAAAACAGCTAGGAGAACTCTCTGAAGTGCGACGTGGAGAAAGGCCTCATTATTGGGAAATTAACATTCATTGCTGGGGGCACATGGAAGCCTCCAGGCTGTGTGCCCTGAAGGCCTTGCTCATCAGCATGGAGATGAGGTTGGGCGTTAGCTGGCAGGAACACCCCTCCCCATTTCATCAGAGGCCCGCACACGTCCCTGCAGAGAAGTGAGGACCACTGCGTTTGGAGTCACAGGTCCAGGGTGCAAACCTCAGCCTACGTCCTCCCTTAGCATCTATGGGAGCAAGTCACCTTATTACCTCTCTGCTCTCTGGGCCTCAATTTCTTCAGTGGCACAATGAGGATACTTACGTACCTCCAGGGTTATTACAAAGATGGCGGATAAAGCGTAGGAAAGTATTTACCATAGACCCATACGTATGGGCAGTGTGAAATGTTATAAAGCAGTACTTCCCAATCTCGGTGAACAAAGGATTAACACACACACACACACAGATATATACACATATATATACACACACATAGACTTATATGTATGTATATGTTGCTTAAGCCTCATCTCAGACCAAGTGAGCCAGAATCTCTGAGGGTGGGGCCTGAGAATCCCAGGTGATTCGAATGTGCAGTGGGGGTCCCAAGGGTCCCAAGTAAGGCTGAGTAACTGCAGGGGAAGGTGTCAGGACTATATGAGCAAGGACACCGAGCTCGGAGCCACAGATCTAGATTTGAATCTTGACTCTGCCACTTCCCAGTGGTTGACCTTGGAAAGCTCACTTAACTTTTCTGAGCTCTCGTGTCCTCAGCATCATGAAAAGAGGAAGGACTTTGGAATTTATCCTATAGGTCTGCTGTGAGGGTAAAGGAGAGGAGTCACGTGGGAGCTTAGCTCACGCCTGGTACTGGCAAGCTGCCAGATCAGCAGCATCGGTAGCAATCCGAAGAGCAGCTCAGGTCTGTGGGGCGGGGGTTTTGTCTTATCCACCCACCGCATCCGTGGCATCTAAGACCACGCCTGGCACATCACAGGTGCTCAATACAAAACAGCTGTACGAATACATCATCATGACAGGGCTGTGAGTGACCTGTGATGCTCCTGAGTGGGGCTGGGGTGGCCCCAGCCAGAAGGGAGGATCATGCCACAGAGTGGGCTGGAGGGTCCCCAGGGCTCCTTTGCTCTCCAGAGGCCAGTGCCACAGGCGGAGAAGGCACCATGGCAGTGCCCAGCCAGACCCAACCCCTGCCCGTGGGGATTCCAAATGCTCTGATTATGTTTCTATTCTCACAATAACCCTGCTGCTTATTCTAAAGTGTGAGCTGGGGCCACCGCCTTGTCTCTGCCCAGGGTTTCCACACCTGGTACCATCCTCGGCGCTGGACTTTGCTGGGGGCCGTCCGTGAATTGCGTCTTAAAGTTTCTTCAGCTTCTCGAAACAGGGTTTTTCGTCCGCAATCTGCACCAGAGATGAGGGAAAGAGACTTGGTGAGGCCCCGGTGACGAGCCCACACTGATGGTGGTTTTGTAACTTACATCTACAATGCCCGTCAGGGTGCCCAGAGTCTTGTATGTGAAGCAATACACTTTTGTAGCACTGTTTGTAGCCAAAAGGCATCAGAAAACAAGCGAAATGCCCAACAAAAAGGGATGGGGTATCAGTCACAGCACCTCTGTGCTATGAAACAGTAGGTATGTTCCTGAATTGGGCAGGTCTATGTACAAAAGGAACAATCTCTAAGATACAGAAGCAGGGTACATAGGACAGGGCGTACAACAGACCAGCATTAGTATAAAAGAGGGGTGAGGGGAGAGAGATATGTTGAATGAGTAAATATACTGCTGGGGACCCAAGTACAGAGATTCCTGTTATCTGCACCTCCCTGAAACCTGGACCAGGAAAGGCCAGCTTCTCCTAACTAGCAGGTCAGCCAGACTCCTCCCCCATGCAAGCTAGGAGAGTCCATCCCATTTCCCTCTTTGCCCTGGGGGCTAGGAAACTCATGCTAAACTCTAAGCAGAAATGCAGTGGCTCTCCTAGGGGAAGATTTGAAGACACCACTTTCTCCTTTTATCCCCTTGTTGTTGTATTGACTTCTACTGTCTATTAATAGCTTGGGATCTTACCATACCTGTGAGGCAATGAATTAGAACACAAGTCAAGATTATTGTGTGCTGGACACTTTACACTTCTTATGTTGTTTAATCCTCCTGAGAAGCCTGTAAGGTGGGCATAATTACTCCCATTTTACAGAAGAGGAAACTGAGGGTCAGAGAGGACCCAATTGCCAGAGGTCTCAAAGCTAGAAAGTGGCAGAACAGGGTTCGAACCCAACCCTGCCTTGTTCCAAATCCTCTTCTTGTAACCCAGTAGCACACTATCCTCTTAGACAAAGTGACCCGCCTTGAAGGGCACTCTGGCATTCATTAGCCCCATTTTAAGGATGAGAAAACAAAGTCGCAGAGAGACAAAAATGGTTTCCCCAAAGCAATACAGCCAAACTGGTATCTGACTCCTATGCACTGCCATTTCTTTCATTCATTCAACCACCACCAAATCATTTTCGGTGCCTATATGGGGCCAGCCACTGTGTCGGGTGCCTTCTAGGCCACTTCCCAGATTTTATTTCATGTGTCCTTTATTATAGGACACCTGAAATCCACTTAAAGTCTGCAGAGTATGTATTAACTAAATTCAGACATGAACAGTGGAATCAATTATCACCGGGGTTAGGTACTGAAGTTAAGATGTAGTGAGTGAAAATCAAGTATAATCAAAATTATCCTTGACATTTCCTTAAACGACTGGCACATGAGACCTAGGAAATGTAAATGCCAGGAATTGACTGCTCTGGCCACCTTTGCCCTGGGCGGGTGGAGGCCGAGACTAGTTTAAAAAGAAGTGGAAAAGGATTTCTCTCTCTCTCTCTCTCTCTCTCTCTCTCTCTCTCACTTTCATGTTCTTTCTTTCTGGCCAAGTGGGTAGAGTTAACTTGTATAGGTTAACTAGTTTCTGTGCATGGGGTGTGGCTCCACTGTCCCTAATTTGTCTGCAGAGCTATTGCTGGCCTGTGCTCACCGTGAGTCCCCTCGGTGTGGGAGGCACTTCTGGAGAAGCTGGAGTGGACGGCTTTCCGAGAGGATGTCTTCAGTTCAGAATTGGCCCCGTTGACGTAGACAGAGAACCCGTGTTCCAGGTGCTCCAGCCTCAATTGCATGGGGTCCTTGGCTTTCAAATGCTTTAATATCCTGGAAGAGAAACGATTGCTGGCTTCTCATTCTAGGAGCCTGGGCCACCGCCCACCCCCATGCGGGGAGGGACCTGCTGCTCTGATAGCCAAGCGTCTCTAATCCGAGGCCGGGTGCCCGGTGCCCAGCTGTTCATCCATAAACAGCCCTGAGAGGCCCATTACACACATGCAGGAGCGGCGACAGGGAGGCTGTTCCAGACCCTGCAGGGGTGTTTCTGCTTTTCATTCTGAGGCTCAGACATACGTTAGCAAAACCTTGGGCACCCAGCCTCGCCCCCAAGGTGGCTGAGACAAAACAGGCACGTGTGCACGCTGCTACACACAGCCCGGATCTCCAGGGATGATCCCAATTTCGCGCATCTCAACTTTGCGTGGATAGCAGCCCTTTGTTCCACGTGTAACAAAACGCGGTCTAAGCCTGTGTGAGAGAGATTGCACGGAACACATACACACATCAGGAAACAGCCGTCATCAGGCTAGGTGGACTGATTTTTGGCTTCAGGAAATAAATGTGTTCTCAAACACTCAGCCCCTGATATCCCAAATGTCATTATTTTATATTCTGACGCAGTTTAAAAACACACCAGTGCAGGCTTTGCTCAAGATTAATGATGTGGTGATCACACCCTTCGGCTAAAAGGGTCTTGGCGTGAGCACGGCCGGGTCCGTTGTTCAGCTTTCTCTAAAGCCCGACCTCGCACCCTGGCTTGGTCCTTTTCTCCCCAGTCCTGATGTTCATTGCCGTAAACGGTGTGCAGTGTCCTCTTCGGAATTGCTCTCGTGTGACGCCAAACCCTTCAGCACCTTTACAGACACTTTTAGGCACCCCGCACAAACCAGAGTTATTTCCGCACAAGAATAAATACAACCAACCAACCATCATGGCAACAAATGTGCATCCTCTTCAGTGATTAAGTAAGTTCCCACCAAATTAGCAAAATGTAAATTTAAAAAAATAATAGTAATGGTAATCACATAAAGGGTAGAAGGCCAAACCCTGTTCTAGATGCTTTGCGTATAGTCAGTTCTCATTATTCACAATAGTTATGTTCCATAAAGTTGCCGCAAACACTGAATTAGTGAATACTGAACCACTGTTCCTAGGGGAAAATACAGGATTTGGTTCCTGTGAGCCTCTGGTCACAACATTTTCATCAGCCGATCAATACAAAACCTTGCTTTATGTGTGTTTCTGTTTAAAGGCGCCTTATTTAATATGTACTTAATACAATAACACCGAACTCATGCCAGCAGCACTTCAACTCATGAGTGAAGGAAGCTTATCTAACACGTGTATTTTCTCCGTAAGGGACATCATAGCCTTCTTGGGCTTAGAAATAAATGCGAGACACCACTTTACCCCTGTGCCAGGGGGGCCAGCTTAAACAGCAAAGTCATCAGTGAAAAGCACAAAAATATAAAAAAACATGGTGAAACGGAGCAGGACCCTATGGTCTATGCCCCCAGGTCCTCAGCCTGCCTTTTGTCTGTGGAAAAACTTTAGCCAAAGAATAAATTTCATCAGAGAAGTGAGAAAATGCAGAAACAAAGGAAAACAGTCCAACAAGACCTTTAGCTCCTTCTCAAGGGCTGTAGGTAATATTCTGAGCCATATCCACTGAGCTGTCTTATAGATACTGAAAGCCCCACCAGGTGGAAGAAGTTAACTACATGATGACCGGACTGTAGCCATGACATAAGCTCCCACAATTCCAAGAACTGGCCTCCAAGAAATGGGAACAAATCAACCCTGGAACCAAGGACTAACTGTACTTAGAACAATCAAGATGACGCTGGTCAGACCACCGCAGGACCAATTTCAAGATGACTGTCAGAGCTGACTGTGCTGTTTCTGCCTGTAGCCCCCTCCCTCCGTCTATAAAAGCTCTTGCCCACTGACTGTCAGTGCGGGGGGAGTTGGCCTTTGGTCAGAAGTCCGCCCTCCCCTCTGGTTGCCGGCATCTGAAATAAAGCAAACTTTCCTTTCCATCAACCTGGACTCTTTATTGGCTTTTGGGTGGTGAGCAGATGGACCCCACTTTCAGTTACAACAGCACTAAGTAAAACGTGAAAAGGACACTTTACATTGTAAGATCTGAAACAAGAAGGCAGAGTGTTCCCTTGTTCTACCTTAGCTGGGAACGTGTGTGCTGGGCAACTAAAATTTTTTTGCCATCTGCATGTGCCTTTGAGTGACCACAAAAGCATTGCAAGTATTGATTTGGAGGTTACAAATAAATTTTAGTGAGTGGGTAAATTTGCAAATATGGAATCTGTGAATAATAAGGACTGACTGTATTAAGACTTTAATCTTTACAACAACCCTGTGGGGTAATTACTTTTCTTAACCTCATTGAATAGATAAAGAAACTGGAGCACAGAGAGGTTAAGTAACTTGCCTAAGGTCACACAGCTAGTATGGCATCAGGGCTAGGATGCAAATTGAAGCAATGTGGCCCCAGAGTCTTCACCACAACAAAGGTGACTTATAAAGCTAGCAAGCTGAAACTGGCAAACTTAGACATTGCTGGAAACTCAGAAGACCTTCTCAGAAGTAATATGAAAATAGAGAAAATGCCATATGCTTGGTCTTTGCCCAGTAAGCAAATTGTTTCTGATCAGGAACAATGGTCAGCATTCAGTCATAACAAAACCATGAAAGCAACTCGAATGTCCAACACTAGGGAAGTGGAAGCCGGGATCTCATGCAGCTGTTAAAATTACGAAGAGTCTGTCAAAACATAGGGGATTATTTGTGATCTGTTCAGTGGGGGGGTGAAAAAGGAAGGATAAAAATGGTATATATGTGATAAGTGCAAAGCTGGAAAAAAGTGTGTTTGTGGACCCATAGTGGAGGGTGATAAATGTGAAAATTAAATCAGCTGTTGAGGGAGGGTGGTGGTATTACTGGTGATTTCTTTGTTTGCTTTTTAAATGTTTCTTTAATGGTTGATACATCCATCTTGCCAATCATGGCAGGAACGTTTATTACAGACTGCTTATCTCTTGCCAGCCTCGGAAGCCTGGGAGATACCTGATTGTTGGGCAACAGCACAAAACAGAAGGAAAACACAAGTAACTAAGAGACAATTTCCAAACACGGCAGTAGCTGCATTCTCTGGAGCAAACAATCAAAGGGCGCAGTGGGTACCAGCAGTCCCCGGGGAGGGAGAACAGGGAGCCCAGGGAGGGGCGGCACGAGGAAAATCTGACCGTCTAGCCAGGGAGTGCCTGCCTTAACTTCCTTCCGGAGACCGCCCTGTCTCCTGATGCTACCTTAATGGTCACGGTGGCATCCCGTTATCCAGGCTCTGTGGCTGGCGCTCCACACAGGTCTCTCTTTAAGCAGTGATTTATGAAAATGTGGATTCATGAGACTGATAAATGAGGAGATAATTATTCAGACTGTGAAAGGAATCACTAAAGGAACTCCCCTGCTGCAGCTGAGCACCTCAGCAGTACACATGTGGCATCAAAGAAAAGTGGGTGTTTTTTAACGGATAGCTTACTTTGCATAAAAAGCTGCCTTTAGTGTCAGGGATTCAGAAAAATCAGATTAAGTCCCTGCCCTTTCGGAGATGGAGCCCCCAGCCACCCGCTGCCCTGTCACTCTCTATTCCCTTACAGATTCAGTTTGTTTCAGAGCACGTGTCTCCCTGCCTCATGCTATGGAATGGTATCTGTGTGCCTGTTTATTCTCCCTTCCTGCCCCCTGGGTGTGGGGTCCGTGATGAGTGTGAGGAACGGTGAGGAATACTCTCAATATTTCTGGAACTCAAGGTCTAGCAGGAGAGAGAAGGCATGGACGCGCACCCTAATACAGCCACCGTGTATCTAACCACGTCACAGGCATCGTTTCCACTTACCTCGTAATGGCCTTTGGGGTCACTTGCGCAGAGAGCTCTTCTGTTCAGAAGAGGAGGTGGAGGCACTGTGAGCTAGAGCACAGGGTGTCACGTGATGGGCTGTGACGGGGGGTGGGGGGGGACATGAGATGCTTGACGGCTGGGCGGTCAGGGCACAAGCAGGGGTCCAGGTGGTGAGAGGGCGTAGCTGAGCTCAAAGGGCAGGTGGCGTGTTGCTCACGGGCCTAACTGTGACCGGGTTTATGACTGAACCATCTCGGTCTCTAAGCGCCACAGTTACTGTGTGACTGTGGGCTGGCCACATGCCTCCTCTGGACCTCATTTACCCCCAGAATCAACTGAGGGGCTCTCTAAGGGTCAGGCGTTCAAGGATTATCTGGACATCATTTGAGAAGGCGTGTTTATCATTAAAATGATGGTGATGACGATGATGATGGAGAAAGTATACTTGGACGGGTGGGCTTACTGTGGACCTCCAAGCACCTCGTCCTGCTTAATCCTTCACTGGCCCAGGGATTAAGTTCCTACCATTGATCTGTTTTATAGATGAATTTGCCCAAGGTCAGAGACCCGAGGAAGCAGCCAGGATTTAAATTCCAGTCCATGAGGCTCCAGAGCCCGTCTCCCAGCCACATCATTGTGCCATTGCTTGTCTCCTCACCAGGCATCATGCCGCAGGGGCTCCAAGCAAGGAGAGTTCAGAGGAGAAGCAGTGGCTCCCAGGTGGGGGCTTCTTGGAGGTGGTGTCACTGCAGTGCAGCCTTGAAGGATGCAGAGGAGGAAGGCAGTGGTGCAAAGAGCCTGCCATTCCTCCCAGAACCTGGGGGCCCACAGGCTCTGTAATCTGTGTTCTAGGATGTCACCACCCCCCACCCATGTGGGTGGAGGACAGAGCTCCGTACTGGAGGCTCTGCCATTTCCCAGCTTTCGTGACCTTGGGCAATTCCCTACACCTCTCGGGGCCTGTTTCCTCTTCTGTAAAATGAGACCAAGGATGCCTGTGGCTCATGAGGATGGAAGAGGATACCAGATGAATCTCCAGCTCAGAGACGGGCCTGTCCAAGGCCTGCCCTGGGTGCTGGTTCTCCCCTTTCTTCTTTCTGCCTGAATCTCCTCTTGGGGCAGTGGGTTCACCTCTCATATGGGTACGTTTTCCTATAAATTTCCCTCAAACAACCTTTTTCAAAAAGCAAATACCGGGCTTCCCTGGTGGCGCAGTGGTTGTGAGTCCGCCTGCCGATGCAGGGGACACGGGTTCGTGCCCAGTCCAGGAAGATCCCACATGCCGCGGAGCGGCTGGGCCCGTGAGCCACGGCCACTGAGCCTGCGCGTCCGGAGCCTGTGCTCCGCAACGGGAGAAGCCAAGCAGTGAGAGGCCCGCGTACCACAAAAAAAAAAAAAAAAGAAAGAAAGAAAAGCAAATAACATTGCTGGATTCTTAGATCTTAGATCTGCCACATCTAGTGCGTATATTACAGTCCCTCTTGGCCGTTAGCCCTTAACTGTTCCTCATATCTCAGCCCTTTGATGATTCTGGTTGCGTTTTCATGAGTCCTGTTGGCCATGATTACATCTTTCCCGAAGCTGAGTGACTAGAATCACTAAGCACCCTCTGGGCGAGGGCTGTACGGGGTGAAACAGGGCGGCCACACCTCCACTCTCCCCGGTCCTCTCCTGGAGCACATGACCACTTTCTGCGCTTCCGGCATAGTCGCAGGTGGCCTTGTGCTCACCTGCCGCTGCCTGGGGAGTTCCTTGAGGGCCAGGGCTGTGTGGTGGGCACCTGTTCTTTTTGCCTGTCCAGCAAGTCTCCCCCATCTTCCAAACACAGCCCCTCAGGTTCCCCTTGGGAACCGCTCCCCTCCTCCTCTTACTCCTCGTGGTTTGGGTGAGACTCACACCGTCGCCCAGGTTAATGGGGTGGCCCAGGAGTGGCCAGGCAGACCCTGCCACCCCCACCAGGAACAGGGTGGCGATTGGCTCAGGGATGGGAACGGGGCCCCAGCCAGGCCTACGGGGGCCCTCCTCAGTGCTTTTGCTGGAACTATTAGGAAAGATGCGTTCTCTTCCCCTCGAGGTGGGATGTAAGTGTGGGGCTTCCAGTGGCTGCCTTGACCTCCGTGAGGGAAGTACCTGCCTGAGATGATTCCAACATGAGAAAACAGAACTGAGAGATGGAGAGTGACTGCTTTCAGTGACCCAGTTTGAGTGCCTGGATCCAACTATGCCTGAAGCCAGTGTATCATCCTGGATGTGTTAATTTCACAAGTCAGTACGTTTCGTTGTTTAAAGTCATTTACCTTGGGTTCCTGTCCCTTCAAGCAAAGGAGCGCTAACTAATACAGTCTGTGTCTCCCTCATTGCAATGTTCTTCTTCATACCAGTGGTAATGCTAGGCACTGAGAAGGTACTCAGTGGAATCCTGCTGAATGAATAGAAGAATAATGTCACCAGCATCTTGTGGGCAGCTGTGTTCTGGGCAGATGTCTAAGAACTCAGCCCAGTGATTGCACACCCCCTTCTTGGGTCACAAGGCAACGCAGATAAGCAGCCTGGGTTTTCACCTTCCTCTATGCCCAATATAAAGTTTAGAGGCTGGTTTTCTACCCAGTCTTGTAACTACATTTCCAAGTCAATTTCAGTTTATTCCCACAAAACTCCTCCGTAGTGAACTTAGAGCCATTGGCAACCCTGGCAGGATTCTCTCCTTTTGATTATTGATGACAATGTCAAACAAAACATAAATAAGAAAGTACGGCCCAGCTCCACCACTTCCTGGCTGCATGACCGTGGGCAAATTGCTTGCTGTCCTGGTCTCTGCTTCCTTATCTGTAAAATGGGTGCAATAACTGTACCAATGGGGTTGAGGTGCCTGCCACACAACTGGCACTCCAGCAAAGGTGCCTTTTCAGGCTTCATCTGACGACAGCTCAGGGGCACTCCCACTCTGCAGGTCTCCATTTGGAGGTGTTCTAGCTCTACTTTCTAATTTCCTGTCATCAAGCCAGCTCTCTCTTGGTGACAACACATCCCCCAAATTTTATGGCAGCTCCATGTTGACATATTTTTTAATGGCCTTTGTGCTGCAACCTCATCTCTGGATCTGTTCAGCTATGTTATTGGTCTGTGCCCTTTGATCACGCACGTACTGATCTCTCGATTAATGAGAAGCAATTTGCTCATAAAGAACTACGACAGGGGCTTCCCTGGTGGCGCAGTGGTCGAGAGTCCGCCTGCCGATGCAGGGGACACGGGTTCGTGCTCCGGTCCGGGAAGATCCCACGTGCCGCGGAGCGGCTGGGCCCGTGAGCCATGGCCGCTGGGCCTGCGTGTCCGGAGCCTGTGCTCCGCAGCGGGAGGGGCCACGGCAGTGGGAGGCCCGCGTACCGCAAAAAAAAAAAAAGAACTATGACACTCTCCTCCCAGACAAGTCACATGCATATGATTCAATGATCGCCCAGGTGTTCAGTGGCACCATCCAGCCTGCCAGAAACTGAATAAAAACATTCTGTTCCTGGCATTAATGATGACAAAAACCCACATAGGTCTAATCAGCACAAGCCTGGGTTTGAGGCTGCCCCTGGGATGGAGAGACATGAGTGCAGAGCAGCTGGGCACATGGGATGTTGCCTGGCATTTCTGGCTGGTCCTGGAGAGTTGATCTATTCAGAAGTTCTCTATGGGGGGCGGGACCACCTTGCAAGGAGGCATCTGGAATGCGGGCAGGTATTGTTGTCATAGATACTGGGGGTCTTAGTGGAATTAAGTAAAGGGGTGGGTAGGCAGGGATGCTAAACTCCTACAACACGTGGGACAATCCCGCACCATAAAAACTTGCCCCATGTGACATGCCACCAGGGCCCCAGTTGACAAGCACCGGGAATCCAGCCCATCACACAAGGCTGAATTCACATTCAGAATAACAACCCGCAGACTCTCTTACCTACAGGACCCCAAGCCCAGGCCACAACACAAAGCCCCGCATTAGTACCCCTGTCCTTCCCCGTCCTGCAGATCTGTCTGGGGGACCTACGGAATTCCTCTGTTTGTTTTGTGCTTTGATTTGAATTCATTACCAACATTTTAAAACTCAGGAGACTTCACCACACAAATCCAGATTTCCAGTTTCTCTGGTCACCTTGGAGGATATGGACCCCTTGGCCCGTGAGAGTTCCAGGTGCCCACTGTCCCCACTGAGCCCGCTTCACTCCCTGACTGTCCCCTCCTAGCATCGGAGTTTGCAAACCCAGCTTTCTGTAAGGTTCCAGGCCTGAAGACAAACCACAGTGAACTGCAAATGAACTTGAGCAGCCCTGCAAAGGCATGGAGGACACGATACCCACTCTCTTTCAAACCAGACCACAAGCCTTGACCCCAGTCACTACACGTGGCATGGCTGCAGGCTTTTGTAAGAACCAGCACTCCAGAGTCAAAATCAGGACTGATTGAACTTTAAATGACATCAACCAACTTCAAACACAAGTGTAAAAGGACTCCTCCTTTATACAACAAGGCATGATTACAGGCTCAGATTTCCAGGGACCTTCAAAGCCTGTGAGATCACAGGTTGGCCTATTCAGGTGACTAATGCACAGGCCCTGCCAAATTCTAGCTTTTCATAGCAAACCCAGCTTCTCCCAGAACCGAAGCAGGGAAGCGAGAGGTGGCTCTGACACGTCGAACAGTTTGCTACAGCTCAGTCAAAAGATGCAATTAAATCAGTGAATGGAGAAATAGGAACTGGGATGGCAGATATTATTCCAAGCTTCTGAGTGGAGGGTGATTGCATCCCATTCCTATGTGAGAGAGCCTGCATGCTGTTAATAAATCTAAATAGGATTTTGATTTGGCTAATATGAAGGGCAGCCGTTGAGCGGCTTCATCTTACCGGTTCCTCTGCTGCAGCAATATTAAATACTCATCGTGTTTCTCATCAAAGTCTGTCGCCATGTCCTTAGTGTAACCCTGAAATGAAGAAACAGAGCGGTGTGATATCGGAATGCAGGGAAGCTTTACTGAAGCCTGGGTACAGCACACGCCACACAGGAGGCCGAGAGGCCAAGAGGCTGACCTTGACGAAGGCCCAGCTCCCTGGGCGCATCACCCTGGTGACCCAGAGCCCCAGAGACTGTCTGATGGCCCTCTGGGTCTTGAACATACACAACTAACAATCTACGAAAAGAAGGTCGATTCCCCAGCCTTGCCACTGTTCCTTCCTCCCATGTCCTATAAAATCAAGGACTCTGAGAAGACTTGGGCTTTACTGTTTCCTCCACACTCATGATTTTGTGATCTCAGTTGTCCCAACCAGATGGAACCCAGATCAGTTGTTTAAGAGGGGAAGCTCAGGCTTCCCTGGTGGCGCAGTGGTTGAGAGTCCACCTGCCGATGCAGGGGACACGGGTTCGTGCCCCGGTCTGGGAAGATCCCACATGCCACGGAGCGGCTGGGCCCGTGAGCCATGGCCGCTGAGCCTGCGCGTCCGGAGCCTGTGCTCCGCAACGTGAGAGGCCACAACAGTGAGAGGCCCGCGTACCGCAAAAAAAAAAAAAAAAAGAGGGGAAGCTCATCTTTCTCTTGCCATTGTACGAAAAATGCACGCTTATTATAAACAACTCAGTCATTACAAAAATATATGACCCCCCCAAAAAAATATATGACCCAGAGAGTGAAGGCTCCTTTAAAGCAGACATTTGTGGTTTCCTGCTTCCTCTTCCGGCCACCGAACTCTTTATTTCTTCGGGGGAACCATTCAGCCCCCTTTTTTCAGTTCACTGGCTTCCTTAGATGCCCATGAAAGTTCCTTTGGTCTCCTCTTGGGTCACATGACCTTGGCCTTCATCTCAACCATCAACATATTTCTTCCCTCAGCCACAACGATTCACTAGTCCAGGGATGAGCCATGGCCTGAGCACGGCCCTTGAAAGTCAGCCCTGGGACTTTGCTAATACTCCTGGGGAAAAAGCTGTTCTCTTTCCACTGGGGTGCTAAAGTGATGAGATGCAGGCCTGGAATTGCCTGAGAATGAAGTCAAGAAAGAAGACAGCAGATCCCAGAGATGGAGAGGAGAGATTCCCAATAACATAATTTGAGCCCCTGGATCCACCCATGCCTGAAGAAGTACTGGTACAACTTAGTTATTGCTTTAAAGTTTCAGCTGAGTTTCTGCCCTTTGTAGCCAAAAGAATTATAAGTTATATACCGTAACCTGACCATTAGAGATAACCCCTATTAGAATTTGTTACAGCTTTATGGAGGGATAATAAATGTATAATAAACTATACATATTAAAAGCGACATGTATATACCAGTAAAACCCCCATTACAATCTGATACATATTTCTCTAGATGTTTTTCTTTGTTTACAATATACATATGTTCATATTTATAAATACAAACACACACATTCTTTTAAACAAAAGTAGGATTATACTGTAAACAATGCTTTGTAATTTTCTACGTTTCTTAACTAACTTTTTGCCAAGGAATGGATTAAAGGGACAATACCAGCTTCATTCTAGTCACAAGGCACAGGGATTAAGTGTTAAATGGCAAGTAAGACATTTGTAAGAGAAACACAATTTGTGTGAAAATCCTAACGATTATCATGGGAAGAAGAAAAAAAAGAATCTCCATCATTCTGTTCTTAGCACCTCAAAATCTGGCCTTAACCCCACTAATCTACCAGAACTCACCCCAAGGGTGACTCATAACCTCCTTAAGCAAATATAATAGCTCTTCCCAACTTCATCCTTTTCGACTGCTCCGGGCCATGGGGAGCTGTTCCCACCCATCCGTCCCCAAATTCCCCTAGTGTAGCTTCTGCGGTTCTGAATGAGCCTCCCTTCCCTCCTGCACCTTCTCTGGCTGCCCTTCCTCCTTGGCCTTGGACGTGGATGGCCACTGTCTCTGTCCATCTCACCTCTCTGGGTCTCTCTCCCTCTGTCTTCTCTTCTTCTGATACAAGGAAATGGGTCCCCTGGATGGGGAAGCCAGAGAGTCACTGCTAGTCCAGGGCTGACAGCCCAGTCCCCTTCTCTCCCCTTTTCCTATAGGACTCCAGGTTGTGGCCATCTGCTTCCCTCTTTCCCTGTCACCCCCACTTTTCCTCCCAGGCTCCCCTCTCTCTGGGCCACCTGGGGACAGGATGCTGTACTCCCATCTTCTCTCACCCGATGTCTCTGAAGCCTCTGGATTTTCCTGGGGTTTTCCGGCTTAACTAATCTGGCCAATCAGTGGCCAATCAGTGGGGAATAATAAGAAAGGGTGATTTTATGAAATCATAAGAAATTTAAACAAACTAGCAATAGGTGTTCCTATTCCTATTTCCCTGGCTTCCTGAGATGCCCAGAGATGTTCCCTTGTCCTCCTCGGGACTGAGCCCTGCCTCACCTTGACTGCGAGAAAAGCACTGTGACCTCCGCCCTCTGGACAGCTGGTTGGTTGCGGGACACTGGGTCTGGAGAGGATTCACAGTTCCTTCCACAACAACGTGTGTACGATGCGGACAGTTGACGCAGCAATTCCATATACATGATTCTCCTTTGATTATTGCAGCAGCCTTTGAAGTGGTTATTATTACCCCATTTAAGATACAAGGAAACCCATCCCATGCATCTCCCCGGAATACGGATCCTACTCCATGGCAATTTACATAACCATTTTGAGATATTAAAATGACCACTGATATATTATGGTATGTAATGAAATAGTCAATGACATTTTTAGATGAAATATGAGACTTCAGAGAAATCTCAGCTTGGGGTGGGCTGTCCTGGGCTTTGACCTCAAACCCTCAGGGAATACATTTATTTGTCTCTGCCAGGAGGGAGATGTCATAGGAAAGATTTGAAGAGCTCAGGCATATATCCAGCCAAACTACTCACCAGCCCCGTGCTTCTCAAATTCTGCTGTGAACACAAATCACCTGGGGATTGTGCTGAAATGCAGGCTCTCCTTCCGTAGGACTGGGAAGGGTCCCAAGCCCACACGTCTAACAAGCTCCCAGGCAATGCCCGTGGGCCACACTTAGCCAGCAAGGCCCTAGACCAGACCAGCTTATTCCCCACTATTCACAATACGCCCACCTCTAATCAGATCAGCACTGAACTTGAGCTGTGAAGAATGTGAGCTTTGGAGTCCAGACCTGGCTCCAAGTCACAACAGTGCTGTTTGTTTCCTTATCTATCAAATGGAGGTAACAATAGTACCTGTCTGGTTGGATTTGTCTTTCCCTCACAGGGTCACATGTGGGTTGGATGCAATAACAATAAAAAAAAACATAGCACCGTACCTGGCACTTGGGTAGCTCTCAATGAACGTTAGTTACATTTGCATTTATGGAGTTCCATTATTTAACTAGTACTATCCTGGCCCCTCCCCACTCCCAGCCAGCTCATTGCTATCCTGATGCCTTAATCATTCGATTCCCTTTCCCTCCAGCCTCCACCCAAATACTCTCCAAGGCCCAGCTCAGCTCCCCAATTCTCCACGAAGCCTTCCCCTACCATTCTCACCCCCGCTCACTTCAGCTCATTCTGAAACCCTGCAATTAGTATTAAATTATATACAATACAGCGTGAAATCATATATAATTAAGTGCCACATTGTAAGCCTTTAACTATATCTATTGCTCACTCATTATCTGGGGATTTGGAGACCTGGAGGTGAGTCCTGAACTCTGCTACTTACCTTCTCTGAGCCTCAGTTTCCTCATCTGTAAAAAGGGAATAGTAATAAGGTCTACCTGGCAGGGCTGCTCTAAGGATTAACTAGGAGAAAAGTAGAAGTAATTTAGGATCCGTTTCTTTCTTCTTATTGATTCCCCAACTGGATTATAAATTCCTGGAGCACAGAACCGGGGAAGGAGGGGATCATCATGTGGGGAGCCTGGAGTCCTGGGTTCGGGTCTCAGCTTCAACAACATCCAGCTCTGTGATCATATCTGCTAAGGCTGACCAAGTACCCACCTGGTTAACCCTCACCCTGGTCAGACATCAGACACTACTTCTCCCCAGCACGGCATATTTCACTTTGCTGAGGCTTTATTTCTCAGGCTATAAAGCAGAGGCATTAATTAATATTTAAGGCATCCCACAAAGGTGGGAGAAACTTAGAAAGCGCCAGGTTTATCATCACTGTGTTTCAGCAAACACTGATCAAGTGTTTACTGTGTGGCTGTTACCTATGCAATGAGAGTTTAACAAAAAACTGACCCAGCGTGCATTCAGATTCCAACATGCCTGTAGACAGTACCCAACCGCCAGCCAGGGCCCGATCTGCACAACTCTGCCCCCATTCCTGTTGTGTGCGGTGTGAATGGCACCCCCTGCTTTCATGTACCCAGTCAAGCAACACACACTGGCCAGGGGTCCCTAATATGGGGGATGGCCCGCAGGGGGCTCTGGGGACATCAATTCAACTGACTGCACAAGGGTACTATTCTGGGAAGAGAGTCCATAACTTTCATCACCAAGGGTGTCTGAGGCCAAAAGAAAGAGACAAGTGATGACAGCAAAATGTATAAAATGTGATGCCAAGGATCTGAAGGAGGGAACAGAGGAGGCTCCTGAGGGCACGGCCAGGCCCAAATCCTTGGGAGTCATCTTGGAAGCATAACTCACTAACTCACTCTCCCACTCCACGTCCAGTCCATCAGCTCCATGTGAAAAATACCATGTATCCAAAAGCTGACCACTTCTCCCCACTTCCCCACTACCACACTGGTTCAGGACCCTTCACTGGCCTCCGGCTCCCGCCCTCACCCCTACAGTCCGTTCTCCTTTCTACAGCCGGGGGTCCTGATGAAAGGGAAGTCGAATCATGTCACTTCTCTGCTCTGGACTCTGCACGGGTCCCAGCGGCCACCAGGCCCTGCCCACTGGGCCTCCATCCACGTCCCTGACCTCCTCCCACTGCTCCACCCTCCTCCTCATCACTGCAGTACCCGCAACACCCAGCATGTGCCCACCTCAGGGCCTTAGACCCACCGTTCCTTCCCCCAGGTAAATACCCAGATTCCTCACCTCCTCAAGGCTTGTCTTAGATCTTACCTTCTCGGGGAGGTCCTCCCCAGCCATCCTATTTAAAATTGCAAGCTGTGCGTGCGCGTGTGCTCACATGCGCGCACGCGCACACACACACACACACACGTACACACTCCCAGCCGCTCACTAATAATCTCTACTTTATCTTATTCATCAAGCCTTTTATTTATTGGGCCAACCCCTGCACTAGAATGGAAATTTCATGAAGGTAGGGACTGCATCTGTTTTGATCACTTGTGTATTCCAAGCCCCTAGGACATTGTCTGGCACACAATGGGCCCTAAATGAATAAATAAGGAGACATCTGAGCTGAGATTTGAAAGTTGAAAGTTTGCTGGGCAATAAGAGAAAGGCATTCCAGGCAGCTGGAGCAGCACAGGCAAAGGTTTGGGGGCCTGAAAAAGCCTGAAACGTTCATGGATTGGCCAGAAGTTGGGTTTGACTAGAGTGATGGGTGTCGGGGAGGCGTGAGTTAAGTACGGGAAAAGGTTTAAGGAATTTGGACGTGATGCGAAAGCAAAGTCCCACTGCCATTATTGTTATCCTTATAATCTTTATCCCTAATGCTGGCCCCAGAGATGGTGCAGAATTTTATCAATGGCCATATTATTAATTCTCTCTGGGGGAAAAAGAAATGGAATTGGAGAGGAACGCCAAGAATCAGTTATGCTTAAAGGAACTCGACAGAGTCTATATTTCAGGGATCACGTATTCCTCTGAGGCCAGAATATTGGAATTCTCCTAAACAGGGTTGATTTAGCGAGTGCCAGAGCCTGAGCTGCATTAACGAGCAGCTTAGAGCATAGGGCTGGTTTCCAGGGCTGGAGGACATTGAGGACCTGACTTTGTAGGTGTCAAGTCCCAGCGGAGAAGAACAATAACTTGGAATGGTCTAATAATGAGCTGTGAACACACTGTGTGGGGGCACCACAGAGTTCTTGAAGCACTTCCGCACACCTGACTGACTACTCCACCTGCCCTGCCCCTCCCCCTCCCCCAAATGCCACATCTTAACTGAGGGATGATTTATGAGCGACAAGCAAGGTTACTGGAGCCCAGTCTTTGGGCCGCTTTAATGACCATTTATGATGCTCTCTGTGGTGCTTATTGTGGCTGTCTGCAATAATGCTATGCCCTGGGGTCATTATCCCCATTTTACAGAGGAGGAAACTGAGGCTTTGAAAGCTGAAGCGAATTGCCCAAAGGCCATGTCCAAGTGGAGATAGTGGACAGTTGTTGTTTCTGTCGGTTTAGCATCTATTCATTTTCTTCTAGTTACATCGTCTTGGTTTTCCTTTGGGAAACCACCTCTCCTCCACTCTCAATCCATGTGGTGTGGGTGGAAATAACACTGCTGGCACTTCAAGGGCGAGCACATGACAGAGGCCTGGCCACTCAAGGCCAGGCTACTCTGGCTAGTCCGTTTCCCTGGCCATGTGACTGGTTTAGGGCTAGGCACATGCCCAAAGCCAGGCCAACAGACTCAACCCAGGGATTGGTTGAATCTGCTGGAAAAGTCCGTCTTCCTCTTCCCCTGGAATTATTAGCTGATGTGAGCCGAGAGCTACAAGGGCCACCAAAAGGAAGAAGTCATTTTTTTAATTTATTTTTTTGGGGGGGGTACGCAGGCCTCTCACTGTTGTGGCCTCTCCCATTGCAGAGCACAGGCTCCGGACACGCAGGCTCAGCGGCCATGGCTCACGGGCCCAGCCGCTCCGTGGCATGTGGGATCTTCCCAGACCGGGGCACGAACCCATGTCCCCTGCATCGGCAGGTGGACTCTCAA
The DNA here is from genome assembly GCF_005190385.1 of Monodon monoceros. Classification (NCBI taxonomy): domain Eukaryota; kingdom Metazoa; phylum Chordata; class Mammalia; order Artiodactyla; family Monodontidae; genus Monodon; species Monodon monoceros. Next base: position 69,313,373 of record NW_021703769.1, on the reverse strand, counting down.
CCACTGCGCCACCAGGGAAGCCCCTGTCGTAGTTCTTTATGAGCAAATTGCTTCTCATTAATCGAGAGATCAGTACGTGCGTGATCAAAGGGCTGGGTAGATGTGCCAATAAAAATCACATACTATTCGCATACCAGGTAGATAATCCAAAGAAGACTTTGGGTTATTTCTCAAATACCTATGCACCATTATTTACTGCAACCAATGTACACCTTGAGATTTTATACTTAGTTTCAGGTTTGTAGAATATTGACGCAGATCCAGAATCTAGGGCTTCCTCCTGGTCTCCAGGACATGGTATGCTGTATCTTTATGAAAATGTTTTTCTTCCACGGCTATCTAAAAAATCATTTTCAATACATAGCCACTAGAAAATAATTAACGTTTCTTTGTATTCTCAGAAAAGTTTCCTTGTAAGATGGCAATGTGTATTATAAACTATCTTTTAGGCTGGCAAATATAGATTTTTCTTTTTTTAATCTTGAATGAGCTTGCTTCAAAAAGGAAACTTTATATTAACGCCATAAATGGAAAATCATTATCGCCTGCCATAAACCGAAGGCAAACAGAAATACGGCCCTGCTGAAATAGCACGTTTACATGCCACCTGCAGTGCTGTGCAAGTGTGCAAACCACACACTGGGAAGCTCGGTGCCCGAAATTCCACGTCCACACAACCCTGAGAGGCGGGAGGTGCTGACCTCATCTCCCCAATTCATTTGTTCACTCAATATTTATTGAACACCTCTTCTGGACACACAGTGGGCACATCAAAGTCTCCACTATCATGGAGCTCACATTCTAGCAAGAGGAGACAAGTAATTAAAAAAAAAAAGTAAATATATAGTATGTCAAATGATGCTCAGTGCTATAGAAAATAGGAGGTAGAGAAAAACAGAGGGAGTGGGGAGAGAGGTGCTATTTTAGCCAGGGGGTCAGAGAAGGCCTCTGGCGAAATGACTTTTGAGCAGAGACTGAAGGAAGTGGAGGAGATGAACCCCTGTGGGAATCTGGACAAAGGGGGTTTCCAGGTGGCAGGAACAGCAAGTGCAAAGGCCCTGAGATGGGGGGCGGAGGCCATGGTGAGGACTCTGGTCTTACTATGAGGTGACCAGGAGGCTAGTGGAGGGTTTTGAGCAGACCTGCCATGGGCTGAGGCTGTTCCCACCATCCACCCTGAGAAGAGCTTGGGAGGGGACGTAGGCCTGCAGGGCCCACTGGAAGCCCAGTAGTGTAAACAGCCTCTGGCTGCTAAGGAGGGAACAAGGCACGCCTGCCCTTGAACTCCCAGACTGGTGCTAAACTGATTTAGGGCAGCTGTTACCTGTCAGAGCCTCTAATCCCACAGCACCCGTCACTTGGCCTGATGAGAGGAGAGAGGCGGCCTGGGTGGAATTTTCCCTCCAATCTCTGCCTCCACCACTTGATTTGCATCCGAGAATTTTTCCTTCTAACGGAATGAACCTCTCACAGAGCGCATCCATCACCAGGACCTTACCTATCACCTCCTGCCCAGCAAGCTGGGCTGCCTGAGTGGACGCTCTCCTCCCAGGGCTGCCCCCCCGCCCCCTAAAAGGGGAGCACTCAGGGCCCCTCCCCACTGATTCAACAAAGACTCCTTGAGCTTCTCCTATGGGTTGGGTGCTGCGCTAAGGGCCCGAGACAGAGATGGATGTAATCTGGCTCCACCACCCTCCTGACCTCATTCCCACCTCTTGCACCCCCCTCAGCCCAATAGCTCTTCAGGCTGTTTCTCAGAGAGGCCCCTTCCTCCTCAGGGCCGAGGTACTTGCTCTTCCCCCTGCCTGGATGGCTTCCTCTTGTTCATGGGCATGTGTGGCCCTTCTTGGGGCCTCTTCTGACTGTCCCCGGCCCTCTCAGCCTCCTCGACGTGGCAGTACTTCCCTCTTTGGAAGTATCTCTGTTTGTTTGTTTGTGGTTCCCCTGCTGGGATGCCAGACCCGTGAGGGCAGGGCCAGCGTATTTGTGGAAAGGAAGGGATGAAGAGGAAGAGAGAGAGAGGGAGGCAGGAAGACAAGATCCCTGTCCTCAAGGAAATTAGAGGAGCAGCAAAGACACTGCTCTGAGGCCATGGAGTAGGTGCTGTGCCGGGGGCAGTGGGTGGAGAGGACGGGTCCTTGGCATCGCTCCGGGGTGGGGCAGGCCCTGCAGAGGAGAGGACAGGTGCTGACGCTAAGGAGCTCAGAGGTGGACGGGGTGGGCAGGGCATCCGGGCGGGAACAGCGTGTGCAAAGGCCCAGTGCCAGGAGACCCTGGGAGCTCATCTCGGGGCTGGGATGGAGAGTGGTCAGAGCATGTTGGTTGATCGCAGGGGAGAGCCCTGGCTTCCGACATTCCAGCCAGCTTAAAGCCCGATGAGGGACAAGGCCTGTTTGCGCCGATGACAAGTGCTGAGTGGTGGGGAAAGCCAGGAAGGGAGTGAAACGTTCTGCTCAAGTCTAGGGCAGTGCAGTGGGGCTCAGGGTCCCCATTTTGATGTTGTCTCACACACTAGTTGAGATCTCTGCCGTGTGAGATCCTGGAGATCCAGGAATGTAAAGGAGACGGTTCGCCCCCATCTCCTCCCTGATCACGTGGGGCTGTGATCCTTTCCTCCCTCCCTCCGTCTCCCCTTCCCCCCCTTTAGGTTGACTGAGCACCTCCTATTCCCCACGGGGACAAGTTCCCTTGCCTTAGGGAATGGACCATCTAGGGAGGGAGGCCAACTTTAAGCAAACGACCCCACCACCAAAGTACATCGTCAGCCATTTCTGGAGGTAGGTGCATGGTGCCTTGAGAGGTTTTCAATGGGAAACACGACTGTGGCAGGGAGGTGAGGTGACGCTCCATGGAAGGGTGACAACAACCACGATGTGAAGGACGAACAAGTTAACTTACGGGCGCAGAGCGGGGTGTGCGCTAAGGAAAATGGACGCACGTGTGAAGGCCACGTGGTGAGAGGGAGCAGAGAGTAAGAGTGAGACAAGCTGGGATGTGGGACCCTTTGCTGCAGTGCTGCAGTGCTTGCACCTGGACAAATGTCTCCTCAAGCTACAAATTACAAAGAAACTATAAGGGACTAAAAATAACTGTGTGCATGTGCAGTTGGGGCAAATTATAGACAAAAAGATACAGAAAGACCAAAAAAAGCCCCAAATGACACTTCTGAAGGGCCGGGAGCAAAAGCAGGGTACTGCGCATGCCCCCAGCACTCACCACCTAAGGGGTGGGCAAACCACCTAAGCCACGCCTCCGACCCCACCCCTGGACACACCCCTACCCTCACCCCATATAGGGTACCGGCTCCCCGCCCCCACCTCGGGGAGCAAGTAAGGGGACCTGTTACTTGTTCCTGCTCCTTCCGGCGGCTACAGGGGCCTCAGTAAAGCCTTGTCTGAATTTCTTGTCTGGCCTCTAGTCAATTTCTATTGCTTGGGGAAGGCCAAGAACCCTGGTCGGTATCAAGAGGGACAAGGAATGACAGAGGGGCTGGAGCCGGAGGGCAGGGGAGCAGGGGTTGACTCAGGACTGAGCAGGCAAGACCACCATGTGGGCCACAGCAGGGAGCTTCTCCCTTAAGCCCAGACCAATGGGAAGCCACGTGGGGTTACTGGGGTAGAGGGTGGAGGTTGGAGTGAGAGGCAGCCGGGAGTGGGTGCTGCGGGTGTTCGGACAAGAGGTGTCAGCCACATGGAGGAAGCAGGGAGAACATGCTTCCAAGGTGAGGGCGGGGGACTTGGTGCTGGGCTGGAAAAGGCGAGGAAGAACGAAGTATTGATGACTGCGCAGCCTCTGGCCTGGGTAACTGGAGGGGCGGCGGTGCCATTCTCGGAGAGGTCAAGGCTGGAGGAGGGGCGGGGCTGAGCTTGGTTTGGAGCAGTCGTGTGGCTACTCTGAGGCACCCAAGAGGCAGAGTTCGTGGACTGGCGGTTGGAATGTATAGGTTTGGGGTTCAAGGTGCATCGCACAGTTAAGATGCCCCTTCCTCCCTGCTCACCATCCCAGGCTGGGTTACACCCTCCCTCAGCTGTGCTCCTGAAGCATCTTCACAGACTGTTCCCTGTCAGGACACTGATCAAAGCCACCATGGACATGGGCCTAGGTGTGTATAGTGGACTCTGTGCTACGGGCCCAGATCACCCACTCACACCCCAGCTGCTGGGAGCTGTGTCCCTTCCCAGAGAGAAGCCTGTCTTGCCCCAGGTTATACCTGATCTCTGATACTGATTAATGACAAGGGTACAAAGACCCAGGCTCCTTGCCTCAACTGGGAACATCTCTGAAGGGCCACCCATCCCCACAGCTCCCTGTGGGGTCAGCAAGGCCGGCATCACAGTTCAGCTCCTCCCTCTGTCCAACCCTGCTTCCCTCATCCTCACGGGTGTTGCTCCTGAGAGCCCTCCCCAGTCAGCCTCCTGCATGCACATCTCCATCCCACAGTCTGCTTCCTGGGGACCGACGGCAGTTACTTGACCATGAACTCCCAGGGCAGGGCTGAACCTTGTTACATCAAAGGCCATTGGTAAACGCAAACTGAATTGAATGGACAGTCCTGACTCAGCCAGGACTTCCCACAATGGTCCTGAATTCAAACAGGACAGACCCAAGTCCCCCCAAAATGAACTCCTCAGACCACGGGGCCCAATATTTAATTCTGAAACATGGTTGACATGAATGTGTGTGACATAGGTCCTCAATTTCCAGGGCTTAGTTCGACAGCTAAACAGCCAAGTTGGGTGGTCAGGACTCAGCTGTGAACCCAGGCACCTGGGTAAGAATCCCATCAGGCTCTTTTGAGTGGGAAAAGATACTTGTTCCTAAGTTTCCTCAGCCGTCAAACTGGGATGCCATTCTAGCGGTGCTGTTCATAATAGCCCCAAAAGTGGAAGCAACCCAGGCTTCTCTGGTGGCGCAGTGGTTGGGAGTCCGCCTGCCGATGCAGGGGACGCGGGTTCGTGTCCCGGTCTGGGAAGATCCCACATGCCGTGGAGCGGCTGGGCCCGTGAGCCATGGCCGCTGATCCTGCGTGTCCGGAGCCTGTGCTCCGCAACGGGAGAGGCCACAACAGTGAGAGGCCCGCATACCGCAAAAAAAAAAAAAAAAGTGGAAGCAACCCAACTGTCCATCAATGGATGAATGGATAAACAGGCTGTGGCATATCCATACAATGGAATATCATCTGGTCATAGAAAGGAATGAAGCACAGGCACATGTGACCACACGGCTGACCCTGAGAACATTATGCTAAGTGAAAGAAGACAGACATAAAAGGCTACATATTGTATGATCCCATACATATGAAAGGTCCAAAATAGGCAAATCCACAGAGACAGAAAGTATCCATAGATTAGTGGTTGCCAGGGAACGGGGGAAAGAGGAAATGGGAGTGACTGCTAACAGGTACAGGGTTTCCAAATGGGGTGATCTAAATGTTGTGGAACTAAAGAGCGGTGATGGTTGCATAGCTTTGCGAATATCACTGAATTGTACCCTTTTTTTTTTATTTGCTGCGCCGTGAGGCATGCGGATCTTAATTCCTCGATCAGGGATTGAACCTGTACCACCTGCGGTGGAAGTGCGGAGTCTTAACCACCGGACCGCCAGGGGAGTCCCAGAATTGTACACTTTAAAATGGTGAATTTTGTGTAACATAAATTGTATCTCAATAAAAAAAGGCAAAAAAAAAAGTGGAATGACGATTAAAAGCATCCACCTTATAAACACAAAATATTTAGAATATTGCCTGATGTGTAATACATGCTCGATAAATGTTAGCAATGAAGATGATGCTGATGAGAAATATTTCGAAGTTTCTAATTACAATGGCACAAAATCTGAACTTGGAGTTGACCCTAGACCCAGTTCCCTGAGCTAACCCTAAAGGCATTTTATACCACAAAGTTAACACCCGCCTGAAATTCATGCAAAGAAAAGATGACGTAACTTTTCAAAGGCTGCAACTTTCCTTTTCCCGTGTAGGAAGGGGAGAGCAGCTGGGTGTAGGATTCGGTCTGCCTCAGGAGTGGGACTGCAATCACACCCTCGGAACAGGCGCCAAGCTGGTGACAAACACAACCTTGGTTGTGCACCAACCCTTGAAAGTGCCGTCGAGGGTGGCAGGCAAAGGATGCTATCAGGCTGGGGTCAGGATAAGGGGCCCACTGATGGAGGAGTTGGTCTGCTCTAATAAAAATAGCATTTTTATAATGTCTTGATTGGTGTGTTTGTCAAAAGGGGAAGACTTCAAGCTGGTGAGGAGGGCTAGGAATAGAAACTGGCTGACAGGGAAGAAGCCAGGCGTGCAGGCTGCAGGAGAGATGGTATTTCATTTGTGCTAATCTATTTTCAGGAGGAAAGGAAGGGATTGGGAGCATCTCTCCCAGCCCCTAAAGTAGCCTGTGTCCTCTCTGAATGTGGGTTCTTAAGAGCAGAACAGCAGCCCACAAATTCCCTTCTCGGCTTCCTGCTCGCTCCTTCCAACCCACAGCCTGCCACTGTGCTTTGCTCGACAACACACATCCCTGTGGCCTCCCTCATGAAAAACCTGCCACAGCTGGCGAGTAAGGTGACAGAGGCACTTCAGGAAGCAATAGCAGTCTCCACTAAACAAGACAAAACAAAACCCCGAATAGCTTCGGTCTACTCAGACCCAGCCATTTCACTCCTTGGAATCTATCAGAAAGACTCACACAGGTGCCGGAGGAGGAATGTACAAAATGCTAATGCCCTCCATCTGGAAAATGACTAAATAACCCACAGTCTGTCCATAACATACCGTAACAAGTTTAGAAAAATCTGGGTTTGTTTGTAACACCGAGGATGGATCTTGAAGACACAGTTCAGAGAAGAGAGGCAAATGACAAGTTACGAAAGCACACATGACACGTTCATTATGACACCGTTTTGTTAAAATACATACACTCCCCAAATACCACGTATATTTTATGGATACACTCGAATATGTGGATGTGCAGAGAAAGGTCTGGAAGGATGCATGCCCAAGCTTGCGACAACAATTAGTCCAGGAGGGGAAGGCTGGGATTAGGGAGGGTTGGGAATTGGCACAAGGGACTCCAGGCTTATCTAGAGGGTGAAAAATATTTTCTTAAGGAAGCTGTTTTCTTGTATTACTTGCCTAACTAATGACCTCCATCCACCCATTTCCCCTCTCCAAAAAAGTAAGAAAAAAAAAAAAAAAAAGATCAATGGTTCCAACATTCCAGACAGATGCAGCCTGACATGACTTTTCCCCAGAATTCCAGATTCCCATACCCAGCTGCGGGTTCAATCGAGGTCTTAACAGGGTTTAAGCTGAATTCTTGATCTTCCCCCTAAAACCCGCCCCCACTCTCGTGCCCATCTTAGGAGATGACCAACCTCTCTGGTTTTCAGACCAAAACCTAAAGTCCTTCTTCACTCCTCCTCTCTCTCCTCCCCACTCATATCCTGTCCAACCACAGATCCAAGCGACTCCATCTTCACGATGCTTGGGACCTGGCGCCTTCTCTGCTCCTCCACTGCTGCCCCGCCCAAGTCCGAGCCACTGTCACCTCCACAGAGTTTCTGCAACAGCCCCGACAGGTCTCCCCATCTGCCCTTCCCCACTGTCTGTTCTCCACATACAGACAGGGAGCGTATCCTGCTAAAATCGGGTCCTGGCCCTTTTTCACTGAAAATGCTCCCATGACTCCCCTCTCACTCAGACGAAAGCCCAAGTCCTTACTAACGGCCACAAGGCCCTCCACGACCTGGCCTTTGCCCCTCTCCTCGCCTCCCACCACCCTGCCCCTCATTCCCCCAGCTCGGCCTCCACCCTCGGGCCTCTGGTCTTTGCTGTCTTCTCTGCCCAAAGCTCTCCCCTCTCACCTCCTCTGGTCTCTGCCTGAGGACCTATGTAACATAACAAGCCGCCTAGCAGCCCCCATCCCGCTTCCCTGATTTATTTGTTTCCCTGCTACCCTTTATATTTTACTCATTTATTTGCTTGGTGTCTGCCTCTAACCACTGGAACACAAGGGTGTGGATTTGTGTCTATCTTGTTCACCATGAAATCTACAGGCCCCAGGGCAGTGCCTGGCACACAGTAGGTACTTGACAAATATTTGCTAAGTGGACGCATGAACTGATTACTCTATGCTGGCCATATGTGGTTTACACATATTATCTCATTAAATCACCACCACAACAACTAACAGAGTAGGTGGTATTACCTCCATTTTACAGTTATAGAAACTGAGGCACAGAGAGTCACCAGTGAAAAAGTGGCAGAGCTGGAATCTGAACGTAGCTTTACTGGGCTCCAAAGTCTGTGCTTATCCTCTTAAGTATCAGGTCCCTCATCAAAGTTGTGTGTGAGTCCTGTGATGGCCAGCACTGAGGCATCTGCCGAGTCACCAAAGAAACAAGCAAACCAGCCAACCAACCAAGGGTCTCAGAGCCCTGATCTGGGACATGGTGACGCATTAGGTGGGTGCTTGAGCTGCCCCGCTAGAGACATAGGCCAGCCTTCACCACAGGCACCGCCCTGGGACCACGTGGCCTGGTGTAAGGAACAGAGCATCAACAATGCAAGCTTCAGCATCAGATCAACCAGGATTAAGTCTTGATTCCTCTGCTTACTTGCCATGTGACTCTGGGCCTCCCTGTCATTTTAAACTGTGCAAATGTCATGGGGCAGGACTCTGGATGTCACCTGCCCCATGGCCACCAGGTCATAGCACTGAGACTCCTGGAGGTAATGTCCAGACAGTGTGATCCCACCACTGCCCAGGAGCAGGCACCTGACCCAAGCAGAGCCAATAATCCCAGGGAATTGGGACTAACAGGCTCAGGGAAGATCTGGCTGTTTTCTCAAAGGGGGGAACATGAACTCAGAGTTGCTGGTGGGATTATGTTCTGCCAGGTGAACTGAGAAACAGAGAAAGCTGGTTTGTACCAAGTGAGAAGAAGGACACAGATACTGACAGATATAAAGATAAGAGCCATAGAGAGAGGATCTTCTGGGACCTTAGGGGCCCCAGGCATGGGTTCACCATTTTTGACACCGTTTTTGTCATCGTGCCACCCAGATGCATCCCTGCCCTTGGCTTCTGGGAAGAACCTACTCTTTAGAGCTTTGTAAAGAAGTAACAGAGTTTAAAAAAATAAACTCTATCTTTAACAGAACAGGGACTAAGTCCTAAGTAATACAAATACTTACCTTATAGACTTGTTATAAGAAATAAAAATAATATATGAAAAATGCTTACTTCAGTGCCTGGCCTGTAAATAACACCCAATACATGGTTGCTAATATTATTATTATAATCAAGCCACAAGGACAGAGTATTACAGGAACTGGACAAATTAACCATCTTGCCCAGTCATCTAAATTACTCTTCCCCTGAGGGGCAGCATGCCATGGGGTTCTGTCCTTGGTCGTATCCCAGGCCGTACTTTTATCAAGGGTCAGATCTGGCTGTTGAAGGCTGTTTATTAAGTCTGCAGGTGATATTCAGATGGGTAGCACACAAAGTAAACTGGATGACGGAATCTGGGCTCAGATCAATGTCTACGGGCTAGAGACGGATCAAGAACAGGTTGATAAAATGCGTCACGGCCAAGGTAAAGGTCCTATACCAGGAGAGGCACTGGAAAAGTCTGCTTGAGAAAAGCTCACGAGACAAAGCCAGGGCTTTTAGCTGACGTGTTCAGTATGAGCTAACAGGGTGACGTGGCTGCCAAAAACGGCCACCACCACAGCAAACATGATGAGTGTGTTAGAGATTTTGTCAGGATCAGAGAGAAGAAGGGAACTCACATGCTTCAGCACCTACTGTGTACCAGGTCCCACCTTAAACACTTGACACACTATTGCAATTGATACTTTCATTAACCTATGAGGGGGGTGTTATAATCATTATTCCCATTTGACAGGTGAGGAAACTGAGGCTTAGAGAAGTGAAGGGACTTGACCAATGTGTTGATAGTAGAGACCAGAGTTAGTATTGGAACCCAGTTCTTATTAGAAAGTACACTCCATCTCCATAGTCTACACTGATCTGTTCATAGTTGGAATATTCAGTTTGGTTCTGACACAGTGTATTTTTAGAGAAAGATGAACTTGTCCAGATGAAGGTGACCAGGAAGGTGAAAACTCTAACGAGAAGTCACCTTGAGACTGAATCAAGTTGGGAAGACTAAGAGCAAGTACACACATCAGCCTCTTCCACCCAAGTTCACAGAAATGACACCACTTAAAATTCATAAGAGCACAGGAAGATATGGAGGGGTGCTACTGGCAGCTTTAAAATGTTGAGAAACTCCTGAGAAATGGATGGCAGACAGAACTGGATTAATGAAAAGAAGCACAGGCCAAATCCGAAGCTTGAAAGGACTGCTGGGATAGGGGAAGGTGGTCTTAGGCTGCTCCAAACCTAGAGGCAACACATTCTCCAGGGAGAGGAGGGGGCCTAAGGTCAAAGGTCAAACAGACTGATTGAGAACGCCTGTGGGGATGCTAGGAAGTGGCCCTTGAATCCACCCAGCTTGTAGGAGCTGTGACTGTGGGTCTCTGGGACAGAAAGGCAGGATGTGTTCAGAAGGAAAAGGAAGATTCTGTGCTCAGAAGATACACTATTAGCATCACACTTCTTGTGGCAATTTCCACCCCTCTGTCCACAATCACTGGCAGCAAATTCGAGTAAAAAGAAATAGCGTCCACAGAGAAGAAGACAGGGGATCAGGTTACACAGAAGAGCACATATTCACAAATCACCAAACATTCCAGGAAAACTCACACCATGATAGCGTCCACAGAGAAGAAGACAGGGGATCAGGTTACACAGAAGAGCACATATTCACAAATCACCAAACATGCCAGGAGAACTCACACCATGATAGCGTCCACAGAGAAGAAGACAGGGGATCAGGTTACACAGAAGAGCACATATTCACAAATCACCAAACATGCCAGGAAAACTCACACCATGATAGCGTCCACAGAGAAGAAAACAGGGGATCAGGTTACACAGAAGAGCACATATTCACAAATCACCAAACATGCCAGGAGAACTCACACCATGATAGCATCCACAGAGAAGAAGACAGGGGATCAGGTTACACAGAAGAGCACATATTCACAAACCACCAAATATGCCAGGAGAACTCACCCCATGATAGCATCCACAGAGAAGAAGACAGGGGATCAGGTTACACAGAAGAGCACATATTCACAAATCACCAAACATGCCAGGAAAACTCACACCATGATAGCGTCCACAGAGAAGAAGACAGGGGATCAGGTTACACAGAAGAGCACATATTCACAAATCACCAAACATGCCAGGAAAACTCACACCATGATAGTGTCCACAGAGAAGAAGACAGGGGATCAGGTTACACAGAAGAGCACATATTCACAAATCACCAAACATGCCAGGAAAACTCACACCATGAAAGAGAAGAGCCAACTCAACAAACGGAACTAAAAACCAAAGAAACAGAGATAACGATGCAAGCAGAGACATTAAAAATACATTTAATATTCTTAGAGAGATAAGAGAGGATGTTGACTCCATCAAACAAGAGCAACCTACTATGCAAAAGAATTCGAAATCATGAATAAAATATTTAATCATCAAAATAAGAAAAAAAAATCAAAAGTTAATGAAGAACAGAATAGATACAGTTATAGAGAAAATTACTGAGCTGGAAGATCAGGCAGAGGTATTTCCCCCCAAAACACAGGAAAAACACAAAGAGTACTGGCAAAAACAGCATAGGTTGTTAATATCCACTATTAGCAAGGTCTTAGAGAGTCCAGCATTCTCAAATATTTTTAGCAGGAGTATAAATTATTAGCTTTTCTTATGAGGCTATTTCTAGATTTCTTGCCACATGAGCCAAACAAATCCCTGTTGTTAAGCCAAGGGTCAGCAAATTATACCCCACAGGGCAAATCTGTCCCACTGCCTATTTTTCTCAATAAAACTTTACTGGAACACAGACACACTCATTAATTGACATATTGACTATGGCTGTTTTCATACTACAATGACAGAGTTGAGTAGTTGTGACAGAGACAGTGTGACCTTTTACATAAAAAATTTGCTGATCCCTGGTTTAGGCCATTGTTAGTTGGGTTTCCTGTTCTTTGCAGCCAAATGCACTCCCAACTGAAACAATGACTAGAATTGTATAAATAGAAAGCCCAGAAAGATGAACATCCTACTGATAATAGGTTGTTTCTAGAAAGGGGAATTAAGTTGGGGTATGTTTGAGAGCAAAGTTTATTTAATGAGCAAACTTGAAAATTTAAAAATAATGACAACTAAATTATTTTTTAAATTTGCAATTTAATTTTTCTAATGAAGGAATAACTGAAGGTTTAATACCACAGTGGTAAAAAGTGAATTACTGATACATTTAATAACATGGGGCTTCCCTGGTGGCACAGTGGTTAAGAATCCGCCTGCCAATGCAGGGGACATGGGTTCAAGCCCTGGTCCAGGAAGATCCCACATGCCGCGGAGCAACTAAGCCCGTGTGCCACATCTACTGAGTCTGCACTCTAGAGCCCGTGAGCCACAACTACTGAAGCTCGCATGCCACAACTACTGAAGCCCACGCACCTAGAACCCATGCTCCACAACAAGAGAAGCCACCACAATGAGAAGGCTGTGCACTGCAACGAAGAGTAGCCCCCGCTCGCCGCAACTAGAGAAAGCCCACCCGCACGCAGCAACGAAGACCCAACGCAGCCAAAAATAAATAAATAAAATAAATAAATTTATAAAAAAACAAACAAACATGGATGAATCTCACAGATATGTTTAACAAAAATAAAAAGACAAAAAAAGTGATTACTCTGTGAATCCATTTATATGAAGTTCAAATACAGGCAAATCTATGCTATTAGACCCAAGATAGTGGTTACTCTTGGAGAGGTGTAGTAACTGGGAGGTGGCATGAAGATGCCTCCTGCATTGCTAGGAATGTTCCATATTTTGATGTGGGTAGTGCTAACACGGGAGTATTCATACATGAAAATTCACAAAACTGTATGCCAAAGATTATCCCCTTTATTGTATATGTTATACCTCAATAAATAAAAAAAAACTGATAAAGAATAATAGAAGGTAGGCATCTCTAATTGTCTCTTACTATGATCCTAATCCTGAAATATATATAGTTGCATAGGGAAAAGCTAGAAGGGGAAAAAAAAAAGTAAGAGTAATTATATAGGTGGTAGGATAAGGACTAATTTTTGTGGCTTTCTGCTTCTTCTACTTTTCTACAATCAGCATGCATCAGTTCTGGAATCAGAAAGAGATTAAAAATGTCTAATGCTGGCCCCACTGAGGTAAATGCCTACAAATGTGACCCTGCCTCCCCCAGCTACCCCAGCTGATGGAACATTCTATGAAGGGGATCCAGTGGTGGGGCTTGAATAATAGCATACATTTAAACAGCACTTACAGGTATGGTCCTAAATACTTCATGTGTATTATTTAATTCTCTCAGCAACCCCATGAGGTGGCACTATGCTTTCAGCTCCATTCTGCAGACAGAAACTGAAGCACAGAGAGGTTATGTAAAGTGTCAAAGATCTCACAGCGAATTAAGAGATAGAACCAGGATGCAAACCCAAGCAGTCCGACCTGGACCCCTTCCCTACCCTTGACCAGTCTTGCCATTCCATCTCTCATGTGCCAAGCCATCTCCCAGGGCATCAACAGAGCATGAGCAGCCCAAAGAAAATTTTCTGAAAGAGCTTAGGCTTCTATATTAAAAACATAAAGGCAGGACTTCCCTGGTGGTGCAGTGGTTAAGAATCCACCTGCCATGGCAGGAGACACGGGTTCAAGCCCTGGTCCAGGAAGATCCCACATACTGCGGAGCAACTAAGCCCACGAGCCACAACTACTGAGCCCCCGCGCGCCTAGAGCCTGTGCTCCGCAACAAGAGAAGCCACCGCAATGAGAAGCCCGTGCACCTCAATGAAGAGTAGCCCCCCCCCCCACAGTTAGAGAAAGCCCGCGCGCAGCAACGAAGACCCAACGCAGCCAAAAACAACCCAAAACCAAAAAACCATAAAAGGGCATCAAAGTAGTCATCCTGGGAAAAGAAATGGAGAACTTTGTTGAACTTTCCTACACTTATTTCAGTTTTTGTTTTGAAATACGTAGTGGGGGGCGGGGAGGGGCACATAATCTCTTCATTGGCCTCTAATGGGAATCTAGCCATCATTAACAGCGTTTAGCTGGAAGTCAGACTATCTCAGCCCATCAGGTGAGGAGACCGAGGCTTCCATTTATCTGGCAGTCACTGCCCCGGCCTCCCATTCACCCGCCCAGCTCTATGGTCCCAGGAGCCTGGGGTCCCCCAGTCTAGCTCTGAGCCGGCAGCAGGGTCCGTGGGGAGGAGAGGGGAGAGGCAGGGGCGTCTTGAGAGGGGCTGGGTGTCCCGTGTTTATCTCCCTCAGCCTCACTGAGCCTTCAGGCACCTGAGGAGGAAGGACTGATAACGCCCATTTTACAGCTAAAGAAACTGAGTCTGGGAAGGGTGAAGAAACGTGCCTAAGCTCCCCCATCTGCCTCCACTTTGCCACGTGCACAGAACGTGCGGGATCAGCTGGGCCCAGTGCTTTCTGTGTTAACTGGGGCAGGTGGCCTCCTTGCCCTGAGCCGACATTCCTCACGTGCGAGATGAGGATACTATCGCTTACCTCACCGAGTACTGTGAGCATGGACGTGAAAGCAATTCTTTATTTTTTTAATAAATTTATTTATTTTATTTATTTAGTTTTGGCTGCAATGGGTCTTCGTTGCTGTGCGCGGGCTTTCTCTAGTTGCGGTGAGCAGGGGCTACTCTTTGCTACGGTGCGCGGACTTCTCATTGCAGTGGCTTCCCTTGTTGCGGAGCACGGGCTCTAGCTGCGTGGGCTTCAGTAGCTGTGGCACACAGGTTCAGTAGTTGTGGCTCACGGAATCTAGAGCGTGGGCTCAGCAGTTGTGGCGCACAGGCTTAGTTGCTCCACGGCATGTGGGATCTTCCCGGACCAGGGCTTGAACCCATGTTCCCTGCATTGGCAGGCGGATTCTTAACCACTGCGCCACCAGGGAAGCCTGAAAGCAGTTCTTAACAATTGCGCTATTTGTCCGCTTTACCACACCCACTACACAGTGGCCAGGTGATGGACAGTGGCTGGGCTTTGCCTGCCCACCAGCCTTTCCCATTTCTTCTGGTAACTGGATCTTGATGGTACTTTGGGAAAACACCCCTTCATTACCATGTGCTTAACGTGCGGACTCTCTTTTGCTGAAATTGCTGAGAGAATTGTAATAATGCCAGGAAAAAAGTAAGAGAAGAGGAAGAAGCCTCTGTCACTCACTCACTTACTACATGTCAGGCACCGTTCAGAGTATCCCTGACAACCAGCAGAGGTAGGTGTTGCTCTCATCCCCATTCTACATATGAAGAAACCAAGGCTCAGGGGCAGATAAGCACTTGGGTCAGTGATGAGTCAGGATTCGACCCCAGGCTATCTGGCTCCAGTGCCTCTGTGGTTCCCCCCACTGCACCCCTGCACCAGTGAGCTATCCAGCCTCTATGCAGTCGGCCTGGAGCTGCCAGTGGCCAGTTTACACTGAGCAGGACCAGAAGCTGCAGAATGGCCACATCTTGGAAGAAGGCAGGGTCAGAAGGACTGAGCCAGAGCGCCTGGATCCAGCCATTCCTGACGTGGTCCACCCCTGAACTTTACAGCTAGGTGAGGCAAAAAAGGATTCCCTGTTTTGCTGACGCTGGTTTGAGGAAGGCTTCTATCACTTGAACAGAGCCTAAGAGACACAGCTTGTGAACCCTAATGAAGTTGAAGTTCACAGGACCATTGGCTCTTATCAGACCCAGAGTAGTCACAGAGGAAACGGAGGCCCAGAGCGGGGAGAGTGAGTGTGCCTACCGTCAGCCACGGTGACTCAGGACTGGAGCCCAGGTGCCCTGGCACTCTTACAGCCCTCGTTCTGCTCCTCCAGAGGTGTCCCCAGACTGAGGAACAATTCTATGGGCGCATTTTCACCCTGGACACATACCTTTCATCAGTAATTTGCAGGAACCTTCTTCCTTTAGATAGTAACATTCTTTTTTCTTATCATATTCTGTATTCTATAAAGTGATTTGGGGGGGTGGTGGAGAGGTGAAGGGAGACTCAGGGCAATTTCATGCCTAAGATCTGAGGATATAGGAAACTTTGATGATGCTCTGGTGAAGGGCACAATGCTTATCCAAAACCAACTCAGGAAGAAGAAGCTGTCAACATTATCTCCTTCTGGTCACAAATTGCAGCTCTCTGATGGGTTTTTTTCCCCGAGTTTAATCTTCTGCTGGAAGCTCAGCTGATACCAGGAAGGTTTTAGACATGTCAATCTCCTCCCTGGCATTTTATCAGAAATTGATTCTCTTTGCTTTTCGAAGCTCAAGTCTTGGCCTTGCTGTTTAACTTGGGTTACGGGCACAGCATCTGTATATATGCTTCCTGCAGCTCCCAGCCTGATTGCAGGGGTCTGGGAGTAGGTGGTGATTCAAGGGCAAGGTAATTCTCACAGGAGGGATTATGTGCTGTTCCATCACCCCGAAGGGGTGAGGAACAATGGCCCAATCCGTGTCCTGCTTTTTTGTAGAAAGAGTTCTCATCCACTTCCGACTCAGAAGGGATTAACGAGCCATTTTGCCCTCAATATAATACTTATTATAATACCAGTCCTAAATTATAATACTCAACACTTATCGAGTTCCTAGTAAGTGCCAGGCACTGTTCAAAGTACTTGACACGCATCAGCTCACTGAATCCTTACCTCACCCCTAGGCTGCAGCTTCTATATTATCCCTACTCTTTTTTTTCTAATTTTTATTTTATTATTTATTTTTGGCTGTGTTGGGTCTTCCTTGTTGTGTGCAGGCTTTCTCTAGTTGTGGCAACTGGGGGCTACTCTTCACTGCAGTGCACGGATTTTTCATTGCGGTGGCTTCTCTTGCGGAGCCCGGGCTCTCGGCGTGCGGGCTTCAGTAGTTGTGGCGCATGGGCTTAGTTACTCTGCGGCATGTGGGATCTTCCTGGACCAGGGCTTGAACCTGTGCCCCCTGCATTGGCAGGTGGATTTTTAACCACTGAGCCACCAGGGATTCCCTATATTATCCCTACTCTTTAGAAGAGGAAGTCAAGTCACAGACAGGTTAGGTATCTTGCCCAAGTGATGGCACGAGCCTAGGAATCCAGGCTGTTCGGTTCCAGGGCTCACTTGGCTACGATGCTTCAAACCCTGCCATGTGCCTGCCCTGCCCTGCAGAAATCAGAAGCTGTTCATGTCACCAGGGCCCCCACTTGTCCAAGGTCTCAAAGCAATGGAGACCAAGAGCACAAGAAGCAAAAAAACTGACAACGGTAACTTCGCAACTGGGAACACATTTAGGAGTTGGATGTAAAATAGATTTAGTTCTTCTCTGCCCAGAAATGTGAACTTTTTCCAGGAAAAGTGCAGATTTGGAATATCAGCTGTCACATCAGACAGGCTCTTGTAATGCAGCACCATCAGCTCACATTGTCTTTTTTTCTCTCCCTTCCTTAAAAAAAATTTTTTTTAACATTTTAAACAAAGCAGTGGAGATCTGTAAATATGCAAGGGGCAGCTCCTGATTCCCCCAGGAGACTGAAGCTGCAAGAACACTGAGAACTGAAATGAGGAAAGGGGAGGATCTCCAGGCTAGTGGGGTCTGAAGTTTACAAGAAGAGTCACCAGTCCCACTGGCCTCCTGCAATTGGCCAAGACAGGTGCTTGGAGTTGAGGGCCCGTGAGAGATGGCATTCAGAAATCGAGGTGCTGGACATGTCCCCAAGTCCTTCTCAGGACAATGCCCTGCTCCCACTCCCTGCTGAGGAAAGCGGGCTGGGGAACTACAGCAGAGGCCACTGAGTGTGGGTGCCTCAGCCAACGGTAGCCACACTTGAATCTGGCCAGAATGCTACCAGGTGTCTTGGAACAAAAAACTGCCCACCTCGTGCACTGCTACAAAACAAATCAGAAACACTCATCTAGGGCTTCCCTGGTGGCGCAGTGGTTGAGAGTCCGCCTGCTGATGCAGGGGACACGGGTTCATGCTCCGGTCCGGTTGGATCCCACATGCCGCGGAGCGGCTGGGCCCGTGAGACATGGCCGCTGAGCCTGCGCGTCTGGAGCCTGTGCTCCGCAACGGGAGGGGCCGCAACAGTGAGAGGCCCGCGTACCGCAAAACAAAAACAAAAACAAACACTCATCTAAAAAAGCATATCCCCTGTGATCCCTTAATTCTATTTGCAAGAATTAACTTTTGGCTATTCCTGCACAAGTGTACCGAGATGCCTGCTCTAGAATATTCTTTCCAGTACTCTTATAGTAGCAGAAGACTATTGATAGCCTAGATTAGTCATTAACCGGGAACTACTCATGTATTTATGGACAGGCCCACGATCCTTTATATGTCATTTTTTTAGAAGCAAAACCAGATCTGAACTGACATGAAATTTAAAGTCTTGATTTACCCCACATAGTATGAATATTCTTATTTTCCTACAGATATATTAACATATTTGATTATAGAGTGCTGACCCAGGCCATAGTGGGATGGTATTACTTTCTAAATTCTAAAAAAAATGAAACACATTTGGCCCCAAAGATTTCATATAAAGGATTGTGTTTCTGTGGATTCACAGTGGAGTACTAGGCAGCCATAAAAAAGAATGGATGAGGGACTTCCCTAGCGGTACAGCAGTTAAGATTCCACACTCCCAATGCAGGGGGCCCGGGTTCAATCCCTGGTTGGGGAACTAGATCCCCCATGCCGCAACTAAAGATCCTGTCTGCCGCAACTAAGACCCGGCGCAGCAAAAAAAAAAAAAAAAAAAAAAAAAAAAAGAATGGATGAGATTTGTACTATAGAATGTTTTCTAAGACATGTTGTTAAGTGAAAAGAAAAATCCAGAACAATGTGTATTGCATGCTATCATTGTGTTCAAAGGCAGGGGGTAGAGGTAAGGGCAGAGGGGATAGATAGAATATTTCTGGAAGGACACAAGAAATTGATTTCAATGGTTGTCTCTTGGGAGGGCAACCGGGGGGCTAATGTTGAGTACCGTACCCCCTCAATGCCCTTTAGCATCGATTAGCCAGGTTGATTAGACTCTCTCTCTGGCCTCTGAGCTGAAAGAAGGAACAGCTGGGAGAGAGGAGCGTAAAGACGACAATGAGGTACAGGGAGGGACCAGAGGGGAGCAGAGGCGTGTCCGTGGCGGCACACGGAGCAGTTGTTGGGATAGCCCCATCCCTGGAGGCACCCTGGATCCTGGCCTCCCTCCTTTGCTGTGTTCCCCTGAGAACCCAGTCTCCTCCTTTGCTTGGCAAGATGAAAGGCATCTCTAGTCCTTGCCCCACTAGGCTCTGCTTAATAGCAGGAAGTGTTCGTATGTGTGCACGTGCCCGTGTGCACACTTATGCGTGCGTGCAAAGGGAAGGCTTACCATTTTCTAGGTGGTTGGGTTAAACGACTTTTTCAGTCCTGTACAAAGTGAGCTCAACAGAGTGTGCCGTCAGGAGCGCTCTGCAGAATCTCCAATAAGCTGCACAAGGAGGCAGTGCACGGTCACAGAAGGCCTTCAAAGTGGTTTACAGTGGGGGCCCCAGAGCTAGCCTGCCTGGGGCTCGCTTGCCTAGGGGCGCACAGCCAGGAGCCTGGACGGCTGGAATGAGCCTAAAGTCCAGCTGGCGCAAGGGAGACCCCTTCAGTACTAAGTGAAATTGTGCTGCCTTTTCCTTCCAAGGCCGTGACTTGTCTCTCCGTTAAATTCTAGACACTCTAAGGAATGATTACAATTATGTAGCAACCAACATTTACGGAATGTTTACTATGTGCTATGCTAGGCACTTTATTACTGCCTTGACTCTGTATACTGAGTCTCCAAGGTGGGAATTATCAAATCAGGTGTGAGGGGTCAAGAGACTCATCCAAGGTCACCTGACAAGGATTTGAGACAGAAGCCCATTGTGGGCACTAATTCACAGAGTTGCCTGGGGCCTCCATGCCTCTGTGCAGTAGCAGAACATGTCCCCAGCGCCATGTCTGTGAGCCCCAAGGTGCCATGGCCATCAGTGTGGACCCTAGTGAGGGGTGGGGGGTGATGAATAAAGATTTCTTCCTCCACTGCGGTTTCCTGGTTTTTTTCTTTTTTAACACTGTATAATAAATTTACTTTCTAATGATTTTTGAGTAAACTACAATGACCACGATTTCAAAACCATTAATAATTCATGACCAAGGGCCATAAACACTATATAATCTCTTGCTAGAGAAGAAGTGGAGAATACTTTTACCAGCTACTTCAAAAGTATCTACCGACTTCAAGCCAACCATCAAAGGTACATTTTTTCAGAAATGACTGTAACCCTTTCAAAACCTCGGTTAAAGCCTCCTCTTCCAGGAAGTCTTCTCTCTCTCCTCCAGCACCCGCTGGGGCTTTAACTGGGTCTCCTCTGTGCTGGCTGTCATCCTCTGCTATGATCTGTGCCTGTCTGTGTCTGTGACAGGGCTTGAGAACCGAAGCATCCTTGGTGCAGGGCAGGCATGCAGTGCGTGGGGAAGCACTGAGAACCAGGGGTTACTTAATAACCCGTAAAACGCTGGTTCTCATCCATGGCTGCACATCGGAAACACTTGGGAAGATTAAAAAATTCTGATGCCCGGGTCACACCCCCAGACATTCTGATTTAACTGGTTTGGAAAGAGGCCTGGACATGGGGGTATTTAATAGCTCCCCGGTGATTCTAACGTGCTGCAACGTTTGTGAACTGTTGACATCAAGCACCCAGCACAGGGCCTGGCACCATGTGGGTGCTGATACCCGCTTGCTGTTGAGCGGGTGGGGGGTCGGGGGGGACAGGGAGGGTCCCATCAAAAGGGGGATATGTCCTCATCAGAAGCCATTGCCCACTGTTACAGGAATATTCCTTATAGGAATAAGGAAGGACTCAGTGTTGTCATTCTCCATTTTTCCAGAGAAGCCAGAAGTCAGCATTTTAATGTGAAATCTCCTAATTTTTGAATGCAGCTGCCTAATTTTTAAAAACTGTAGTAGGGTATGGGCCAAATAAAACACATCTTTGGGCTGAATGTGGCCTGGCAGGCTCACCGAGAACTTCCCATCCTCCCTTTGCTGTGCTGGCCCATGACCATGCAGGATGGTACCCAATCCCCACCCAGGATGGAAACTGCACATCCACCTGCCAAGGTGTGAGCTGGCCCGTATACCCTACCTCCGAAGGAACATGACGAGTGCCCTTGTCTGCCTGTTCTAACCAGCTTGTCTTTTCCTTGCCTTTCGCAAGGACAAAGCTTCCTCTATACCTGGCATCCTGTGTAAGCACAGAGTATCAGGAAGTGCAGATTTCACAGACGACAGAGGGGGGGCGGTGGGGAAGGATGTGGAAAGAGGAGGTGGGTGGAAAGGCATGTTATAATATATCAAGATGAGCATCCTGGCAGCTTGCTGTTAGTTTCTTTCTCTTGTTTTTCTAACCACACGAAAGCCTTGTTAAGAAAGCACTCTCTTTTTCAGAGGGCCTGAAACCATTTTAAACATCTTTCAGGGTTAAACTCAGATGTTGTGATAAACAACCCCACTCTCCCTTTTCCCTCATTCAAGCATTTTTCAGAAGAGTGATCTGAAATGCTCTCGGGCGACTGGAATGATGGGAGTAGCCGGGAAAGCGGCAATTAGGGGAGTCCTGTTGCCAAGGAGAGAGAGGAGGGGAGGGAAAAAGTATCTCTGCTAGTTACCGGCTGCCCTGCTCCATCATGTTTCCAGAGAATTTCTTAATGTGGATAAATCGGATGCTGTCATTCTGCAACCAAAGGCCTCAGGTTTAAACAATTCATTCCTGGCCTAGGGGGACTGGTCCCCACTCTTGGTTACTTTTTTTAAAAAATAAATTTAATTTATTTTTAATTTTTATTTATTTTTGGCTACATTGGGTCTTCGTTGCTACGGGCGGTCTTCCTCTAGTTGCAGCGAGCGGGGGCTACTCTTCGTTGTGGTGCACGGGCTTCGCATTGGGATGGCTTCTCTTGCTGCGGAGCACGGGCTCTAGGCACATGGGCTTCAGTAGTTGCAGCATGCGGGCTCAGTAGTGTGGCATGCACGCCCTAGAGTGCAGGCTCAGTAGTTGTGGAGCACGGGCTTAGATGCTCCGCAGCATGTGGGATCTTCCCGGATCAGGGATTGAACCCATGTCCCCTGCACTGGCAGGCAGATTCTTAACTACTGCACTACGAGGGAAGTCCCTCACTCTTGGTTACTTAATCGAGGGAGACCTGGTGCCTGCAGGTCTGCGCTCACTCCCATTGTGGCTCCTCCACCTTGAGGTTTCTGGAAGGACTTTGTGGAGACAAGGACACCTGCTCCTGCCTCCAGAAAAACGCCTCCACCAGAAAGGAGTGGGAAAACCCACCCTGGTTCAGCTTCTAGAGTGTCCACTGGGGCTGACATGGAGGTCTTTGCAGCAGCATCCAAGTTCCTAAGTTATCTCCCAGCCCTCATCCCAGGCAGGTCGATCCAAGAAGGAGGAAAGCCACACTGGCTCTTCTGGCTACAGCTGAGAAAGGAGGCAACAGGAGACAGGATGAAAGTCACAGCAAAGCACACAAGGCCCTTTGCAAGCCAACACTGACCTGCCTCCTTAGAGCTGGCTGGGGTGAGGCCAACACTGAGGAAGCAGAGCCATGAGCTGCAGACAGAAGAATCAAGTCTAGTGGCCATTTTTGAGCCGCTGGACCCAGCTGAGCCAGAGAAATTCCCTTTTGTCTTTGGAATCAGGTCAGTTTACAGTCAAGAGTGTGAGTACTTAAGTGTCGACGAATTTCAGGATTGGTTGATATTGATGATGAGCAAGAAGGCTTCACACTCCTGCTCCCATCAGCCGCTAGGTAAGACTCAAATGTAAACTCCCACAAGCTTGGGTCTTGATTGAAGGGCCCTTCAGTAATTCATGGGTCCTAACTGCCACTTCCCACCTCAGGCTCAATGATCTTGCAGCTTTCCTTATTCATATATCTCTGCCTTTGTATACTTATTTTTTAAATGTATTTATTTATTTATTTTTGGCTGAGTTGGGTCTTCGTTGCTGCGCGCGGGCTTTCTCTAGTTGCGGCGAGCGGGGGCTACTCTTTGTTGCGGTGCGTGGGCTTCTCATTGCGGTGGCTTCTCTTGTTGTGGAGCATGGGCTCTAGGCGCATGGGCTTCAGTAGTTGTGGCTCGCGGGCTCTAGAGTGCAGGCTCAGTAGTTGTGGCGCAGAGGCTTAGTTGCTCCACAGCATGTGGGATCTTCACAGACCAGGGCTCGAACCTATGTCCCCTGCATTGGCAGGCGGATTCTTGACCACTGTGCAACCAGGGAAGTCCCATCTCTCTGCCTTTGACCATGCTATTTACTTGGCCTGGAAAACGACTCACCCTCAAGAGTTGGTCTTTACATCCGCTTTTCTGCAAAGCCTTTCTTGATACTACTGGCAGAGGTAGGTGACCCTTTTTCCGTATTGAAATCCCACTCTTTGCCCTTCTCTCCCTGTACTGGCACTCTCACACTGTATTGTAATGATCTCATTGCACATCCCTTCCAACTACGCTGTGCACACCCTGAGTCAAGGACTGTCTCTCATCCCTCCCTTAGTCCTGGCCCTGGTGCCCAGCACAGTGCAGGTGGGCTCAGTGTGGTAAATTTCAAAAATTTCAAGAATGGTAAATTTCAAGAATGTGGTATATTTCAATATTTTGTAGCTCTTCCCATTAAGAGGTGAGGCCTGTTCCCCCACCCCTTGAACCTGCATTGACCTTGTGATTTGCTTTAAAGAACAGAAAGTGGCAGAAGCGACACCATGCCAGTGCTGAGCCTAGAGCTCAGGAGATCCTGCGTCTTCCAATCTCATGCTCTTGAACCCCTGAGTCCCCATGTGAACAAACCTGGCTGGCTTGCTGGAGGATGGGAGAACATCGGAGGAGAACTAAAGCACCCTAACTGATGTTCAGGCAGCCCCAGGGCAACACCTCTGTTAACTGCAGATGCATAAGTGAGCCCAGCTGAGGTCAGCAGAGCCTGGCCCATCAGCAGAACTGCCTGGGGAAGCTGAGCCCAGATGGCTGACCCTCAGAATCATGAACTAAATCTGTGGTTGTTCTGAGTCACTAAAATCTGGGTGACTTGTTACACAGCCAAAGCTAACTGATACATTCGGTAAGAGATTATTACTATAAGTGACACTGGGTTGATAACTCCAGTTGAGAATGAGGGAAAAGAACAGGAGATCCAGGGATACTTAATCACCAGCCCACTCCCTCAGGTCTCTTTAAATAGAGTTGCCTCCCACCTGCCCTCCCCAGTGACTCATTTACCTCCTTTTTCTCCCGAGACCAGGACCGGCTTCTCTCAGCCTTCTGCAGAGTCTGACCTGTAGCTGTTCAAAAGCAGAAACAGATTAAGGCTGTTTTAAAACAGCTAGTTTATCACCACAAAAGCTTTTTATTTGCAAACCTAATAGATGGGACCAATCGCAATCAAGTGATTTTAAGAAAATGTAGCCTATTATGATAATGGGAAAATGGCATACTCTTGAAATAGACCAACGGCAATGAAATGGTAATTCACACACTCATATTATTTGACTGTAATGAACAAAGCCTCCACTCTTTAATCTGGAACATTATCTGCACTCTGCAAGGGCTGACAGACTAGTTTTTCCCAGTCGAATTACATTTTTATTAAATTGGAGTTATATAAAATGCCTTCCACTGTGCACATACACATAACCTTTGAAGAGTGTGTGCGAATACACTGCACCAAACCCCCAAACTCGCCACATAGGTGCTGGTGCAGATGTGAATTAGCAGTAATCACCTGCATTTCACATGATGGGGCAATTTCAGAGAGAATTGTTGCTTTTCTCGGAAAACTAGAAAACTAATATTGAAGTTATGCATACATTTCACAGATGGACATCAGAATGTTTAAATATGCTATTCCAAGTGCAGTTTTTACAACTTCGATGGAAGTGTCCATTATAAAAGGAATCCTTGATGGGAAATTAATGGATCGCCTTGGTTTTAAAACATAAGATGCGAGCCTCACTGCACGTTGCCAGTGTGTCTCCCAAATTGTCCAGCTTCACTCTCAGGTGGCTATTTTCTAGAGTGCCACAACCGTATGTCCCATTAGCCAGGAGCACTCTGAAGGCAGCAACAAAAAGGCTTAGTGATGACTTATTGAGAGGCGAGAGATGGGGACCGAATCTGAGAGAAAGACGCTTGTCTTTGGATGAGGTCACTTGCAGAGGGGCTCACAGAGAGTGATAAAGCTCAGGTCAAGGGATGATGCTCTTTCCAAAAATGTGAGAATAAGGGAAAGAGCAAAGGTCCAAAGATGAACTTCTGGCACTGGCCAAACTTGGGGCCAATACATAAGAGGATGTAGAGAAGAGGCTGCTGTTTATAGGAGACCCCAGGATGTACAGTATCATGGTATGGTAGACATCTTTGGGGGTATCTGCTCAGCTCATAATGACACCCTAGACTGCTCCCTTCTCTCTTTTCTTCCTCCCCATCACCACAGTGGGGTCCTGTGGCAGCCATGACTGTACATGACCCCATACCCTGAACTTCATATGCTGCACTGGGTATGGGCACTTGACCCAGTTGCAGCCAATCAGAATCCCAGCCCCTAACACTGAAATTGATTCCGAGAGAGAGGATAGAGGGCCGGAGCAGGGCTACCTCCATGTGTGAGCAGCCACCAGCCACTGGCCTTGGGGACAGACTAACACAGAATGCCAAGACAGAATGAACAGATCTGAAACCAACTTCATGCTTGCCTTTGTGTTCCACAGACACCCACTTAGATTAGGTTCTCTCTGTGTGTGTGTCTGTTGCCTATTTTTTTTTTTTTTTTTTTTTTTTGCCTTAAGACAAAGAAGCTAGGGTTTAAAGATGAAAAAGAACCCAGGAAAAGATACCACTGTGATGGGGGATGTCGATAGTGGGGGAGGTTTTACATACGTGGACAGGGGGTATATGAGAACTCTCTGTACTTTCCACTCAATTTCGCTATGAACCTAAATCTGCTCCATAAAATAAAGTTTATTAACTAAAAAAAAAAAAAAAAGCCCAGGATTTAGGGATCAGGTGATCTGGGTTGTTGTCAATCTTATCGTAACCTCCTGATCCCTGATGCTCTAGGGCAGGAGCTTGGGTGGACAGCTCCCCCAAACCCTCATCCACACCTGCTCTGGCTGTCAGTCAAGGCCTCAGGGTAGGCCCTAAGGTCGACCAGAGAGGATGACATACCAGGTAGTAGGCCACGCAATGCAGGACCAGGAGCTGGGAGGTGGGTCTGGAGCTGGAAGGGCGCAGAGCAGGCTGGAGGGCAGGAATGCTGTGCTGGCAGGCCAGGGTGCTCTAGCGGCAGAAGCAGTGTGAGGCAAGTAAGACGTCAGCAGAGCCAAGAAAAGCCCAGAGCAAGGGTAGGGAGCGGGAGGGAAACAGTGCTAGTTCGGGGGTGAACACGGCAGACCCCAGGGTCCGGCTGAGGCCCTTCCTGTTATGGTCAGACTCATGCCTGGGGATCCAGTCCAGTGGATCGCTGACCAGTTATGAGATCTTAGATAACTCACGAGATCCAACAGGTTCTCTATGGGCCATATTTTCTTCCTATTTTTTAAAAATGAGGATTAGACTGAATTATCTCTGGGTTTGCTTTCCATCTCTAAAGTTCTTTTATACTAATAAAGAACAGTAAAAAAAAAAAAAAAGATTCAGGTGAGCCATAAAAAGAAAATATTAATGCAAAGAACAGAGAGCTTAACCACTGAAATTTGCAAGCAAATCTCTCTACTGGAGCTAATTAGAAGCTCCTTTATTCATTAAATTGGAAAATAATTTGCTTATTTTCCAATGAAGATAATTCACTCTAATTATGCACATTTGTTATCGAATGCCTCTGTCCTCGCCCCACTGAGCCCCTCTCTCCTCCAGGTAGCTCGACGTGGAGACGACTCCTTCTCCCCAAGGACAGAAGGGACCTGGTTACACTGTGCCTGTCTACTGCACTTAGCTTCTCTGAGTAGCTAGCTTCCTACCTAGATCTCATTTTATCCTCACAGCGACTTAGGGAGGGGTAAGAAGGTGACATTAATATCGATATATGCTGCTTGCAAAATTAAGGGGGTGTTCCTCTGCATTTTGCAAGGTGACCTGCCAGCCTCAGCCAGGAAACAATAAATAAGGCCACATGTAAATACCACGTGTACACCTCACTTTAGAAAACAGATGTGTGCCTGGGGAAAAGAAAAAGGGACTGCATGGAATTGTCGTAAATATAATACCGGTCTCCCACTTAGGATTTCAGAGAGATTTTATCTGCACTTAGGATTAATTTTCAGTGGTTAGAAGATTCTGACACTTTCGTTTTACTTTGCTCTGGATGCAGATAATAATATTCATCACTACCATTTAGAGGGAAGTTGTGTCTTCCTTGGATGTTAGCTTCTGAAGTCCTCAGGCCCGGGAAAATCAGTGTCAAAATTCCCCTTGGGAAAAAAAAAAAAATTCCCCTTGAAAAAGAGCCTTAAACCTCCTGTAAAGTACAGCCTCCAGGACACAGATTTTATATCCACTGTTGTTGACTAATGTGCATGTGTAATATCTGGTGCATTTGGAAATGCATGGTACGTGGTAAAATACACATGCAAAATATAATTTTACGGTATTTCTAATTAAGCTATTGATATTGTAATTATTCCCTCTGTTTTTCATCTTGGGGTAGGAGGAGAGGGCGGGGGCGGGGATGGTGGCAAGAACCAGGCACTGAGCTCCTGAAGCTTAAACCCTTAGTTGATATAGCTCCACTGTACCAGACACCTGCTATGGTCCAGGTTCTATGCACAGGCTTCATCTCCTGCATCCTCACAGACACTCCTTTAGATCAGGGGTCAATAAACTTTTTCTGTAAAGGCCCAGAGAGTAAATATTTTTTTAGTCTATAGACCATGAAGTCATGAGGTTATAAGGTCTCTGGTGCAACTACTCAACTCTGCCACTGGAGCGTGAAAACAGCCATAGACAATATGTAAACAAATGGGTGCGGCTGTGTTCCAATAAAACTTTATTCACAAAAACAGGCAGCAAGCCAGATATGGTGCCCAGGCTGTAGTTTGCTGACTCTTGTTTCAGGTGGACAGAGCTATTCCCATTAGAACAAGCCAGTGAAGAAATGAGAAACAAACTGAGGGTGAGTGATTGAGCTGCTTACTCAGGCCAGAGGAGGGTAGCTTGTAGGTGGTCAGGCTCAGTGTGCTCCCAATGGTCATCATCGCCCGCACCAGCACCGGCGCCAGCATCACTATCATCATCACCACCACGTGAGCTCACCTCGGTCAGGGTTTCTTATGTGCCAGGCACGGAGCTCCAAGCTAAGTACATGAACCAACTTATGCACTCTTTTCTTTTTTTTAATTAATTAATTATTTCATTTTTTGGCTGCGTTGGGTCTTCGTTGCTGCACACGGGCTTTCTCTAGTTACGGCGAGAGGGGGCTACTCTTCGTTGCAGTGCACGGGCTTCTCATTGTCATGGCTTCTCTTGTTGCCGAGCATGGGCTCTAGGCACGCAGGCTTCGGTAGTTGTGGCACGTGGGCTCAGTAGTTGTGGCTTGCAGGCTCCTGAGCACAGGCTCAGTAGTTGTGGCGCACGGGCTTAGCTGCTCCGCGGCATGTGGGATCTTCCCGGGCCAGGGCCCGAACCCGTGTCCCTTGCACTGGCAGGCAGATTCTTAACCACTGCGCCACCAGGGAAGCCCCTCATGTACTCTTTATAGCTACTTTATGAAATAGGTACTATTATTATCCCACTTGTCCAAGGTGGGCACGGAGACCCAAAGAGGTTAGGAAACTTGCCTAATATCACACAGCTAGTGAGTATAGGAGCCTGGATTTGAATCGGGGTAGTTTCGCTCCAGAGCCTGCACTCCTAACCACTAGAATACACTGCCCCTCGGTCAGGTTAAAGACAAGTCTGAGAAGGCCAGCATGTACTAGAGAGGGAGTCTGACTTAAGGATTTCTTTCTGTGATGCAGCTTTTTAATGTACTTTGGACTTCTAGAGTAATTAATAAGGGGATTAGAACAAAATGATTCCCCAAGGATCAAGGAAGATGGAGTTCCCCATTAGCCAGAAAACTGCCATTAAGTGCCAAATGTGGAAAGGCAGGTTGGCATTAGACACTCAACGCCCATCCACTCAGGTACAACGCTCAGCCTTGGCAAGCAGGGTTGGGCTTTGGAGAATAAAGGCAACTCAACGGAAATCCAAGACCATGCAGGGACCTCCCCATCGAAAAGGAGTTTTAAATGAAGAACTTGTTTCTCCCAACTGGGGTGATGGTGCTTCTACTAGGTTACTAAAACGAGCTTATTTCTTCTGCAGTCCAAATATAAGGGCTCACCCTGTTCTCATTTTATATATCTATGTAGTTTAATTCAAATGGCAAATATCCCAGAGATGCCACTTAATCTTACCCATTGGATTGGCAAAATTCCAGAGGTTTGACAATGTACTGTTGGCAAGATCTGGGAAGCAGGCATTTTCGAGCACTGCTGGGAGAAATATAAAATGATACAGGCTCTGTGGAGGGGATCTTGGCAATATCTTCAAAAAGGCTTTTGGCAGTATCCCTTTAAGCTAGCAATATCACTTCTAGGAACCTACCGGGAAGAAATAGCTCCACAAATAGGAAGCAAATGCACGCACAAGGTATTCACTGCATCATAATTTGCAATGGAAAATATTAGAAGTGACCTATAAGTCTATCACAGTGGGGACTGGCTGGATCCACACAATGGAAATGGAATACTGAGTGAAAGAATGGCAAGCTGGTAATATGACCATATGTTAAATGAACTCAAGGGGGAGATAGTTGACGTAGTATGCAATTTTTTCTCTATGAAAGAGGGAAAATAAGAATATATGCTCCTGGGACTTCCCTGGTGGCGCAGTGGTTAAGAATCCGCCTGCCAGTGCAGGGGTCATGGGTTCGATTCCTGTTCCGGGAAGACCCCACATGCCGCAGAGCAACTAAGCCCATGCGCCACAACTACTGAGCCTGCGCTCTAGAGCCTGTGAGCCACAACTACTGAGCCCACGCACCTAGAGCCCGTGCTCTGCAACAAGAGAAGCCACCGCGATGAGAAGCCCGCGCACCGCAACGAAGAGTAGCCCCCACCTGCCGCAAATAGAGAAAGCCCGCGTGCAGCAACAAAGACCAGATGCAATCAAAAATAAATAAATAAAATAATTTTTTTAAAAAACAAAAAACACCTATAAAAACAGATTTCTCTAAAAAAAATGGTACAAATGAACTTATATATAAAGAAAAGAATATATGCTCGTATTGGTTCTGTTTGTACAAAGAACCGCCTGGAAGGCACATGCCCAAGAGCGACTTCTCAATGTAAACTTTTTATATTGTTTTTATTTTTGAATGATTTAGTTGGATGAAGTTCTTCTTCCTACTCAAGAAACTAAAATAAACTTAAAACATTAAATGTGGGGCTTCCCTGGTGGCGCAGTGGTTGAGAGTCCGCCTGCCGATGCAGGGGACATGGGTTCGTGCCCCGGTCCGGGAAGATCCCACATGCCGCGCAGAGCGGCTGGGCCCCTGAGCCGTGGCCGCTGGGCCTGCGCGTCCGGAGCCTATGCCCTGCAACGGGAGAGGCCGCGGCAGTGACAGGCCCGTGTACCGCAAAAAAAAACCAAAACATTAAATGTCCAAAAGGGCTAGTTCAGATTTTTTAAAAATATAGTGAGAAACGCTGTGGACACTCCCACCTAAGGTCCAAGGGTGTGGTCTGCCGGAGGGAGACAAGAGTAGCCGCCATGGACCTCGGGACCCCGAAGCATGCTCGAAAGGACACAGTATTTTCGGAGGACAAGCTGCCTTCTTTTAAGAGATCAGTCTGTAATGTGTGAGAGTTAAGAATGAAATGATGACAAAATATGGTTTCTGGACATTGAAACAACAGTTTCTGAGCTAAGCCAGTAGGCTGGTGGTGACCTGCTCGTTTACTTGAGGGCTAAGTTTTTTTTTATGAAACGTCTAGACAAGATGAGAAAGGAAAAAGAGAAAAAGAAAAAAAGGAAAGGAAGATTGAGACCTGTCCAGATGGCTTGTCTGGAACTCGTGGTTTCCTAGTGTTTACCGGGCATGGTCAGGTTCCTCCCCAGGTGATAGTTCTTGGGATTCCCTCACTAGCATATGAAACAACAAAGCCGCAAGGCTCAGAGGAGCAGAGTAACTTGCCCAAGGTCACAGAGCAATGAAGAGAAAGAACTGGGGTTAAGAAGCCATCAGCTAGCTGCTAATCCCGTGTTCACTACATCCTGTGGCCCGCCTGCCTGCACACCTTCTTCACCTCCAGGAATGCCAGAGCTCCAGCCCCACTGGCCTTTCTACGCCACCCCACACCCGCCTTCAGCCCCATCCCAGCCTCCTGAACCTACAGCCTCTGCGGAGACACGTGTGGCAGGGTGGGGACAGGGCAGTCTGGCAAGCACCTGCCCAGCCTAAAGAGGAAGCACTATTCGTCTCCAGCTGCAGGTTTCCAGGCAGGAACGTGGGCTCAGTTTTGTTGGGTGAGATTTTTCCAGAGAAGTCCAGTTGTATGAGAAAGCTTCTAATCTTTAAATGTTGACAAGTAATTAAAATTTTTTTAGAGCTCTGGACAGGCCCAACAAAAGAGGCCTCTAGTTTCTAACCTAGTAGACAACTAGGCAGAAGATGGGAAAATCTCCCACTCCTCCCGTTATTTCCTTATCTCAATGCCATGGACCCTTTTTGGGGAGGGGGAAGGGAGACCTCTTTAAGGAAATATCATCATTAGAACAGAATCTATTAGACAAAGAGCATGACTGTTTGGGAGCCAAGTAAACAAACACTGGCTCTGAGACACATTTTTCTCTTCAAATACTCCACGTGGGCCTCCAGGCTGGTTCTGGGCCTTTAAGTTACATCCTGTCTTCTGAAAGCCCGAAACAATATCCCTGTCACTCTTCCTTTGCATTTTCTGTATAACTCAAATTCCCAGGGCCCAGTTTACTGCCAAATTACCTGAGATAAACAAGTCATGCTAAGACTCTCTTTTCCTTTCCAAACCTAAACAGCAGCTGGCAGCTAGAAATGGTTATTTATAACCTGCACACCGTTCGGCGCATTTGCTTGGTTTAGAAATGCTTAGCCGTGCATTCTTCAGCCAGCTTCATAATCAGATGAGAGCCTGGGGACGATGCTGTGCGGTGGCTGAGAGGCTAGGCTCTGGGTCAGCCTGTCTCGCTCAGCCACTAATTACCTGTTTGGGAATCCTAAGAGTTCCAATTCCATTTTTAGGGTTAAGATAGTACACGTGAAACACTTAGAACACTGCCCTGCACATAGTAGGTACTTAGCAGTTAGCAGTTTCCTTCCGCAGAAACAGCTGTTTGTGGATCTGAGGGAGTTCCGCTGAACTCTGCTGCCCAAACATATCCTGAATCTGCTCCTTCCTCTCAGTCACCCCTTTGCGTGTCCTGTCATCTTTCCAATAGCCACCTGGTAGGTCTCCACCCTCCACTATTGCTGGCTTTTCCCACTGCGGCCATCGAAAAATAAGGCCAGTAAGTCCAAGTGATGACACCGGCCTGCCTGACCATCCTCTGGTGTATTTCACTTTGTACATTTCCCTTTTCCCTCCCTCACATTCACACCTCTGCAGCCCCCAGTCTTTCTTCTGCTCCTTGGACTCAGGATCCATTCCTGCCTCCGGGCCTTTGTCCTCATCCCCCTAGGTCTTCTCATGCTGGCTCCTTCTCATCAATCAGATCTCAGCTTAAAGGGACCCACTTGCTCAGAGTGGGCTAGCCCCCAATCCTCCCTACTTCAATCTTCTGTATAGCACTTATCTGATCTTTATTTGCTGATGTAGTCTGCCTGCCTCACTAGATATCAGCGTTGTGGAATCAGAGGCTGCTTGTCTGGCTTTTTTATCACTGAATTTCCCACACCTGGAACGGTGCCTGAAAGGGAGTAGGCGTCGGTAGACATTTCTGAAATCGATGAATGAGTGAATGACCAAATTTCTGGATGGACAATGCTGGAAGGGCAGGAGGCATGATTATGAACTGCTGTAAAGACTTCATCTTCTCTTGCAATGTGCTTTCCTGACCCTCTCCCCCTGCTCTTTCTGGGATGGTGAAATGAAATATGACAAAGTAAGTTTAATACACCATTGGAGCGCACAGCAACGAAGACCCAACATAGCCAAAAAGAAATTAAGTTTAAAAAAAATACACCATTGGAGATAATTGGAAAATATTGATTTTTTTCATTTGAAAGAGTGAAGATAAGTAAATGCCACACATCTGTAATCTAATCAGTGGTCTACGTGATGACACGCTTCCCAGGCTAAAATGGACTTTGATCTACCTCTGTATCCATCATACAAGCTCCCAAACGCACTCCCACTCCAAACCCCACCCAGCCCTCTCCTCCCATATCCCAGCTCCCCATAGAACACAAGTGAGGACACTGACCGCATTTGTGGAAATATGTGTATGTGTGTGTATATCCAAATTCAAGTATCTTTTGAGTATTTTCATCCCCCTCCAAAAAATGATCAGCCAAACAATCTTGGAAAACATGAGACTGGTTCATGAGATCCCCGGAATCCTAAGGAAAAAGATGCATTTGTTCCTCTGATAGTTGTTACTGAGAGCCTATTAAGTGCTGGGCACCATTCTAAGGGCTTTAGATAGATGAATTCACTTGGTTCTCAGAGCAGCCCTATGGGAAGGTCCTACCGTTACCGAGTCCAAGCTCACTCTGCTCGCCGCACAACAGGCCAATAAGTTGGAGATGAGGTGTTGAGGCAAGGAGTATGACTTTATAAGGAAAGCCAGCAGACCAAGAAAATGACAGACTAATGTCTCAAAATAACCATCTTATGGGGTCTGGATGCCAGTTTCTTTTACCGAATCAGAGAGGGAAGTAAAGTAAAAAGGCATAATAGAGAGGGAGAGGTGGTGAGGAAGTAAAGTAAAAAGGGCCATCAGTCTTGCAAAACATCTCCTGGAATGGCCAGCTTTGGTGAGGGGACGTGTTAATTTCAGCCATTCACAGGTGGGCAGGGTCAGATTGTCTCCCTGTGAGCTGAACAAAGGCACTTTAGTTCAACTTTCAGGCAGAGGGGCAGAGTTCCCTGAGTCAGGCCATTGTGTATGATTATAACAAAAGCAATGAAAAGCAAAGGTTAAAGTCAAAGAAACATAAACATGGGGTCCGATTTAGCTCTTCCCAGTTACACTCTATTAATCTCCGTTTTACAATTTAAGAGTCTAGGTACCGAGATGAAGTAACTAACGCCCCTCCCCCAGCCGGGATCACGTGGCTGGGAAGAGCAGTCGCCAGAAATCGAAGCCGTTTTTTTTTTTTTTCTTTTGCGGTACGCGGGCCTCTCACTGCTGTGGCCTCTCCTGTTGCGGAGCACAGGCTCCGGACGCGCAGGCTCAGCGGCCATGGCTCACGGGCCCAGCCGCTCCGCGGCATGTGGGATCTTCCCGAACCGGGGCATGAACCCACATCGGCAGGCGGACTCTCAACCACTGCGCCACCAGGGAAGCCCCTCGAAGCCCTTTTGACTAACTCCATGAGCTCGGCTCCTTCCACTGCTTTCCAGGATGAGGAAGGCTCAGGTGAGCATCAACATGAAGAGAGGGAGAGGAGAGTCTAAATTCTTGGCCCTGGTTTTCATAGTTCCACTCTGCAGGCTTAAAATGAAATCTCCATCCCAGTGGAGGCAGGAGGCAGAACTTCTGCTGCGCAGGCTCATTACGAGAAAGGCTTTGTGGTATGGGTAGGGGTGCCGGACTGAAAGCGATCTGAGCCTTGTTCACCTGCTCTTGGGCTGCCCATCGGGGGCTCTTAACTACACCCCGTGCCTCGGCCTCCACATCTGATAAATAACAGTGATCAGACTACATCCAAAGTCACTCGCTGGCTGAACCCAGCCCATATACATTTGTCTGGTCTCCAAACTGTTAAGAAAGATTTTTTTTTTTTTCCCAGCCAACATTTAAAGCTTGGGAGATGGATGTCACATTTAAAAATCCTGAGTTCTGGATTCTTTTGAAAGACTGAAAAATCTGTCAACACAGGACCTGCGTTCCTGTCTGGCAGCCATTGTCAGGAGCTGAGGGCAATGCCCACCAGATGGCATGGTGCCCTCCCATCCCTCCCTGTTCCCCAGTTGCCTCCCTATCACAGAGGTCAAGTCCAAGTTGCCGTTATCGGCAGGTCTGAGGTTTTTCCCTACAGTAAAGATGCAAGTGAAGGTTCATGTGTCCACGTCTCCAGCAAGAGTGAATCAACATCATTATCAAAAGTACTTAACACGTGTACTTCTCATGTGCCAACCCCTGATCTAAGGGCTTGGCAGCTACTAATGTAGTTAATTTTCACAACAACCCTAGGAGGTGAATACATTTATTATCTCTATTGTATAGATGACAGAGAGATGGAGGAAGACACGTACTTCAAGAAATTAGTAGAGGGACTTCCCTGGTGGCACAGTGGTTAAGAATCCGCCTGCCAATGCAGGGGACACGGGTTCGACCCCTGGTCCGGGAAGACCCCATATGCCACGGAGCAACTAAGCCCGTGCACCATCACTACTGAGCCTGCATGCTGCAACTACTGAAGCCCATGCGCCCTAGAGCCTGTGCTCTGCAACAAGAGAAGCCACCATAATGAGAAGCCCGCGCAACGCAATGAAGAGTAGACCCCGCTCGCCGCAACTAGAGAAAGCCCGCACCGAACAACGAAGATCCAACACAGCCAAAAATAAATTAATTTAAAAAAATTAGTAGACAACATATTTCTTTAGGAAATTCCCAGATATGCAAAGTGTATTTAGGTGTTGAAAAAGCCCCACGCAAATCAGCATAATGAAATAAACCCTGGCCACTGCCGCCATTATATTACCTGCCTGGTCCCTGCAGGCTTCTAAACTTATGACCTCTCTACAGGATCCTCAGTGTTCTGAGATATATCAGCATTCCCCAAATGGGATCCTGGACTAGATCTGTCAAGTCCCTTCCAGCTCTAACCTTCTGTGATTTTATGTCGGTTCATACAATGTATCTAATTAGTTTGGGACCCTCTGGAGTGGAAACACACACACACAATGCATTGCAAGTTCACTTAGAGTTTAGAAAAGTGTTGTAGTCCCTGCAGGGGACCTGTGGTTGGTGACTAGACATCTGTGATATTCCAACTTCCTGCCAGGTGCTGCATTCACCTGTAACTTTCCTGTCCCCTAAGGACATAAGTCAGGGGCTGTGTCTGGAGAATCCATCAGCTAAGGGTGGTCAAGGTATAATAGCATCGGACTCCAAAATGAGTCGGGAGGTAGGAGTGACAGTGACTTTACTGGGATAGGGAATGGGGGAGCATAAGAATGCCAACTGAAAAGCTGAGGAAGAACAAAATAAAACTAGAGGCTCTGGGGTATAGTAAAGGTAGCTAGGCTAGAGTATATTATTAGGACTGCATTGAATTGCTGCAAAGGACAGAGTCTGGAGGAACCATACTTGTCCACCAGAGAAAGAGAAACCAGCTGAGGTCTCTGGAACTTCGCCCGGAGGCTTGTCTACAAGGGCTTTTTCTCTGCTTAATGGAGACCAGCCAGCAATTCACTAAGGAACAAATGGATTCATCTCTTTCCTGGTTACAATGTCAACCCAGCAAACACTCATGGGCATCTCCCTGTGCCAGTCCTTGGGCCAAGTGTTGGGCATGCAAAGGAACAAGAATGGGTCTCTACCCACAGAGGAGAAAGGCGTGGAGCCCAGTACCTGTGATACAGCACCATGCCTGAGAGGCCACAGGATTCCACAGCGTGGGAGGAATTAAGACTGCAGGTGACGTTACTCACAGTAATCTACAGTGTGAAAGTGACATGAAAGAAGGGCACGGTTGGCAGGGAGCACAGCAAAGGCGAGGCAGGGAGGTGGGCAAGGATACGGGGTGCTCAAAAGATGGCCAGCTTTCTGAGGTGGCTTGGCTAGGGGCTGAAATCACAGATGCCTGTAGGGTCAGGCCAGTATTCTCAATGCAAGAAGTAAACACTTAATGACTGGCACCACCAGCCAGAAGACTGACTCAAACTGTTATCACATGCCCAAGGTCAAGGGGGTGGCCACTGGGGCTGTGTGGGAAGGCAGGTCTACACAGCCCCAGGGCTAAAGCTCCCTTTCATCAAGAGACTGAAATGTCCAGGTTTTTATGGGGAATTATTATTTTTAAATGTGGGAAAACACATCTGTGGACCCAGTTCAGCCCACTATAAAACCTCTGGGCATGAGAGTGGGTGGGTGAGTGTCTAAAGATGAAGAGGGAGACCAACAGAGGGATAGGGGAAAGGAGGGGGACTGCTTCCCCAGGGAAATTCTCCGATTAAAGGTGCTATGTCCACAGGGCAATTGTTAAGGTTACAAGGGTCAGGCTGTTCAAAACCCCATGGGGTGGACTTCCCTGGTGGTCCAGTGGTTAAGACTTTGCCTCCCAATGCAGGGGTGAGGTTCCATCCCTGGTTGGGGAGCTAAGATCCCACATGCCTAGCGGCCAAAAAACCAAAACCTGAAAGAGAAGCAATATTGTAACAAATTCAATAAAGACTTTAAAAATAGTCCCTTTAAAAATAGTCCACATGAAAAAAATCTTTAAAAAAACACAAAAAACCCATGGGTCACCAGTAGTCAGTCCAGTGGTATTAACGGATGCTTTTTTTTTTTTTTTTTGCGGTACGCGGGCCTCTCACTGTTGTGGCCTCTCCCGTTGCGGAGCACAGGCTCCAGACACACAGGCTCAGCGGCCATGGCTCACGGGCCCAGCCACTCCGCGGCATGTGGGATTTTCCCGGACCGGGGCACGAACCCGCAACCCCAGCATAAGGCAGGCGGACTCTCAAACACTGCGCCACCAGGGAAGCCCCAACGGATGCTTTCTTATTCCTACATGAAATGCCCTGTGAACAGCTCCAAGCTCCTCCTTCCAACCAACCATGTTGCTCCTCGTAAGCCCCTCCTACGTGGACAGAGGAGCAGCCACAGGGTCAGATCCAGGAGGGAGCCGAGAAAGTAGTAGAGGACAGTGTCTTTTAAACCAGCCTAACGGGCAAGCCTCACCCGCAGACTCACTCCCCAGGTGTGAGAACCTAGCCACACACTGGCAGGGACAGGGCTGGGCTGGGTCTTTGATGACACACTAGAGTGTAGACTTTATTCAGCTGAGTCCTGCTTCTGCCACCAACTAGCTGTGTGGTGTAAAATGAGCACAATTACAGCATCATATTGAGCTGTCTGAAGGACCAAACTGGGTCTTCTACAGCAGAAGTTGGCAAACTTCTCCTGTGAAGGGCCAGACAGTAAATATTTTTGGCTTCGGGGGCCATCTGTTCCCTGTCACAATGAGTCAGCTCTGCCACTGAAATATGAAAACTGCCATAGAGTGTTGGTGTGCATTTGTACGCAAATAGGTGTGGCTGTGTTCCAATAAAACTTTATTTACAAAAGCCAGCAGTGGACCAGAGTGCTTTGGGTGTGGGGAAGACCTTTACAAATGTTATCTTCCGGGGACCCCCATGTTGGACTATAGTTATCTGTTTATGTCTGGCTTTCTCACTCGACTATGAAGTTCTTCAGTGAAGAGAATATATCCCCCCCCCCACTTTTTTTTTTTTTCCAGATTAAAACTAAAAGAACAAGTAAAGCACAGTATGGCACACAATGAAGTACGCAGAGGTTTTCAAAATTGTCCCAGTTAATACTAGAGCAGGACTGTAACTTCAAATGCCTTCAGAGGGGACTTCCCTGGTGGTCCAGTGGCTAAGACTCCATGCTCCCAACACAGAGGGCCTGGGTTCAGTTCCTGGTCAGGGCACTAGATCCTACAGGCCACAGCTAAGAGTTCGCATGCCACAACTGAAGATCCCCGCGTGCAACAACGAAGATCCCGCATGCCGCAACCAAACCCGGCACAGCCAGATAGATAGATAGATAAATAAATATTAAAAAAAAAAAAAGCCTACAGGGGCCCAGGCAGGTACCAGAGGCAATGAGGGAAGCCAGCCAGGTAGAGGCTGTGATGGATTGGAAAGGGCACCTCCCTTCTAGGGGGCAGTCTCCACTTAGCTCCAGCTGAGGGAACTCTTGCCATGCAGAATTTCAATTCAGTGTTAACTTTATTGCTTTTTATTGAGATTGATAAATCGACTTTACTGATATTTTAAAGAAAACACCATAATCAGAGATTTATGAGAAATCTCCCAATTTTTCAATGTTGACAACTAATTCAAAAAATTAAAAACCATTATGGGCCAAATAAATATGCCCGTGAGCTGACTCAGCCCAAGACTCTCAGTGTGCAACCTCTGATATGAAGACTTCATTTTTAAATTTGCTACATTTCTATTTTTTAGGGTTAAGAATTTTTAACTTACATGCTTTTGAAAAATCAACTTTAAAGAAAATTTGGAGAAGACTACAGTAAACTCCCATCTACACTTCACCTGGATTCAATCTAATTCATCTTGATATTTCTGGATCCCAGTGCACAGAAGGAGCTAAATGTGGTAACTGAAGGAATGCCCCCAAGAAAAATAAGCAAAACAGAGTGTGCCAAGTTCCTGCGAGCTAAAACGACAGGATGGAATGAATGCTGGGGAACGGCAAGGGAAAAGAAATCAATCAGATAAAAGGATGGAAGCAGAGGAAGAACCGACACAAAGACTACATGGACCACATGTTTATTTTGCCTGCTGAATGCTTTCTATGTTTTATTTTGTTATTTTTTTTGCTTGGTTTATTTTGAGTAGGAAGAGAAACAGACAAATCACCAGGAGCCCAGGTAAACACAACACAAGAACAGAAATGATCAGACACGGTGACTGGACTTTCAGCAAAACCTAACTAATTCAACCGTCACCCATTTTGCAGTTTGGGATTATTTAGACAAGCTAGGCTAAATTTCATCTTGGCATTATTAATTCTTTGAGAAAGTCTGCTAGGCAAATGAACAGTATAAACAGGGGAGACATTGAATACTTGCTCTGGGGGGAACCAAAGCAAATGCCTAGCTTTAAAATCCTTTCTAATTATCTCCATGTGCTGAACTTTTGTCTAATTATTATGTTCCTGGAAAGCTGAGTAGAATTTTTTTTTTCTCGGCCATCTCATATTTTAAAAGCAATGGGGGAAATTCGACTTTGACATAAAGGTGAACATTTACGTAGGCAGGAGACTCACACATTGCCAATTTACTTTCATGTAAATAAACATAGGCAGGAGACTCACACATTGCCAATTTACTTTCATGTAAATAAACCATGTCAAACACTGGGTTTTCTTTTAAACAAAGAGCGAGCTAATTGCAAAGATTATGATTTGTTAGAGAGCTTCACCACATCCCCTCCTTCCTCTTCTGTCAGGAATGCGGAAGAAGTCTGCACATTGGCAGGTAATGACAGCATCAGCTACCACATACGTGTGCTTTTTATACGCCAGACTTGGTGTTAAGTGCATTCATGCATAGTCTCATTGAATTCACAATAATAGATTCACCAACGGATGGGCACACAAAACAAGGTAAGCTTCATCATGTCCACTTTATTGACAGGAAAACTGAGTCTCAAAGAGGTCAGAGTACACCCCTGGGATTCAAATCCAGGGCTATTTGGTCTGCAAAACCTATGAATATTACACCACGCTGCATCGCAGAGCCAGATAGAACCTGCCAAGTCAAACCCAACGGGCCAGAAAAAATGTTGTGAAAAGCTGTGCTGACTAGGGCAGGAGGAATAAACCAAACTACAATCCAGTTTGGGGATACTTAGCAGACATTTAAGCTTTTGTGGGTTTAGGAAGTAAACATCTTTCTAACAAGGCTGGACTTGGCTTATCTATCTAGTTGGCTAGAATCAAAATTCATCACGGTATGCCTCACTTTACCCAATAGATATATGCCTGGAAAATTGTGCAGAGATCAAAGTTTTAAAAATTGCAAAGGAAAAAAAAATTGCAAAGGAAAAAGGGATCCTTTGAATGCTAAATCTAATCTTAGGGCAAACACTTTCTTAGAACAAATTTTTCCTTTTTGTAACCAATCTGAAAATGGACAAATTCCTCCACTGGGCCATAATGCTCAGGAGCACTGAGATGATAACAGAACTGACTGAACAGACTTCTTGAAAATGGTCTACAGCAATGTTTCTCAAAGTGTGTTCCACAGATCCTGGGAGGAAGAGGGGTTCCCAAGGACAAGTATTATCTTCATCATAATTCGAAGACTGTTTCATTGTGTTGGTATTTGCACTGATGATGCAAAAGCAACAGTAGGTAAAACCGCTGATAGCTTGAGTGGCTACAAGGCAGCGGCACCAAACTGTATCAGTAGTCATTATACTCTTTAGTGCCATGTGCTGATGATAAAACAAACAAAAAAACATTTTCACTTAAGAATGTCCTGATGAAAATTAAATAAAAATTAATTTTATTAAACCTGAACCCATGAGAACACATCTTTTAAATATTCTGTGTGAAAAAATGCAAAGTACACATAAAGCACTTCTGCTACAAGCCAAAGTACAACAGTTGATCCTACAAAACACTTGTGTGTTTAAGTTGCCAGCTGAAGTAGCCACATATTGTATCAAATGTCATGTTTACTTGAATGAACAACTAGTAGACAAACTATAGTTATTCAGACTTGAGTATCTGGCAGACATTTTCTGAAATACAAAAGTGAGCATGTCACTTCAAGGAAACAACTGATGGTATTTGTTGCCAATGATAAAATTCAAGCTTTCAAGTGAAAACAAGTAGGAAACTTGTTTCCAGTACTTTGAGTTTAATAGCTTCCCAGTACTTAAACTCTTTTTTTTTTAAAAAAGGGATACTAAGGAATGTGATTTTTTGATATTGTGTAATGACATGCCATTTAATGTTGTATTTCCAATGTCAACATTTAGAAGATCTGCATAACTCAGTGAACTTTCCAAATGACCAATGCCTAATGTTACGGAATCATACATGGGTAAACTATGCAATCAAAGGGTGAGATAGACCAATGGGCTTTAATGTAACAGAGTACAAACAAAAGTTCACCAATATGGTTTCAGATGCCACATTGTGACTAACCTTTGAGAAATTACCACTTGCTAAGTTTCAGAATACTGTCAAAGAAGAATGTTTACAGCTATCTGAAAAGACAATTAAAATACTCCCTGTTCCAAAAAAAAATTTCTGTGTGAGGCCCTATTTTCTTCAAATATATCAGCCAAAATAACAACACAACAGTTTGGTTGCTGGAGCAGAAACGAGTCTAGCTATTTCCTATTAAACCAGATATTAAAGAGATTTAAGAAACTCTAAAACAATATCATGCTTCCTACTAACCTTTCTGGTGGGAAATATAGCCACTTTTCAATAAAAAGTATTATTTATGTTCAGAAGTAATGCATATATTATTGCTTTTAAATGAGTTGATAAATGTCTTAAGATTTTCTTGGCTTTAATTTCTGATATGGTAAATATCATAGGTATAATACACACAAAGCTCTCTTGAGCTAAGAGCATAAAGGCATCCTGAGACCAGAAAGATCTGAGTACTGCTGTTCTACAGCAACATTACATTGACCTTTCCACTGGGCAAACTGGTGAATGCCATTTTACACTACCTCTGAAGTACAAAGGGCAAAGATGTCTTTTAAGCACATAACAGATTGTTCAATTAAAATTTTTTTTCCACAGTGTTAAGCAGATATCACAAAGGAACATTTCCCAGAAGTTAGGGACAGTGGTATAATGAGAAAAATTATGTGGATTCTGGCCGACTCTTCCCATTTATAAAATGAGATATCAGGGTAGCCTATTTTTAGAATCATAGAATTCTCTGATTTTTATGGGGATCCCTAAATGATGGCTCACAGGCTGCATCTGGCCTTCAGACTGATTGGCCATTGTGGCATTTTGAGAAACACCCCAGGAAACGAACTGGTTGGAGCTGAGTGAGAAGCTTCCCTTTCAGAAAAGAAATTGACTTTTAATCAGAAAAGAAATTGACTTTTAATCACAGCCCAATCCAGCCCACCGGACCTGCCCCTGCAAATGACTGCATTTGCAACTTCTGGAATGAAGGGCTTCTAAAATCCCTTCCAAATCTCAAACTCCGTAATTCAGCTCCAGAGACAATGTCCGGGTTCCTTACTCACTCTGCCACTTGATGACTTTGATTTGGGGCAAAAGATACTTCACTTCTCTGAGCCTCAGTGTCCTCATTTGTAAAATGGGATAACACTGACCTCAAAAGACTGTTATGAAGTTTATCGAGCTGCTTGACAACATTTAGAGTTCCGGGCACCGAACAGTATCAACATCAAAGCACAGAAAGAGAGTCTCCCCCGCATCCCCCTTACCAAGTCCCATCTCCCAGTAGCTGAAGACTGCATTCCCCATGATGATGCTTACTTCCATACCAACTCCCGTATTCCACAGTTCCACGCCCCAGGACACACAAGAACCCCACCCCCCACCTCTATTTGTCTTTCCCACCCTAAACCCTGACAAACGGAATATTTCCTGCCACGTCAGTAAACAAAGGATGTCACAGTCCTCAGCAATTGCAGCCCTCGAACCGGAGCCCGTGAGCCCTGAGGGAACTCAGGAAGGAAAGAATACCTGCCATCTAGCACCCATCAGACTGCGACCACTCCCTACATACTGAACCCAAATAGCTGAGGTGCATATCAAAGGAATGATTTCAGAGAGCCCAGCCTCTTGCATCTTCCCATACATAGAAAAGCGCTAAATGCCTTAACTTGGGATATCTGGTTTTCTTTAATTAACAATAATCTTTCGACGTTCAGACTCTTGCATCTTCCCATACACAGAAAAGCGCTAAATTCCTTAACTTGGGATATCTGGTTTTCTTTAATTAACAATAATCTTTTGACGTTCACACTACCTGCCCTTTGTTGCAAAACTCCTATATATCCGGCCTCCCCCAACTTGCCTCCTCTGAGCAGTTCTCTCAGGATTACTTGAGATGCTGCCTAGCGGGGTTGAAGTTATAAAAACTCCCACCAAATGAAACATAACTCTCAACTTTTAGGTTGTGAATAATTTTTCAGTCGACAACCTTTACTCTGATGCCCTGGCCAGTACGGGGTTCCAACACAACCACAAGCAGCATAGTGACCAAATCACTGACCACTCCCCCCAGCCTCCTCTTCCCATCCCGGACCACTAAGGCTCCCTTTCCCTCAGACGGAGACCACCTTGGGTCAGGCAGTGGTGGTGCAGGGGTCTGTGGCCTAGGGCTCTGCCCGGGTCGGGGGGGCCCTCAGGAGGGGTGGGAGAGTAACTGCCCGACCTCCCGGGGGGGCCCACGGACACTCACCGTCCATCCCTAGAGGCGGCGGTTCCGGGTGCTCGAACCGGAAGCGGCCTCTACACTGTTTGCAGTTCCCCTGGTTACTGCGGGGTTCCGGACCAATGGCAATGGAGTTTTACGGAATGAACCCTCCCCCAAAGGGAGTGACAGCACGACCATGCTCTGGAACTCCTCCTCCGGTCCCCGGATCCGCCCCGCCTCCCTGGCTGCCAGTCGTTGTGCGCAGGCGCTCTGAACGAGGGCCTTTGGCGGCGTGGTGCGCAGGCGCCCCGGTTGCTGCCAACTGAAGTAGCAATGGACGCACTGGAGTCGTTGTTGGACGAGGTGGCCCTGGAGGGGCTTGATGGCTTGTGTCTTCCCGCGCTTTGGAGCCGTCTGGAGACGCGAGTG
This sequence comes from Monodon monoceros, assembly GCF_005190385.1. NCBI lineage: Eukaryota > Metazoa > Chordata > Mammalia > Artiodactyla > Monodontidae > Monodon > Monodon monoceros. Next base: position 69,268,404 of record NW_021703769.1, on the reverse strand, counting down.
CCGCCCTTCCCGCTGCCTCTGGAGCCCTACACGCAGGAGTTTCTGTGGCGGGCCCTTGCCACGCACCCGGGCATCAGCTTCTACGAGGAGCCTCGGGAGAGACCAGATCTCCAGCTCCAAGACCGGTCAGCGGCCTGGCTCTGCGGGCGGGCGGGGGCAGAGACCCGGGTCTGATGGAGCTGCGAGAGGGCCAGGTTCTTACGGGAAGGGAGAAAAAGGAGTGGAGCGGAAGAAAGACCCGGAGTCTGATGGAGGCGCAGAGAAAGGCTGATTTGGGGTCCCTCAGGCCTGGCAGGACCCAGGCGTATGATGGAGTTGGGGGGGGTCACCTGGTGATGTTCCGTTATGTTCGTGTGTGTTTGGGGTGCTGGTGAGCAAGACTGGGAGGATATGCTTTGTGTTTCAGAGCGTATTTCCTCCGAAGTGGAGTTTAGGATTGGAGCAGGAAGGCTGTTCAGCTCAAGACTGGAGACAGTTGAGTTCCACAGAACAGCGTTCATTCAGTGCTGGATTAGAGAGCCTAAGGCAACTAGAGTCTTCACGTCGGCCAGCTTAGCAACAACAAGAACAATAATAATAGCTAACATTTATTTAGTGCTCGTTATGGCCTCGTACTATTCTAAGATCTTGTCCCTGGAGTTTCAGGAGACTGAACCCACTTCATTCTCACAGTGACACTATGAGGAAGGTGCTCTTATCTTCCCCATTTTTTTCTTTTTTTGGCTGTGCCACAGGGCTTGCGGGATCTCAGTTCCCCATTCAGCACCGAGTCCTCACCACTGGACTGCCAGGGAATTCCCAGTTATCTTCCCCATTTTGCAGAGAAGGAAACTGAGTGGTAGAGATTAAGTAACCCTTCCAAAGTTATGGATATTGTAAGTGACTGAGTGTTGACTCAACCCAGGCCATCTGTCTCCCAAGTCTGTGCTCTTAAGCCATATAGTGAGGGTCGGGAGAGGTTCCCAGAGGTAATACTGTCTAAAACAAGACTTAAAGGTTGGATTTAGGTAGCCAGTTGGCAGAGTATTCCAAAGGAAGAGAAGTACGTTAAGTTGGGTTGAAGTGTGGAACTGGCGATAGTGAATGAGGAATAATAGTTCAAATTTACAAATGTGCTTATTGTAAGCAGGAACTGTGCCAAGATCCTTACGTATAGCAAGTTATTTAAGTTTTACAACAACTTTAGGAACTGGATATTCTTATCCCCATTTTCCTGAAGAGAAAATTGAGACGCAGAGAAGGGTCATCAACCCAGAATCTGAACCCAGACTGGGAGAAAGTGGTACCAAGGAGGGGAAGGAGGGACTTTATTGTAGGTGGGGAGTGGCAGTCATAACTTTAGTTTTTTTTTGTTTTTTGTTCTGTTTTGTTTTGTTTTTTTGCGGTACGCTGGCTTCTCACTGTTGTGGCCTCTCCCGTTGCGGAGCACAGGCTCCAGACGCGCAGGCTCAGCGGCCATGGCTCACGGGCCCAGCCACTCCGCGGCATGTGGGATCTTCCCGGACCGGGGCACGAACCCGTGTCCCCTGCATCGGCAGGCAGACTCTCAACCACTGTCCCACCAGGGAAGCCCATAACTTTAGTTTTGATCTCATCAGATCTGAGGCGTAGACAGTTGAAGGCAGGATTAGTGTTTGGGGGAAAAACAAGACTGAGGACTTGATGGTGAGAATTGTTAATATGCAAGTGATAATTGAAACCATAAAAATGGATGGAAGTACGAGAGGGATAACTAAAAATATGTGGAAAGGTAACATCTTAAAGTAGGGAAGCCTTGAGTCATTAAGTCCAAACTTGATGGTTTGGAGACCAGGCACTGGATTGGGGGGAAAACAAAAGGCCATGACTTGGGCCAGGAAGGTGGTTCTGGTTTCAGCATTCAGCGTTCCAGGGTGGATTCAGAGACTCCTAGAAAAGTCTCTTGTCTGGGATAGAGAGGCAGGGATGCTGCTTGTTAAGATGACCTGCGTTTGGAAGACGGGTGCGACCAGGTGATCGCACTTCCTCTGTCTGACCTCTGCCAGAGGTTGTCAGAAGAACATGCCAAACGGGTTATTTCTGAGGCTGAGCTGTGGTTTGATATCTGTGATCTCCCCCTTAGGTATGAAGAAATTGATTTGGAAACTGGCATTTTGGAGTCCAGGAGGGACCCGGTCCCTTTGGAGGATGTCTACCCCATTCATATGATCTTGGAGAATAAAGATGGCATCCAGGGCTCATGCCGGTACTTTAAGGAGAGGAAAAACATTACCAGTGACATAAGGACCAAGACGTTACAGCCCCGCTGTACGATGGTGGAAGCCTTTGGCAGGTAACTGATTTGCATCATGGGAAACTTGTGGGCATCTTCCTGCTTTAAGTTGGGGGTGTGGTCAGAGCGCCACAACTGGCGTGCCGCCCTCGTGCCCATCAGAGTGCGTCCGCCCTGCCCCAAGCCAGTCCTTTACCACTCCCCTCCTCTTGGGGCTAGTTTTGCTGGGGGCGGGGGTGGGGCGCTGCCTTTCTTTTCCCTTTGTGTCCACAGGCCACCTGGCCCTTTGGGCAGGGCAGGCAGCTGTCATTTGGATTGGTGCCTTTCGCTCTCTTGTCCAGGCTGCGTCCTCTGCTGCCCAGCCGTACTTTTGTGAGTCTTCAGTCAGGGTCCCAATTTCCCAGGCTGTCTCAAGCCCCTCGCCCCATCCCTACCTCCCTTCCTACCTGACGGAACAGGGAGAAGCTTCCAGTGTGAACTCCTAGTTGCCACCTTCTTCCTCAGCTTGCAGGTTTGCCCGGATTTCTCTCCCCCCCCTCACCTCAGGGGAGACAGGAAGCCTGGCCCTGCCTCGGGCTGTCATCTGGATGCTTCTCTTCCTCCGTTTCCCCCCCGTACCTCGTGCTCTTTCCAACCTCTGTCAGCTAGCTCCTCTTTCTCCTTTATTTGCAGCTTTTTGCCTGTTGACCAGTACTTTCTCGTCAGCCCATTACCATGGCGCGTTCATCTTAAAACAAGACCTCTTGGCCTTGGATCCCCCGTAGCTGTGATTCCGTTGCTGCAGCCATGCTTCTTGGAAGAAACAGCTATACTCACTCCTCCTTCCTCTTGACCTCCCCTCCCCTCCTCTGGCTCTGGAGCTTTGCAGCTTCTGCTTCCTGACCCTCCCCCACCCGGCTTCCTGCTAGCTCAGGAAGAGCTCTCCCTGGTGACTGCACACACGCTCTCTTCACACACATAGGCCTGAACTGGGGCTCCTCACACATGTCATTCCATGACCTTGACCACAGTTATCGAATCCCAGAGTAAGTGTTTCTTTTCTTGTCTTTCTCTTCAGTAGACTCTGAGCTCCGTGAAGGCAGATGCCATTTTTATTTATCTTGGCATCTCCGGTACCTTGCGTGGCACTTCATCAGTGTTGGATAACCTATGTGATGACCAGGGTCAGCAGAGTGGGCCTCGGGCCGGAGTCCTAGAGTCAGCTACTGGGAGATGTTGGAGTTCTGATAGGACAGGAGTAAACCACCCTGAACACATTCTTAAAGCAGCAAATCAGCTCCCCTGTTTTCAAACTTTTCTCAACTGACCTCTTCCAATTTAACGTAATGAGCCTGTTTCGAGACAGAGAACACAGGTCCTAAGTTTGTGACACACAGACACAGAAAAGTAGACTTTCTGTCCATCACGTGTATTCACAGCCTAACATTCTTTTTTGAAGATGGACCATACAGACCCTGTGACTATGCAGAAGACTAATTATGGGTCACAGGCAACGTGAAAGAAGCTGCAGTTAAATGAAAATGTAGACATGGCAATGGGCAGTTCCTCCTCTTTTTCCTTTTTGCCTCTTCAGTGGGAGCAATGAAGTCATCTGGTATATTGGGCGGCAAGGGGGGGCCAAGAGGAGGAACTGTCAGACTGAGCGATGTGACTGAAGACAGGCCTTGTGATCAGGCATCTGTAAACCACAGGCTGGGAGCAGTAGATGGTGGCTATAGGTGGGAGAGGTTGGGAGCCCTTGGGCTCTAATATGGACCCTTGGTGACTCATTCCCCTGGGAGAGGGAGCTCCTCCAACTGGTGCGTCTCGATGCCAAGGAGTGAGTGGGGATAGCTTCTCTGCCAGCCCACCCTTGTGGGATCTCTGGCAGGGCTAGGACCTGAGACAATCTGCCCAAGATGGCCATTTAAGTCAGCAGGTAAGGCGCCAGGGTGGAGTCTCCATCTTCAGCGCCGTAGACTGTTAGACCTCAGCAGAGAAGTCAGTTTTCCCAGCTGCGACATCTCGAAGCACCTGGCTGGGAAGTGTTCTTGGCCTCTTTTTTGGGCATTATTTTTCACACACCAAGACAGTAGGAGGAACTAATGATTTGTCCCAAGTCTGGTCTCCAACAGACTGCAGGTCCACTGATGACACAGGGCACTGTTTTTGATTCTGAAGTTTGTTTTATCCATCCAGTTCAGTAGGCGAGTTTGTTCACTTATTAGATATTTACAGAGACCCTGCTGTGCACCAGAACCATTCTAGGCCCTGAGGATGTCTTGGGGACCCTGATGACAACCTGCCCCCTCTTAGGGCGCTTATTTCAGAAATGTGTGCCCCAAAAAGTGGCCATTTCTGAGTGCCAGGTGCTGTGAAGAGTCTGGAAATGGTCAGAGGTGGGGGATAGACTCTGGTTAGCATTTTCAGGAAGACCTGAGGTGTTGGTATCTGAGCAGTGGCCTGAATGATGAGAATCAGTGGCCTGAAGATGTGAGGGCAGAGCAGCTGGGCAGAGGACCAGCGGGGCTGTTGTGGATGCAGGGCAGGGCCGTGGGGGTGTGTAGGATGGGCCAGGCCCTGGTTGGGAGTCGGGGGTATGGTCTGAGGGCCCTGGCCGGACGGGGAGGGCTCTGAGCAAGGAACTGGTGAGACTGGCTCTGTTCCCCCTGAACACTCTGTGGTTCTAGGATGGAAACCTCCTTAACTAGGGGATTGTGAACCTCCAAGAAGAAGCAGGAAATGATGGTTCACTAAGGTTCTGCTTTTTCATATTTCGATTTTCTTAAAAATCAATTACAGTTATTTCTTCCTGCGGTGGCTTCTGATTTGCAGGTGGCGGAAGAAACTGATCATTGTTGCTTCCCAAGACATGCGGTACCGGGCCTTGATCGGCTTGGAGGGTGACCCCGACCTGAAGCTCCCCGACTTCTCCTACTGCATTTTGGAGCGATTAGGCCGGTCCCGGTGGCAAGGGGAGCTCCAACGAGACCTCCACAGCACTGCTTTCAAGTGAGGGGATGCTTTGCTTCTCTGCTGTAAATGCTGGGGCTCCCTGATCATTGGGCCCTGCCACCTGGGCAGTCCCCACATCCATGGTGATTGGAAGCACGATGCTTTCTCATTGAAGAGACCCTGGAAAAAAGACCAAAAAAAGGGGACTCCCTGGCAGTCCAGTGGTTTAGACTCTGCCTTTCCATTGCAGGGTGGCATGGGTTTGATCCCTGGTCTGGGGAACTAAGATCCTGCATGCCTCATGTTGCAGCTGAAAAAAGAAAAAAAGAAAAAGAGAGAAAGACCCTGGGGTGACCATAGAATTTATTGTCCAGACCAGACATTTTGAGAGTGGAAGGTGGAGCTGACCAGGAGGGACACCAAGGCAATGGGCATAAACTGAGACCACCTGGCGAGCCAGAATGCATGGCAACCCTAGTTATTGGCCGCTATATGATTAGAGACCCATGTCTGATTAGCTCCTTGCTAATATAACCCTTACTGTCTCCTGCGCCAGCCATCCTTTCCCACTCCATTTCCCCTCTCCTTTACCCCCATCTCCCCATCCACCTCTCTTGGGGGTCTGGGGTGTGCCTTAGGCTGAGGCACGGCTGTTCTTTCCAAGGCCATTGTCACATAGCAACTGTTCTCTCAGGTTGGCTGGATAGGAGGTGTGTGTCTCTGGTGTTCATGTCCTCCACACTGTGGGGTGAAAGCAACCAGCAAGGCAAAATGACCGCCCACTCTCTTCCTCTCCTCCAGGGTTGATGCTGGGAAGCTCCACTATCATAGGAAAATTTTGAACAAAAATGGGCTCATTACGATGCAGTCACATGTGATCCGATTACCCACCGGAGCCCAGCAGCACTCAATTCTCCTCCTCCTGAATCGGTTTCACATGGACAGGTACAGTGTGAGACACCAGAATGCTCCCTTACCTCTGTCTTTCAGCCATGTGTATTATACCTTTAAAAAATCCTAGAGGCCAAATCAGAATATGACTAGCTTTTAAAAAAAGATGTTTACCACCTATTTTGGATTATGAGAATAAGTGTTGCTTATTTAGAAAATCCGGAAATTATATAGAAAAGAAGGGCAAAAAATGCCTATCACCCCACAGCCCAGCAATAGGAACTGTTAACATTTTGGTGAAATTTGGGAGTGTAAAAATAAAAGTAAATAAGTCAAATTTGATTTGTTATGGTGACAGGGTTCTGTGGGTAGAAGAGAGAACAATGGACTAAGTCAAGATCTGTATTTAAGTCTTTGCTCCTGATTTGGGCACCATCACTTGACCTCTCTGAACCACTGTTTCCTCTTCTGTAGAATGGCCATGACAAAGCTTGGTACTAGTTCATACGCAGTGAATATCTGTGCCTTCATCTATTCTTTCATTCATTGAAAGGCAGTAAAAATGGAGAAGGGGCCGTCTCTGGATCCCATATATAGATGCCCTCCCTGCTGCTAAACCTGTGGGCAGTTAAAGTCAAGTTCACCTTCCCCAGCTGCATGACAATACCTTCCTCTCTGCTCCTCCAACACCCCCCCCCACCCACACACAGCTGGGGTAGCCCTTGGCTCTTTTAATAGCTTCCTTTGGCATCCATTAGCTTGTAAGCATTTATTATGACATCCACTTCACAATAAAAATGCAAAGGAAGGGAAAGTCAGTCATGCCAGCGAAGTGAGAGATAGAAACCAGGGCTTCAGAATCAGAGAGGTGTCCTGATTACTGCAGAGGGCACTGTATTTCCAGGAAGAAGACCTGGGTTCACATTTTGTGCCTGCATTTTAGAAAAGCTTAACTTCTTTATGAAATAATCCCTATCCTTTCTTACCAAGTGATTTATAAGGAAATATGTTGGTGCTTCCTAAACTTTAAGGTATTGTCAACTCAAAAAATAATCACAATCTAAATGTTTTATTCGGTGGGAATTTTTAGGACTTCAAGCCCAGGGCAGGTAATCTGAACGTCAAAAGATAATTGTTAAAGAAAACCAAGTTAAGGAATTTACCGCATTTCTGTGTATGGCAAGGTGCAAGAGTTTGGGCTTACTGAAATCATTCCTTTGATATGCACCTCAGCTATTATATATATATGGGGCCAGTATCCTGTGTTTTCACATCCTGAGTTTCCTCAGGGCCCACCATGGGGAGTGGCCGCAGTCTGATGGCTGCTAGATGGCAGGTATTCTTTCTTTCCTGAGTTCCCTCAGGGCTCACTGGCTCACCTTGGAGGGCTGCAATTACTAATGACTGTGACATCCTTTGTTTACTGATACGGCTGGCAGTATTCCATTTATCAGTATGATCAAAAGATGTAAGGCATTTTAAAGAATCATTTCATGACAGTTTTAGCCGCGGAGGCTAGTCTGTACACTGCCACTAGTTCGATGACCTTGGCCGTGAGACAGAGCCCCACTGTTTCCAGCTGTAAGGGACAAGGAGTTGGGCTGGATGTTCTCTGAGACCTAAGACCACGAGGTTCTGTAGTTTGATGTGTTGTCATTTAAATCTTGTCATCTTTAAAAAACAGGCAGTCTTTAGCAGTAGGTCTGGAAAAAAATGAAGTGTTTTATATTTCTCACAGGAGGAGCAAATACGACATCCTTATGGAGAAGCTCTCGGCTGTGCTGAGCACACGGAGTAACCGGACAGAGACACTGGGAAAGCTGAGGGAGGAACTGGTGAGCTGCCCCTGCCCGTGTGGGGGGCTGGATCCGTTTGTAACGCAGTGGGGAGCATTGTCAAGTGTAGATTTCAGTGCACCGCAGTTGAAAACCCTGTCGTGGGCTTGACCATCCCTAGCTGTTACCGAGTCCAAGCGCGTTCTGCCCGCCGCACAACAGGCCAGTAAATCGGGAGACGAGGTGTTGAGGCAAAGGGATAATGACTTTATTCGGAAAGTCGGCAGACTGAGAAGATGCCCACAAACCATCCTATCCGGGTCTGGATGCCAGTTTTTTTTATAGAACAGAGCGGGGTAGGAGGTGAGGAAGTAAAGTAAAATGGCCATTAGTTTTGCCTGACTTGGCCAGCATCAGGGAGGGGATATGTTAATTTCTTTTGTGCAGCGATTCACAGGTGGGCAGGGTCAGATTGTCTCCCTGTGAGCTGAACAAAGGCACTTTAGTTCAACTTTCAGGCAGAGGGGCAGGGTTCCCTGAGGCAGGTCATTATGTATGATTATAATAACAAAAGCAACGAAAAGCAAAGGTTAAAGTCAAAGAAACAACAACATGGAGTCAGAATTGGCTCTTCTCTGTTAACGTAGCCATGAAACAAGCAGAACTTTGCTTTACAGAATGAAAAAAGGCTCAGTCTTTAAGTCCTTCTTGCTCTTGGGTGGCCTTCAGTTTTCCCGGGGATTTGCGCCAAGTCCTGCTATAAAAGTTCCTGTGGAATGGTGAATCTGAGCGTTTAGATTTACTTTCATAATCAGGTTTGTCATTTTGTTCCCAGTGGTTTTATGCTGAAATAACAGAGTGACTACTGAGAAGGAGGAGAGACAACACAGGGAGAAAAGCAGTTATGGACCTGCTTCATCTTTGGGTCCAGGAACAGAGGCAGTAATGAAGTGAGAGTGGGAGGAAGAAAGCACAGGGGTGATGCTGCTTCCGGTCTGATTTGAGCCGTCCTCCGTAGAGGTTAGGAAAGAGCCATCACTGGAAACGGGAGGAAAGTACAACTGCCCTGTAGGTGAAACAGTAGGATTTGAAGTCAAGATTTGGGGGTGATAGTAATTAGTCCCCAAAGGAGCATGGCTTGGAGTCTGGTTGTAGACTCCAGGTTGTAGACTCCAGGTAGATCCTTCTTGCTGCTCACCTTGCGCTGCCCCCAGGGGGCTCTGCTCTCTGATTTCACTGCGCTGAGGGAAGGGCTCTCGCCCCTCCTGCTAAATGCACTGTATGCCCAAGTCTCTTTAAAGCAGAGGTTATAAACCAAAGCTTGTGGGTCGGATTCAGCCTGCACATTGTTAAAAAGAACTTTGACCTAGCATCTTTTAAAAATTGAGATTTTGCCTCAAAATCTAGGTTACCGGCTTCCCTGGAAATATCAGAGGCTCTGGCCAGCCTGGGCCCGTGGTCTCTTGTGATAGCAGTTATCTGGAGCTGGCTGTGCGCTGGCCGCCCACCCCAGGCCCCTTCCCTCCTGTCACCTCTCAGATACACAGGCAGTGCCATTTGTCACTCTATGAGCGCTGCTGTTCAGGAGGAGAGAAATATTTCTCAGTATCTGAGTGTCTGTCAAAAGTGGGGAATAAAAGGTCGACTGGTAAGGCCTCTTCCTGAGAGGCCCTAGTCAAGATGAAGGAAACTCCTACAAGCGCAAAGAAATATCTGCCCGCTTTGTTCTTTATATTGTTCGTCCAGCCCTTGCAGACACTGAAGATCGAAACCCTCTGCCCTGCTGAGTCACTCAAGGGTAGAGAAACTGAGCATCTCAGGTCAAGCTGTGGACGATCTAAGTGACAAGATTTGACTGATAGAGGACACTGTTTATTTATTTATTCATTCAACAAATACTTTAGTGAGTATCTATTTGGAGCTAGAACTGTGGTTCGCACCACCATGGCAAAAATGAACAAGGATGACAGTCTTACACTGCCGCAGAGCAGTCTAATTGGAGGGGCTGACGTGTGAACACACACTCAGGCCAGAATGCTCCTTGGAAGGATGTGTTTGAGTTGCGTGAAAGGAGAGATGGGAAAAGCTTTGTAGAGCCAGTTCCAGTTGAGCTGGGCTTTGAAGATGAAGTCAGCATCGTCCGGGAGAGGAGAGACCATCTTTCAGGCAGAGGAGACGGGCTGGAGCAAAGGCGTGGAGCTGTGGGAGGTGATGGGGTGTTTCCGAGGCTGGCAGTGACACGGAGCAGCCAGGCGGCAGCGTGCCCGGCGGGAGTAGTAAGAGACGTGGCTGGAAAGGAAAGTTGGAGCCAGATAAAGAAGGTCTAGAGTACCAGGCTGAGGACTTGGGTTTCAGCCTTTAGCCTGGTGAACTGCAGTTTGAGTGTTGGGGAGATGAACTGATGGATGGGGAGGGGATTGGAGGCAGGGTGGGGAGGTGGGTGCTGTGGCCTCAGGTAGGGTGAGTGACGCCTTGAATTGTTGGTGATATTTGGGGGGTGGCACTAGCAGGACTTGGTGAGTGACTGAAGCCAGGGTGTGGGTGTCGGGTGTGGGGAGCAACGAAGGAGAAGGAGTCTGTTGTCTAGCTTGAGTGGCAACCCCTCCCTGGGGTGGACCAGAGCTGGAGGGCGGGTACCTGAGGGCAGGGATCGTGCCTGCCAACCCCCCACCATGAGGACGGCCTGGCCCACGGAGACGCTGAACCCAGATTTGTTGAATGAGTGTACAATGAAAGTACAGAATTCAGGAAGAGGAGTGAGTTTGCCTGAGATTGAGGCACATGACAAATTTGATTTTAGGATTTATTGAGTATGAAGATCTTCTGGGACTTTGACTTGGTGATGTTTAGTCAGCAGCTGGAAATAGGGGTCAGAGAAGGCTGAGCAGGATTTAGTGAATAATTAACCTCTGGATGAGGTGGACGCCGTGAATATGGATGCTGTCTTTTGCGGGGAGTGGGGAAGGCCACTTTCTTTAACTGGGCAGGTTGTGCGAGTCCTCAACGGTAGCGCCCCCGTAAGGGAAGGACTATGTCATCCTTCATCCTCTGGGCAGATTATGTGAGTCCTCGATGGCAGCCCCCCATAGGATGGTCCAGGGCTCAGGGCCATATGTTGAGGGCTAGGGTTCGATGGATGCGTTTCCATAAGGTCTTTCCATGACGCTGGGGGCACGGCTGGATTAACAAGAGGTGCCATTTACCAGCCAGCGGGTTAAGTGAGCCGTATGTGAGTTGTCTGTATTTCTTTGATAGCAGTATGTTCTGCCCAGCAGTTAGCGTACTGGCTCCTCCGAGAGGTGATCACACGTACGTGGGTGGTGGCAGCAGCCCTCAGACACATGCTGCCTGTCTCTGCCCCAGAGTGTAAGAGGAAACCTGGGAGGTGCCATGCACCACTCTTAGTCGCGAGTGCCTCCTGCTGTTCAGGTGGTAACCTGCCTGGCTCTTCCTGTGGTGGCAAAATCAAATGCTAGTAGTGGCCAGGAGGGTGGTATGGATTAGTGAAACAGGCCAAGTGTAAAATAATTTTTTGAGGGAGTTCCCTGGTGGTTTAGTGGTTAGGATTCAGTGCTTTCCCTGCTGTGGCCCGGGTTCAATCCCTGGTTGGGGCACTGAGATCCTGCAAGCCCCGTGGCGTGGGCAGAAAAAAAAAATTTTTTTTATATCAGTGTGGATTCAAGAATTATTCAACTTTCCTCTTAACTATCATGAGAGAAAAGCAGCACAAAAATGGTGGTAAACAGGAACTGACCTTCGGCCTCACCATGTAAGGGGTCTGATGGGCAGAGAAGGCCAGGGCGTCCGGGTCGGGCGTGCCTGTCTGGAGGGAGCAGCTGGTCCTCACCTCCCTCTGGCTGATGCTGGGAGGAACCGCAGGCCTAGGATTTGTTGCTAGATCCTGTTTTTCAAGAGAAGCCAGAGTCTGTTATTTTTAAAATGAACTCTCTCACTTTTCAATGTTGGCAAGTAAATTAACTTTTTTTTTTTTGCGGTACACGGGCCTCTCACTGTTGTGGTCTCTCCCGTTGCGGAGCACAGGCTCCGGACATGCAGGCTCAGCGGCCATGGCTCACGGGCCCAGCCGCTCCACGGCATGTGGGATCTTCCCGGACCGGGGCACGAACCCGCATCCCCTTCATCGGCAGGCGGACTCTCAACCACTGCGCCACCAGGGAAGCCCCATAAATTACCTTTTTCAAAGAGAACGAAAAAACACGGCCTGCACTGGAGGCTGCTCATTGGTAACCTCGACAGTTAGGAGCGCTTTGGGTCATTTTGGTTGTGTTGCCTCCTCGCAGAAATGTGAGTGACGGGGTAGATGTACCCATCCACATTTTGTTGTAACTTCACAGATAGACTAAATTTTTTTAAAGGTCTTAAATTTAATTTTTTCTCTTCCACTGCCTGTGAGAGGTGTGTGTACGTATGTATATATCTATTAATAATTAATAATACACTTGTTTAAAAAAACCAAAACAAGATGGAACGGTATACAGTGAAAACCTTCTAGTGCTGCCCCCATCTGCCTCATTCTCACCCCTTTCAGTGGGGGAATCTCTTCCCCACTCATAATCAAATGGATGGTTTATATGCTGCTGCAGACGCGTTTTGTTCCCTGGACAAGGTAGCTTGGCAGTATTTTCTCATTAGTGCCTCCAGTGATTCCTCATTCAAGATCATCAGTTAACTCAGGTCCCCGCTTGTTCGTGTACATGACCCTCCAATAGTTTCAAACACCTTGCTCTACCTAACAGCAGCGTTTCAATTTTGCAGGGGCTGTGCGAGAGGACATTTAAGCGCCTGTACCAGTACATGCTGAATGCGGGGCTGGCCAAGGTGGTGCCTCTTCCCTTACAAGAGATCCACCCTGAACGTGGACCTTGCAAGACCAAGAAAGGTAAAGGCAGGCTCGGCTCCTGCCTGGGCTGCACGGACAGTTTTCACTTCTCCCCTCTAAGTGCCAGCCTGTCCCTCTTACCACGTTCTGCCCTGAGGTAGGATGATTTCACGTTATTTTTTCCACTCTATTGCTCAGCGCCTGGCCCAGGACCTTCTATAATAAAAAGCGCTTGGGAAACGTTTGCTGAATGAAACCCATTCTGACTCCCAGCAAACATCTCTATATGGATGTCCCTCCAACATCTCCCATTCCTGGCGTCCAGAAACCGAAATTTATCTTTTCCTTCTTAGGCTAAGCCAGTATTTTTTAAGTACCTGATCTGTGTGTTGCATGATTGCATTTTCTAGCCCTGCAAAGTAGGTGGTATTATTACCATTTTACAGGTAAGATTAAAGTTAAGAGATGCTAAGTAACTTATATGAGGTTAAGCAATCAGGAAGTGGTGGAGGTGGGATTTGAACTTTCTGAGAAAGTTAAACTAGGGACAATAGACTATGAAACTTTAAAAACCTTCCTTAGTCCTTTATTTTTCTCAGTTCTTGATTTTTATCCCATGCTGTTTAACTCCTCCTGATTAACCAAAGTTGTTTAAAAATCTTAGGGTCAGAGCTTTCAGTAAAAGATGACAGAAGGAATAGATGCGGTTTTCTGCACTCTTCCAACTCCTTCCTAGTGATGATAGGCTATAAAAGGAATAAACCTGCAAGTACAAAGAGAATAGGACAGGAAGTGACAGCAGGGAGAGTTGTCTACATTTTTGTGCTCAAAGGCAGATGTACAAACGGTAACTGACCGAGCAGACTGGGAAAGCTGAATGCTTGTGTGGGGCAGTAGCCAAGAGTGGACACCTCAAACCTGAAATAAACCAGGGACCTCTGAAAGCACCAGTTTGGATGGGGCTAGAGACAAGAGGATTGGTTTATAGTCTGTGAAGAGCCATTGCACCCCCCAGGTCCCCTCCCCTACTTGGCATAGCCAGGTAACAAGCCCTTTCCCACAAAGACAGAGGTCTGGACTTTGTGACTTAGCAGTCTTTCCTCATTAGTATCTCCAGTGATTCCTCATTCCTTGGACTTAACCTCAAGAGAAGATGCACTGGAGGCTTTTGAGACTCAGACATGAGATGCAGCTGGGGACAGGGTACAGTGCTGATAACAGGCGGTATGAGATAATCTCTATACACAGTGAGGTAGGAGTCTTCACTGCCTTTCCCCCTGTGGCTCCTAAAACGCTGGCAGCCAGGCTTACAGTCCCTAAAGCCAGAGGCTGGAGGCTTCTTTTCTGCAGAAACTGACCAGTCCGAGAGAAAAGTCTTCTAGATCCTGAAATTTAGGGTATTCCTAGCAAAATAGCCAGCCTCTGCCTGCTCACCCTTCATGGAAGCCCACACAATGGCAGCCTCTCCCTTTCTCTTCCTGACCCTGCAAAACACAGGACTTTTAATGTACAGCAGTATCTTAATGAAGCATTTTAACTTTTTTTTTTTTTTTTTGCTGTACGCGGTCCTCTCACTGTTGTGGCCTCTCCCGTTGCGGAGCACAGGCTGTGGAGCACAGGCTCCGGACACGCAGGCTCAGCGGCCATGGCCCATGGGCCCAGCCACTCCACGGCATGTGAGATCCTCCCGCACCGGGGCACGAACCCGTGTCCCCTGCATTGGCAGGCGGACTCTCAACCACTGCGCCACCAGGGAAGCCCCAGCATTTTAACTTTTCACCAAGCATTTGAGAACTCTAACATGAATGTAAGAGAAACTAACTTAGGAAATGGAACTAAAATGAGGAGCAGAAGAAAAGGAAAGGAGAGAAGGAAGATACTGCATCATGAAACCAGAGCAAGAGGCTATAAAGGAGGGACATGCAGAAAATAAGAAAGAGCTCTTGGAAATAAAAGAAATATGACTATTGCAATAAAAGATTTGGTGGAAGGAAAGATAGTGAGATAAAGTTGAGAAAATCTCCTGTAAAGAACAGAAACTCAAAAGGGATGGAAATAGGAGAGTTTTAAGTTGAAAATAAGAAGCTGAGTCTAAAAGATCCAATGTCCACACAGTAGGAGTTCAAGTTCACAGTAAGGGGAGGGAGTGTGTGCAGGGGAGTAGAAAGGAGGAGATGACGGGAAATGACACGGAATTTTCCCAGATCTGAAGGATGTTAAGTTCTAGATCAAAAGACCTAGCAGATGTCTAGCATGATGAACATAAAGAAACCCACACCAGGATCCAACAGCGTGAGACTTCAGAAGTCTGGGTCTTGAAGAGCCTCCAGAGAGGAGACATCAGACTTCCCAGTAGTAACGGAAGCTAGAGAGCTTGGAGCAACACCGTCAACTTTCTGAAGGGGATGGACTTTCACCCTGGAATCTTCCAGTAAATGAGGTGTGAGGATAAGGACCTCACACATTTTCATACATGCGGATTGGAAACAATTCATCTCTGATCTCCCAAGCTCCCTTTTAGGAAGCCACAGGAGGATGTACACCATCAAATAACAGGCTAAGCCAAGAGACAGGAAAGCATGGGGCCCAGGAAGAGGGGGGACAATGGAAACCCTGGAGAGATGACGAAGGGAAATCATGATGACAGACCCGGGGTGGGTGGGGGACGGAAGTCCATGCAAAGGATCAGTTGCTTAGTGCCTGTGAATGTGTGAAGGGAAATTTGTATGCTAGCAGAGAGTCTGAGTGTGAATTTGATATGGGTACAGAGAAAACCAAGCAAATGGAAAAAAGTTATTAACGCCAGGTAAAACTAAAAGGTGTGTAATTTAAAAAAACTTAAGGCCTGTGTGCTTGACTATGTGGGCATAGCAAGTAACCTGTGGAGACTGGCCTCACTAACAGCTCCAGAGAATGTTTGCTGGATGAAGACAGACCACGGCATCCCCAACACTTGGCTTGGTGCCTGCAGGAGGGACGTGGTATGCTTGCTGAGTGACCGAGCTGCCAGTCTGAGGGAGCTGTGTCTCTTCCTTTACTTCCTCATTTAGTTAATGGAATCACTGCCCACCCTGTCTGACTTCCCTGTGTCTAAGTCTTGTGGAGGAGATGGTAGCACACAGATACTACCACACAACAGGTGTATAAAAGGCAGGAGCCCCTGGAGGTAGGAAAGCCCCCCAAGAGCAGACTTCATCTTTGAGTGTCTTAAGTGCTGAGTAGATGTGTGACTGGTTGAATGACTGGAGTTCCTCAGGGGAAGGGGTGGGGAGCATCAGCCTTTAAGTAGACAGGAAACCAGGAAGTTCCGCTGGGTCCTGCGGCAGGGAAGAAAAGGCTTCAGGAACTGAGAGGTGTGCTGGGGATTCCCACCTAACATTTGACTTGGAAATATGATTATCTGAAGGCTTAAAATATCATGGCCTGTGGGTCTAATAAGCATTTTTATTTCCTGGCCTATTGAAAGAAAGGCATTAAAAATAAGCAGATGAGTGATTTTTTTAGAGTAAAGAGAAATTAAGAAAGAAATAGCCTTAAGTAACTTTTTTTGCTGGGCTTCTCCACGGCTTGAGGTCCTTGGAAATTCAAACTAGCCCCTTGAGACTGTCACACCTGAATGGACTTTTGATGTAAGACAGCCTGGGTTAGAATTCTTGTCCGTCATTTCCTGTTGGGGAGTCCTTCAGCAAGTTTTGACCTCTCTCTGCCTCAGTTTCCTCATCGGGATTATCTGGAATAATATATCTTTCCAGAGTGTCGTGGAGCTTACAGGTGACAGTGTACACAGAGCAGGGCCTTTGGGCCACATCTGGCAGTGTATTTTGTTGGCCTCATGGTGCTTGTTTTAATTGTAGTTGATGGCATTTAAAAATCAGAAATTTCACCTACAAAGTCAGCCTTTCAACTTTTCTGTAGAAATAAAACTAGGCAACATTGAACTGCATTTCTTTAATAGCAATTGGTGAGGCAGAGAGGTGTGCCACCCTCTGTTGAGGGCACCCACCTTCCGCATTCACCTTCCCCATTCATTCAGCTGCTGTTTAACCCGCAGCTGGCCTCAGCCTGGGTATGTCGTCTGCCTAACCCTTGAAGGTGTGTCCTCATTACACCATGAGTGGTCCTAGTTTTCTGGAGGCGCAGTGCTGGGAAGAAGGATCAGCATGCCTCAGACTGGCTACTAAGGATGTCAGTGGTGAGGTTAAGAGGGCAAATACCTAAGACGATGAGATGACAGTCGGCGTGTTTAGATTGTCACGCACACGCGCAGTGAGCCCGTTTCTGACTGTTCAGGAGGCTCATCTCATCCCCGCATGGTCTTGTCACCACCTCTCAGGACAGGCCTGCCACGCTGTGTCTCAGCTATTTATCTGTGTGACTTTTTCCCAACTAAGCCACCCTCCTTGAGGGTGGTGGCCGCACCCCTCACATACTTTCTGTCCTTAATGTCTGTGCATTGTCTGCTGGAAACAGAGTAGGTGCTAAGTAAACGTTTAGCCAATTTAATTTAATTAGGTGCCCCTCCAGTGACTTTCCTGGAGCAGGAGACAAGGGATGAATGCACATCTTTTTAGTCTTTTCTTGCCTTGAGCTGTGTCTTCCCAGTTTGCAAAATTAACATAAAACCTTCCCTCCAAGCTATTATGGAGTAGACAAGACTTAAATAAAGATGATGTATTGCTTCATGTAAATTTACAGGTGCGCCTGGATATATATGAGTGTTTCTAAAAGGACATAAACAAAGAGTTTGGATTTCAGCATATTTCAAATGTGTTACAGAAAGCTGCAGTGATCTGTTTTGCAAAAGGCAAAAGTATCTTGGTAACGAAAACAGTCACCTGAACTGATGTGTTTTGCAAATTTGGATTATTTTATTCAAGTGTTTAGCAGTCGTTCTGTTTTATTAAGTTGTGCTGAGAACAGAAGGGAAGAGAAATAGAAGTTAACTTCGTAATCCCTCGGAAAAGGATCACAGTCGAAAGCAGTTGACAGAAGTTGGGCTCCCTGGGGCTAATGACTGAGACGGGCATTTAGCGGGTTTCCCGGTTCAGTGGCAATGTGAGTCCAGCTGTGAAGAGGATGGAGTAGTTCTAGTGTCTATACCTCCCTGTTTATGGTGTGGACTCTTCCCCCAAGCTGCTGCCCTGTGACTTTTCAAAAATAAAAAACAAGTTCAACAGGATTGCAGGACAAGATCAATATACAAAAATCAGTTCTATTTCTTTACCCTTGTAATGAACAGTCCAAAAATGAAATTAAGAAAATAGTTCTGTTCACAATAGTATCAAAAAGAATAAAATACTTAGGAGTAAATTTAACAAAACAAGTACAAAGCATATACTCTGAAAACTACAAAATATTGACAGAAACTTAAGATCTAAGTAAATGGGAAAATATCCCCTGTTCACAGGTCAGAAGACAACATTGTTAAGATGTCAGTACTCCCCAAACTGATCTTCAGATTCCACGCAATTCCTGTAAGAATCCCAGCTGACTTCTTTGTGGAAATCGATAAACTCATTCTAAAATTCATATGGAATTAGAGGGTATGTAGAAAGCTAAAACAATCCCGAAAAAGAAGAATCCAGTAAGAGGGCTCACACATTGTAATTTCAAAACTTACTACAAAGCAACAGTAATCCAGACAGCATGGTACTGGCACAGGGATAGAATTAGAGACTGATGGAATAGAATTCAGAGTCCAGAAATAAACCCACACATCTGTGGTCAACTGACTTTTCAGCCAGGGTGCCATGATCATTTAGTGGAGAAAGAAACCAATCACAAAAGGCCATGACTATGGGATTCCATTTAGGGGTGAGTCCGGAATAGGACAGTAGATTAGTGAGTGCTTAGGGCTGGGCTGGAGGCACAGAGGGGTGATAGCTAAAGGGTTTGAGGTGACGAAAATGTTCTAGAACTGACTTGTGATGGGTGCACATACCTGTGAATATGCTAAAAGACCACTGACTTGTATAGTTTAAACAGGTGAATCATGTGGCATATGAATGATATCTCAATAAAGCTGTTAAAATTGCAATAAAAAATGAAAACCAAATCCAACAAACACAACAGGGTACAGCAAACTAAATTATGATCATTAAAATGGCAGAAGGGGACATTTAAAAAGTTACAGTAGGATTAGGCTTCCCTGGTGGCGCAGTGGTTGAGAGTCCGCCTGCCGATGCAGCGGATGCAGGTTCGTGCCCCAGTCCGGGAAGATCCCACATGCCGCGGAGCGGCTGGGCCCGTGAGCCATGGCCGCTGAGCCTGCGCATCCGGAGCCTGTGCTCCACAACGGGAGAGGCCGCAACAGTGAGAGGCCCGCGTACCGCAAAAAAAAAAAAAAAAAAAGCGAGATTTCTTTAAGTTAAAAGTGATAAGATTGATTAAGGGACTCTAGCTAAAATATGAAGATAATTACTCTCATTAATAATTAAGATGAATAAAATAAACAGACCTTTTAATATGGCAAAAACTATTAAAGGCAGGAACTTAAAAGAGTAGAGAAAGGGGTAGAATCCTCAGTGGCATAAATTCTGGGCCTTGGGTTACTTCACTGGGGTGGAGGCGGCTCTCCTGAGGGGGCACAGGCACCTGGAGGGTGCCCTTGTGGGAAAAGAGTCCCTTCCTCTATGTCCCCCCCAGGAGGCAACACGGGCTCAAACCTGCTGGCCGCTCCATCGACCCCCCTGAGCAGGGAGATGGGCCTGCCCGGTCTGTGGGGTGGAAGGAGCGGGCTGGCAACGGGGGCGAGGGCGGTGAGGTCTGGGGCAGAATTCTGGAGAATGAGAGGGGCGCAGACTACAGTAGATGTGCCTCGGAGGTGAGGGACTGGCGACATTGTCCTTTGAGAACTTTCTGTGGTATGATCGAGGGATGAGGAGGGAAGGCTCCCCATGCTTGGAAGAGCCCGAAGGCAAGTGCTGGGACCTGTGAGCACAGGGCTGGCCTACAGGTGAGCAGGTATTGAACGGTGACTGAACCTCTAGACCGAGGCCGTTTCCACAGATTCCTGTGTGAGCCCCGTGTTTGCTACTGTCAGGACCCGCGCTGCCTTGCACAGTTAGCCAGAGAGACCTTTGACTCTGATGGCTTGTCTTAGGGAGTGAAAAAGAGGAAGGGGCTAGGGGAGATTCTGCACTTTGTTAGCCATTTTGTGCCTTGCAGGTTTGTGGGGTTCTTTGACTCTGATCCCTTTATCACCCCATCTTCTCAGTGCTACTCCTCACTGCTAAGCAACTAAAGCACAGATCACTTGCCTAAGGTCACAGAGCTGGGAAGTGCTGGTAGGGGAGTGAACAGAGAAAAGTGTGGCTTTTGTGTCTGCGGCCATCAGGCCCCTCTGCGGCCTCCGCCTCCTGAGAGGCTGGCCTGACTGACAGGAAGTGCAAGCAGGGTTGTGGGGGGGGGCTGAAAGCGAAGGCGAAGGAAGGCGGCCTGGGTGGCCGGGGGCAGGAGACTCCTCCATCAGCCCTTCTTACACACCCATCGGTAACTTCCCGTCATGCCTGCAGAATGAAAAATAAAACCTCTGCTCGGCTAGAGACCATCTGCAATCTCCGTTCGCATCCTCATTCCCGCCTCTCCCACCAGCACCCCTTCCCAAAGGGCCAGTCCTTTTCCACCTCTGTGCCTTTGCTGGTGCCCTTCCGTCCGCCTGGAATGCCTGTCCTCTTCTGCCAAGACAGTTTCTTCCGGATCCTTTAATATCCCACCCAGACGGCCCCTCCTCTCTCCCTTCCCCTGCGTAGTCTTTTTGTTTGCCAGCTCTGTGGGTTTTCGAAGCAGAGCCCTGAGTGCATTAGAGCGGATTCCTCTGTAGCCGTCCAGCAGGATAGCGTGCCCTGAGCACTTAACTCATTCACTCCCTTAGTCCTTACTCCCAGGTTAGTCTAGACACGTTGTAGAATTATCCCTGCCTTGTAGATGAGAAGCCTGAGGCTCAGAGGTTCACAGCTTGCTCATGGTAGAGCCGGAGTTCACGCCCAGGCCTGTGTGAAGCCCAATCACCCTGTCCGAGGCTCCCTGGCCTCTCTCTCAGACACAGCCCTTTGCAGGGGTGGGAACCCTGTCTTGTCCTTCTTTATGTGTTCTAGGCGCATCACAGAATAAATGCTGTGAAATTGAGTGAAAGGCCCCAAGCAGCCTCCTGACATTTTCAACACCGGTGACTCCGTCTGACACTTGAGCCGCCAAGCTCTGTTTTTCTGAGGTTGTGGAGATGATAACGGTACTGATAAAGCAGTAGCAAGCACCGTCCTGAGCACTCTGAGGAAGAGGCTGTTCTTGTCCCCATTTCATAGCTGAGCAGCCTGAGGAACAGGGCTGTGGGATCACTCAGCCATGCTGATCAGCCAGTAAGGGGCAGAGGCGGGCTCTCACCAGTTCCATCGCCCTGGGTTTGGGCTGCAGCGCCCTCTTCCATCCTTCTGGGTGCTGCCCTGAATGCTGTCCTTGCATCTCTGGTTAGGCCTCTCTGCCGGTACCCAAGGCAGTCACCTCCTTAGAATGTCCCATGGGCTTGCTTTTAGTTTCAGTTTCTCAGACTCTCCAGCCCTGACCAACCCAGCCCCATTCAAGTGTGTGTGTGTGTGTGTGTGTGTGTGTGTGTGTTGGTGGAGTGAAGGGGGTAACACTGAATTTACATAACTTCCGCTTGGCTTGCTAGTAGGACTGTCCCTTTGTCTGTGACCCTTTAAGGGGAAGTCTGTCCTGGGGCTCATTTGTTGCTCTTCTTCCTTCCGGGGTTGATCACAGTTCAGGGTACCACTCTGCTAGGAGGCCGGATGAGATGTTTCATTGGGAACGTGAGACACACGGGCTGTTGGTTCTGCGTCACAGCCGCCCTGGCTGTTCCTTTACAAGGAACTTTCTGATAGAAATGTGAGATTCAGGCCCAACCATGTGGCCTAGTGTGGAAGGAAGGCCACTTAGATCACTTTAGCTCTCTGAGCTTCCGTTTCCTTTTCCTTAAAATGGTGATAATAACTTGCAGAATTCACACGATGATTAAGTAAAATAGCCTCTGAAAGGACCTAACACAGCGCCTGGCCCATCCCAGGTACTCAGTAAAGATTCTGTCCTTCCCTTCTTCCTTTTTAGATCTTCAGGATGTCTAAATTAAGGCACGTTTCGTGCTAAGGTGGAGCCTTTCCTGGATCATTGACACAGAAGAACCGCGTGGTTCCTTGGTGTAGAAATGCTGACCTTAGTGCATGCCACATGTTTCTACGTGTGTAAAATGCCTAAAATTTTGTGTGTTTGAGAGCATGAGAGTGATCTGGCCGGTTGTATTTCTCCTCCCTTTTGTTCCTGGGAAGAAAGCCCTGCACCCAGGGGTCAGTGGCCGACATCAACGGGACCGCGATTCCTCCAGGGCGGTTGCAGGTAACCGAGGTGGCAGCTCAAATGGAGTGACAGGCCACGTTCACCTGCGTGAGTCTGCCGACCAGTCTCACTCGAGCCCCTTCTGCTTTGACTTCAGCTGCCTTGTGCTCTAGGACAATATCCTTAAAAATAGCAAGTATGAGGGACTTAATTACCTGGTGGTCCAGTGGTTAAGACTCCCCGCTCCCACTGCAGGGGGCCCGGGTTTGATCCCTGGTTGGGGAACTAAGATCCTGCAAGCTGCGTAGCACAGCCAAAAAAAAAGAGGCAAGTATGAGCTGAAGGGATTTTAATAAAAATAGAAATTCTGAGTCTGGAAAAAACTCTAGAACTATGGGAAATGCATAAAGATCTGGTGAAACGAGTTCCAGGTGGTCCCTTGGATCATGAAGCTCAGACTGCACCGTGCCCCATCCTGTACCTGCTTTTCCTCCTGCGTCTCTCCCCCAGCCCCACGAGGCTGACATTCTCATCAGCCCTGGTTTGCGGGCGAGTTGGTGGAGGCGGAGGGAGATCGACCAGCTTGCCCAGGTTCCCACACCAGCTCGGGCAGAAGAGTCCAGCTTCTTAACCACTGCACAGGCTCGCTCTCTCTCACGCAAGGTTTTCCAAAGGAAAGATGTAAATGACATGGCCTGAGGAAAGGGAGACGTTGCCGCCATCAGGGTGTTGGGTGAATGACCAGGGCTTACCTCTCTGACGGATACAGAAACAAGTGCAGTTGGGATTCAGGGCAGAGAAATCAGCTGTGCCCAAGGACAGGCAGAGCTGCAGACCCTGTGGCCGCAAGCCTCTCCAGGCGCCATCTAGATATGTCATAGCAGCCTCCTTCTCAGCCCAGCCTTAGATGCTGGAGCTCACCCCTTGCGATGTGTTGAGACTCGCCCTCCCCCCACTGGGTCGCATGCTCCTTGTTGGTAGTGGGGCTCATGGTTCCCAGTGTAGTTGCAGGGAGCAGCCTGGTCTTCCCGCGTCACCCTCCGCCTCCCGCAGCCAGCGGCCTGCCTGCCTAGGCGCTTTCCTGAGCCCCATGCTCAGAACCAGAGCAGGGGAGAGTTCCCGTGGGACCCAGGAGCCAGGTCACCCCGACCGTGGGCCAGTTGTGGGGCTTTCCTACCTGGCAGGAAGGGACCAACCATCTTGAGTTCAGCTCCTGTTTGTCATGCCTTTGCACAGTGCTAGGTGCCGGTGATGCCATTAAGAGCAACTGCTATGTTAGTTGAGAGTCAGCCTGGGTCACACCCTAGCTCCGCCACTTCACAGCTCCATCGCTTTGAGCAAGTCACTTAACTTTTCTGTGCCTCAGCTTCTGCGTCTGTACAGTGCAGCTTACAGGGGCCTGCCCGCCTCTGATCATGAGATTTGACGGGTTAATTTATGTAACGCTCACAACACAGTGCCTGGCCCATGACTCCACGCCAGCCTCTGTGTCAATCTCGGGTCTCGCTGACACTAACCCGTGAGGGAGAGAACATCATCATCGCATTTCACTGAGTGGGGAACAGAGAGCTACAAGTCATTGCCCCAGAGTTACGGAGCTGAGGTTGAAAGCCACATGTGCCTGACCCGGGAGCCCGTTTATCCCCACTCTCCTCTGAGCATCCTTCCGTCCTGGCTGCCAGCAGAGGGTTCAGCTGTGCCATCAGGAGAAGGCTCTGACCGGGGACAGGTGAGAACAGCACTGCCTGGGCATGAGGAGCAGAAGGCTGATGGCTGAGGGCGTTTGCCTTTGTTGCCTTAGCGTCCATGAGTGTACTAGTAACGTTTTTCCTCTTCCACTTAGCTTATTTTGAGGGCTGTTCTGTGTATCTTTTCTTGGCTAATTAGCCCGTTAAGGAAGTTATAAAAGTGTGGGAAAGAATCACATTGGGCTCTTGCCTGAGAGCCAGTCCGTCGGCCTCCATAAATGCTGTGTTGTGTCGCCCCTCACGCGGGCTGGCCCTTGCCCCGGGTCACCCGCTGTTCTCGGTCACATGGGCATCTTTGAATTAGGGGCCATACGTCATCAAAGGTTTAGGGCTTGGGCTTTGAGGCTGGACTGCCCAGTAAATCCCAGCTCCTCACTTGCTAAGGGATGGGAGTTTGGGCAGATCCCTTCGCTCCACACGTTCTCAGGTATGAAACGGGGATGGTAGCCCACCTCCTACGGCTGTGATGAGGGCTAACCCATATAACCCGCCAGGAGAGCTTAGATCAGCGTCAGGGACCTGGCAGGCGTCCTAGGAGTGGTGGTGGTTTTATTGTTAGGAGAGGAGGTCGCTCTGTGAGTACCAGCTTAGGGGTGAGAGGGGGGCTGAGGGGCTTGGGAGTAGCTTAAGGTAGAGGACACAGAGGAAGACCAGGTGGCGAGCGGCTTGGCGGCTAGTGTTCTGCCCACGTGCTGGGGGTGCTGGCCACAGGGAGAACCCAGTCCCGGGCCCCGGAGCCTTGAAATAGTTCTCACCCATTCAGATGGCCCAGGAGTCCCCTCGTTCCCAGGTCTTCCCTCTTGGGAGGGAGAGGCCGGGGCAGGCACCGGGAGCGAAGCGCAAAGCTTTGGAAGTAGGAAGGGAGGACCTGGCAGGCGCAGAGGGAGCCAAGGGCAAAGAGGCTGTGCCAGACGCGGGCTTCATGTTTCTTCTCATGAAAAGTCGAGAGCTGGGGGATTTTCTCTCACTGGCGGGAGTGGAGGGGAATCAGCTGGTGCCCGAGCCCTGCGGACCTTTGGCCCCAGGCCAGCCCTCCCGGAGGGTTCTGGTTGGTCAGCCTCTGCGGACCTGACTCTGAGGGTCAAGTCTCTGATATCAGGCCCCTGAGATGCTCTACTGTTTGTGAACTTCACTTGCAAACCACGTGCTGTGTCCCCTACCTACAGAGAATCCCCTGCCCGAGTTGGGGTGATGGGACTTGATCTGCTCAGACGTCAGTCTGTGCTACCCTGATGTGGGTGCTCCACGCACCTTCACAGCGAGGCCCTCGGTGGCGCAGCTCCTGCTTAGGAGGCACTGGGTTGCAGAGACCAGCTTTACTGCCACTGCTCCTTGCCCTGGTACCCGAGGATTCTACACCTTGGTGTGCTGATGGACGCTGGTGGAGAAACGGCTGATTGCCCTGCTGTAACGATTACTACAAATACAGTGACTTAACACAAACTCGTTATTTTCTCATTCTGAAGGTTGGAAGTCTGTCATTGGACTAAAATCGAGGTTTCGGCAGGGCTCTGCTCCTTCTGGAGGCTCTAGGAGAGGATCCATTTCCTGGCCTTTTCCAGTTTCTAGACTCTGCTTGCATTCCTTGACTCGTGGTCCCTTCCATCTTCAAAGCCAGCAGCGAAGCGTCTTCCAATCTCTCACTCTGATTCTCCTGCCTCCCTCTTACAAGGACTCTGTGATGTTATACTGGTCCCAGCCAGATATTTCAGGATAATCTCAAAATCCTTGACCACCAGCACCACGACAAAAAGCCTTAACTTAAATCATGCCTGCAAGTCCCTTTCGCCACGTCAGGTAACATATTCAGAGGTTCCAGGGGTGAAAGCGTGGACATGCTTGAGGGGCTGCTGTTCTGCCTCCCGGCTGTCAGTATCACAGGACACCATCTCTTCCGTATCAGAGACCTGGCACCTGCCTGAGTCACTTAGCCCCTGTCACAGGCTGCTGGGAGTTTGGGCAAGTTAGTTAACGCGTCTGTACCTCAGTCTCTTCATCTGTTTGCCTCCTAGGGTTGTCAGGATCAAAGGAGTTAGCACTCGTAGTGTCGAGATGTTTTTCCTTTTCCTTGTACCTCTCGCGTTACAGCCATAGGCGTGAGCTTGTTATTTTCCCCACATGGCGCTTCCGTAGGTTGAGAGTACCGGAGCCTGATTGTCTGAAGGCGGGCGCTTGCCTGCAGAGTGTGGTGCCTTGTCCGTGTCCTGCCCCTTAGTCCTGGTCGTTGTTTATATTCACAGAAGCTGGGTCTATAAAGAGCTCTGGGTGGACCTCTTACTAGTGGCATTTTGCCTCCTTTTCAGTTATTTCTTGGGGTAAATTCCTACCCTTGGAATCATGGAGTTAAAGACCTCTCGAAATGCTCTGGAAAGGTCATAGAACTTGTTCACACTGCTGCCATACCTTAGTGGCAACGGGCATTGGCTTAAAAGGGAGAAGACTGTATTCATCCTTTCAGCAATACCGCCCGTGTGCCTGCTGTGTGCCAAGCACTATTCAGGGGAGCGGGGGGCGGTGATGGGAAAAGACAAGCACGTTTCCTGTAGTCATGGAGCTTGTCTGAAGCAGAGGCTGCTGTTTATTTAACAGGCCCCTCATTATTCCTTTCATTTGCATTTCTTTGTTCACTAATAATATGTTTTTTGTTTTTAAAGCAGTTTTATGGAGTCAGTATTCAGGTCTCGTGCCCCAAGGTGTGCAGTGTTAAATGTTCCAAACTCAGATGCCCTGTGCGGCCTTTCTCGGGGCCTCTGGGTCTGCTGAAGCCGCCTCCCCCAGGGCCGCACTGATTTGTCATCATGGAACCGTGTGCCTGTGTTCCCAGGGACCGACGTCATGGTGCGCTGCCTGAGGCTGCTGAAGGAGTTCAAGCGGAAGGTCGAAGACCAGGACGACGACGAGGACGAGGAGGCCATCTCCAAGGCCGTGCCACCAGTGGACATCGTGTACGAGCGGGACATGCTCACACAGACCTACGAACTCAGTAAGTCCCATTCTCCTACCTGCATATAGACAGGGTTCCCGAGCTTTGACTTGAGGTGTGTTTTGGTCACATGTTGAAAGAGGGCCCTGCTGTCGAGAATGTCATGCAGCGGGAAGCCCCCTGGTCCCCTTGAGGGTTTAGGCTTTGGGGTCAGATTTGAGTTTGAGTCCTTGCTCTGCCCCTTGTCCGCCAGCTGAAGACTTTAGCAAGGTCTCCGAGCCTCAGTTCCCTCATCTGTAAAATGGGGATATCTCCCCTAGCACGTAAGAGGACTGAATAAGTAGGATTAAAACATCTGGTGTAGTGCCTGGTACGTAGAAACCACTAAAAAAATTACCTACTAATATTACTACTCAAAGATTTGAGTCACCTACCAACTTCTAAAACTGGTCTGGAATCATTGCAGCCTGGGCATTGTTGTGATGAAGGGGGAAGAAACATGTCTCTGTCCATTCCTCCCCCTTCCCCTAAATCCCCTAAAATCTATGTAAGACAGCAGTGACCCAGTGCCACAGATGGTGTGGCCGCAGGTCGCTGTGGAGCGGAGGATGTCTAGAGTAGAAGGGGAGGGGCTGCAGGAGATCTGGTTCAGCCAGCAGGTACGAAAGCACCTGGCGAATCAGCACAGCCTTTAGGGAAGGCTGTTTCCGTCAACTCTTCAACATCTCTCAGGATCTGTTCCTCAGAACACAGTTTGAGAAATGCTGTCCTTAACCCTTTCGTCCCCGCTTTTAGCATGTTACTAGTTTAACATAGGAACACATTCTAGTCACCTCTTTCCATTCTGCTGTTTATTTTTATGCATGGACAATACAGCAAAACTGCCTTTATCCAGATCGGTTTTGCCTGGCGGCCTCAAGTGTATGCCACATCAGGAAATAAAGGGGAAGCTCTTTCTGAACGGTCCAAGAGTGTTGCCCCGAAGTCTGCCCTGTAGTATTTTACTGGAGGGACTCCCGCCCACCGCCACCCCACCAGGCTCCTTCCTGGAGTTCCCAACCCCCGAGTAGTCCGAGAACATTTGAAAGGACTCATTGGAGGAAGATACAGTAATAGCACAGTGTGTAGCAGGGCAGGAGCTGACACACCAGACAGAGCAAGTAACAGAGCACAGTTGCCTATCGGTCATTTATTACGGGGCCAAATAGCATTATTTCCTTCTGTGGCCCCTGCTGGCCGGCAGCTGTTACGGAATAAGGCAATAATCGGTGTCCGTAGTGCCTCCGAGTCTACCGAGAAGGACGGGAAGATGTTCTTCCTTAAACATTCCTTCGGTGCTTCTTAAAAGGCTCAGCTGAATTTCACTGAGAAAGTTCGCTCATGTGGAAGCACACGTCCTGCTGCAGGATAAAGCAGCGTCCCTGGAGCTCAGTGGGTCAGGCGTTGATTGCTTTGGCGTGGAAGAGTCAGATAGCGAGCGCTTAAAAATGAGCAATGAGTCGAGTGGTCAGAGCCTTGGGAGGGGGAGGGGGAGGGTGGGAGGAGGCAGGTGTCTTACTCTGTTTGCCGGTCTCCCCGCATTGAAATGTCTGGGAACGGACCTGACCTGTGCAGAAAGGCTCCGTGGTGGAGGCTGGGGTTCAAGTGTATTGTTTCACACAGTTGAGCGTCGAGGCACGAAAGGCATTTCCCAAGCTGAAATCCGAGTGGCTATGAACGTGGGAAAGCTGGAAGCCAGAATGCTGTGCCGCCTCCTTCAGAGATTCAAAGTGGTCAAGGTAACAGCGTGAGTTCGTTGTCTTCGCGTGTGCACACGGCGTGGTTCTGAGGGCTGTCTTGGACATCGGGAGCCCAGGCCGGCCTTCCGTCTTGGCTGCCAGGGAGGGCGGGAGTGCTGAACGCAGCCCACAAGTGTGCCCCACCCCTCCCCCACCGTGGATTTTGTTGGGTTTCGCTTTTTGAAAATTGAATGAGTTATCAGCTTTGAAAAGTCAGCAGGAGATGCTCCAGCCCAGGGAGCAGGCCCCCCACTCGCGCGTGGGGTGTCAGCTGAGGTGGCGCCTCCGACGGCGCCCAGAGACAAAGCGGGCACCCCCCAGGCCTCAGTCCCAGCCCGGCCCTCCTTCTCATTTACGTTCCTTGCCTGGGTCCTGGGGGCACCGAGTCGGCACCCAGACCTGCTGTCTCAGCCCGTTGTGCTTCGCTCCCTGCTTGCCAGCTTTTTGGCCCTTTCGCTGGAAAGCAGCGTGACAGTTGAGCTAATGACTGTGCAGCATTTAGCACTGTCCTTGGCGTGTGGTTGGTACCTGGGAGGTGTCACTCCTTCTGCCATTAAGGACAGAAAGTCCCTTTCCCCTGTTGTAGAAGACAGAGGGGAGCGGCTGAGTGACAGCTTCACCACCACGCCCCACGGCAGTGGCCGAATGGAGCTGGTGACCTCAAGGCCCCGACTCCGAGTCTGTGACGACAGTTAGGAGCCGTCGAGTTCTGCTCATTGAGCGTCTCTCGTAGGCCCCGTCCTGTGCCAGGCCCCGGGGGTTTGCGGAAGGCCAGGTTAGGGCCCTGCCCAGCGGGGAGCTCACAGTCTCCTAGAGCAGACACACAGTCAGGATTGCTTCCTGTGGAAGCAGAACCTGAGGGATGGCGAGACGGGAGGACCCACGAGGGGCTGAGCTGGGGCCCAGGCGTGAGGTGTGGAGGAGACGTGGGGGAACGTGGGAATGACAAGGAAATAGTCACCGCAGAAGCCCGGTCACCCGAACGCCTGGGTGTCCCGGCGTCCTCTGCAGTGTTAGACACATCTCATCCCCTCCAGGGCTTCATGGAGGACGAAGGACGGCAGCGAACCACCAAGTACATCTCCTGCGTGTTTGCGGAGGAGAGCGACCTGAGCCGGCAGTACGAGAGGGAGAAGGCACGGAGCGAGCTGCTGACCACCGTGAGCCTGGCCTCGGTGCAGGAAGAGTCCCTGCTGCCCGAGGGCGAGGACGCTTTCCTCTCCGAGTCAGACAGCGAGGAGGAGGGCGGCGGCGGCAGGAGGAGAGGCAGAGGATCACAGCGGGACTCGAGGTCCTTCTCGAACGGCAGTCTCAGGACTCAGCCTCACCACTCCACCTCGACCAAGGGTAGGGGCGTGCTCGGGGCGGGGGGTAGGGGGTTGGGCAGGGGGGTGCGCGCCCTCAGTCTGAGCCGCTGCCTATCCCTCCTGGCTCTGGGGACGTTCAATCCAGCAGACACCTGAGGATGGCCTTGGTGCTGCCCTAACTAGGGACCTGTTGGTGTCTCGTGCATCACATAATCGTAAGCTTGGGAGATGCTTGTGTGGTCTGTCTCCAGGCTGCTGGCAAGTCATTTCTCCTTGGCAGATGTTTTGTTTGTTTTGCTTTTATTTGGTTGTGCTGGGGCTCCTTTTAGTTGCGGCTCGTGGGCCCCTTAGTTGTGGCATGCATGTGGGATCTAGTTCCCTGACCAGGGATCGAACCTGGGCCCCCTGAATTGGGAGCGCAGAGTCTTACCCACTGCCCCAGCAGGGAAGTCCCCTTGGCAAATGTTTTGTTTGTTATGTTTTGACTATTAAAGGGATGGAATTCCCTAAACTTCCTCTATCCCCTTCCCTCCAACAATCTGTGTAAGAAGCCCTTGGGGTTTTAGTTTAGTTATGGAAGACTTTTCTTAAAACACGTGGAGGTTGGTGCTGATGACAGATTTGCACATCGGGGGTCGGGGTCGGGGTCAGGAGGGTGCGGCTCGCTGCTTGCTGGTCCACTTCCCTCGTCTTAAACTGACCACATGGACTCCTTTGGCCTGTGCGGCTCTGGTCCGGCAGCTGAGCAGAAGTGCCCCTCTCGCTTTCCCCCTGCTGTGACCGCGGTTCATCCGTTCTACGCCTGTCCTCCACTGCAGGGGGGTGGAAAGTCATCAGCCTTCACCCATTGAAGAAGCATCCGTCTTCCTCCCTGGGAGCTGCTGAGAGAGCCTGTCAGAGCTCTTTCAGGGGGGACAACCTCCTGGACACCAGCAGCTCCTCAGACCCCAGCGTGTCCTTGGGCTCCCACTGCATGGAGAGTCACAGCGGCGACATAGCCGTGATAGAAGAGGTCAGGCTTGAAAACCCAAAGGTGAGTGCCCACGGGGGAGGGCGTTTCCTCTAGGAAGGGGCCTGTGGCAGGTGGATGTCAGCCTTGGCTTTTCTGTGCTTAAGAATCACAGCAACAACAACAACAAAATCAATAATAGTAAAAGTGCCACACGCTCAGGCCGTGTGGGTGGGGGGGCCTCTACGGTAGGAGCGCAATGCGCGTTGACACACCACCTTCGCGCAGCCCCCCTTAGCAGAAATCACCTGCACATTATTTACAGGGTTTTAAAATTTCCAACAACGTACTCTTTCTACTGAAATTTATTTTGAAGGAAAAATGTGTATGGCTACTTTAAATCAGTGGTTCTCACTCTGGCCCGATTTTGCCCCCCGGGGGACATGTGGCAATGTCTGGAGATGTTTTTCATTGTCACATCGGGGAGAGGGTGCTAATGACATCTTGTAGGCAGAGGCCAGGGATGCTGTTAAATGTCCCAGACTAGGCAGGGTAAACCACAGCAGAGTTATCCAGCCCGAAGTGTCAGCAGTGCTGAGGTTGAAAAACCCTGCTTTAGATGAAAAGCCAATATCATTTGCATTAAAAAGAAGGTGATCGTAAAATAGATCTGATAAAAACAAAACTTCCTTCGTCCATTCTGGTTGGACAGTGTTCTACTTCACAGTGTTAAAGACAGTAGACTCACACCAATACTTTTTCTTCAGTGTAATTAGAAGGATTAAAAGGCAGTTGACACAGGAATGCCTTTGTCATCATGTGATTCAGTTCACTCAGTGCTGTCCTTGGTCGCTGGAAGGTGCCTCACATATGGCCAGGGATGCCTCAGTTGCCCAGCACAGAACAGACTTGGGATCGGGGTGCCTTTGACGCTGTTGCTGCTGTTTGGTTCCGGCTTCACAGCAACCCTGTAAGATGAAAGCCAGCTGTGGTCAGGAGGAGGCGAGCAGAGCCTCTGGGGCCTGAGGGACTTGCCTGCTCAATTAATGACAAAATGGAGAGTGGAACCCGTGGGCGTGGAG
The DNA here is from genome assembly GCF_005190385.1 of Monodon monoceros. Taxonomy (NCBI): domain Eukaryota; kingdom Metazoa; phylum Chordata; class Mammalia; order Artiodactyla; family Monodontidae; genus Monodon; species Monodon monoceros. The sequence continues at coordinate 69,236,599 of NW_021703769.1, read as the reverse complement.
TTCCCACCCTGCCCTGCTTCTCCGTTTCCGGTGTGGAAGCCTGAGCTTGGGTTCTATCCCTACAGCAGGAGTGATGGAGCATGGGGTGGGGGAGATTTTCTGTGGAATTTTCTAGAACCTTCTAGCTGTATCCTATCATTGGATGCCATGACTCTTTATCAAGTCATGATTGGTCTTGTTTCCACCTGAAGCAACTGCCGGCAGGCGGATCCCAGCAAGTTCCTGAAGGTTTTCCCTGCCATCCTGACCCTGCCACCCACTTTGCACCTCCTCATCAGGTCCACGTGTCCCCAGCAACACACTCCCTCCAGGCCCTGCCAGTCCTGCTGCTAGCTTCCTAGCTCAGCTCCTTCTAGCTCAGCTCTTTCTCTTCCTCTTAGAAATCTGTCCCCAGAGTAATGGCGGAACCTTGTCCTTCTTTTTGCCCACTTGCTGAGAAGAGGGGCGTGAACTGTCCTGTCTGGAAGTCCTTGTGGAAGCGTGTGTTCACTTTGCTCTGCAGCAGCACCGTGGAAAGCAGGCAGATTTTCTCACGTGGTTCTCCAAAATGTTTGCTTTGAAACGCAAGAGAGAACCAGAGTCTTTCTGCCACTCTTGGGCCCCTTGGATCTGTGACTCTTTCGCCCCTCGAGCCCCGCCCCCTTCAGGAAAGAACCGAGCCTCTTCCAGAGCACCGCTGCCAGCAGGGAAGTGATGGGACCCTGGCCCAAGGTGCCTCCTCAAGCGTGTTCTCATTCTCTGGAAGCGCTTCTCCAAGCAAGGAGGGCATCCAGCAAAACTGGCCGTGGGACTGCCAGGTGGCCCTGAATTATGCTGAGTGATTGGCCAGGAGTGTGTTAGGGTTGGGATTTCCTTTCCCTTCAGGGTGCACATTTGGGCTTCAGCATCTTTGATCCAAAGGCAGATGGAACAGGTTCAGATTCTAAGTTCCTGGAAGCTAAAAGGAACCACGAAGAGAGAAGAGGGCGTCGCAGCAGGGGTGGGGGAGGGCACCCGTCCGCTCTCCTCTCCGTCATTCACTCGCCACTCATCCTGATGCATCGGAAGCCTGCCTCTGCATCTCCCTAATGTTCCCAGAGAGGCTGCCCGTGGCTTCCCTGAGGCGGAGGCAGAAGCGCGTCCTGGCGCACGTTCACGCCCCGGGACCCAGTATGGTGGTTTCGCCTCACTGAGCCCTGGTTTCCTCTTGCGTAAAATGGGGACCATAACAGTGAGGTGGTTGAGAGTTCTGGATGAAGAAGCCCCATAGGGTGACGGCAGGGGGTCGGCCCTCCGTCTGTGCATTTCCTCCCTTCCACTGCGGAAGAACCAAGTAAAGATTGAGTGGATGCAGCCCCCTTCCCCGGGGAGGGCTGGAGTAGATGCCTCTGCTTTCTGTGCTGAAACCAGCTGATCTTCATAAAGTTCTGGGATCCTCTGCTGGCAGATGTCTGTGCCGTTACAAAGCACTGAAATAGTGGGGTAGTGGGATCCTATGGGGGCAGTAATCCTCTTGACTTTTCTTCTTGAAATATGGCGTAGAAATTCCGTAAAGAGGGAAAGCGTACCAGCAGGAGTGGTTGCCTGGCCCCCACACCTTGCTGAGTCCATAGTTTTCTCATGCTTTTGGTCCCTGTTCTAGGAGAGTGGCAGTTCCCAGAAGCCTGGGAAGCACGGCCCAGGCCAAGACAAACCCCATGAGACTTACCGACTGCTGAAACGCAGGAATCTGATCATAGAGGCTGTCACCAACCTCCGCTTAATCGAGAGCTTATTCACGTAAGGAGTAGTCTGTCTGTCTGTCTTGCATTAGTAGTAAATCCCACATCAATCAGTCATCACCATCCACAGAAATGACTTAGAGGCATTTGCATCTCTCTTCTGCTGTATGGATTCTCATAGGAGCCCTTTGTGGTAGAAAGGATTTGCAGTCTGTGTGATTTGAAAAGTGTAGACATGGAGGAATATCCATACACTTGACAGGGAGAGAATGATGGAGCAGGAAACAGAGGTCACGGGGAAAGTGCATCTGCCTTGTTCCTTCTTTAGGAATTTGGTGCTCAGGAAGGGGTGAGAGGAAACGGAGGCAGCTAATAGCATCAGCTTAGAAACACTGTTATTAATTCTCCAGGGAGCCTTTTGTTCAAACAGAAATCTTTTATGAAAACAAAAACAAAAGGGACTGTGAATGGATAAAGAAGATGTGGCACATATATACAATGGAATAAAAAAGAAACAAAATTGAGTTATTTGTAGTGAGGTGGATGGACCTAGAGTCTGTCGAACAGAGTGAAGTAAGTCAGAAAGAGAAAAACAAATACCGTATGCTAACGCATATACATGGAATCAAAAAAAAAAAACGGTTCTGAAGAACCTAGGGGCAGGACAGGAATAAAGAGGAAGACATAGAAAATGGACTTGAGGGCATGGGGTGGGAGGGCGAAGCTGGAGCGAAGTGAGAGTAGCATCGACTTATATACACTACCGAATGTAAAATAGTTGGCTGCTGGGAAGCAGCCGCATAGCACAGGGAGATCGGCTCAGTGCTTTGCGATGACCTAGAGGGGTGGGATAGGGAGGGTGGGAGGGAGGGGATATGGGGACACGTGTGTGCATGTGGCTGATTAGCTTTGTTGTGCAGCAGAAACTAACACGGTATTGTGAAGCAGTTATACTCCAATAAAGATCTATTAAAAAGAAAAAAAAAACGGGGGACACATGTGGAGCTTCTGTGTCCAGGGTGCAGTGGAGGCTCTGCTCCCTGGTTTGGTCCTTCTAACCCACTGTTAACCACCACGTCCTCGGAGGCATCCTTGGGCTTCTGGGCAGCCAAGGTCAAAGCCACTCGATTGGAAGGAGCCTTACCCTTGAGTCAAGGATGTGAGTTCTCTAACTAGGGGATGGGGAGACCGCCTGTGGATACTGCTGCCTGGGTCTCCTCTTCTGTGCAGGTGAGATGGAGCTAGGTGCTCCTAATATCCCTTCTGGACCTGCCATTCTATGAGTAGTGATACAGAAGCATCACCATAGTGACTCAGTAACATCTAGAGAGAAGATACGTGAGGAGAGGAGTCAAAAGAGCTTCAGATCTGAGGGTGTCAACGGTGGTAAACTGGAACATTCCTTAGCTGGATGTTGAATTAGCATGGAGACTCAGTGAAGACAGATTTCCATCACGGAGCTCAGTTTCTCCACCATCGTTGTCTTGACTCATGTAATCTCTTTAGTTCCTGGTGAAAGGCTCAGAACGTGAAGCTGCTGTGAATGGTGGCTTGTCTTTAGCTAACTCATTTATCACAAAGAGAGATGATCTTTGCCATCTTAAGAAGTCATCCTTTCAGTGGTGAAACACCCTTTAATTCTCCCCTACTTTCTGCTGGATCCCATTAGGCAGGTGTCGGTTGCCTGGGTCTAGAAAGGCCTTCCCTGGTGAGACTGGGAATATTAACGGCTTATTCTGTGACTCTGCAGGATTCAGAAGATGATCATGGATCAGGAGAAGCAAGAAGGTGTGTCCACCAAGTGCTGCAAGAAGTCCATCGTGCGCTTGGTGCGGAACCTGTCCGAGGAAGGCCTTCTGAGGCTGTATCGGACGACAGTCATTCAAGACGGCATCAAGAAGAAGGTAACCACACAGACCACTGCGCGTGCCGGGTGTTTTCTTACCCAGTTTCCCACATCCTTGTCCCTCGGTTGTTCCTTTGTTGCCGATAGTTCGGAATTTCCCATTATGCCTCCTCACTGGGGCAACAGGGATTATCTCCACTTCCTGTGGAAGCGGGAAACAGAAAAGAGGCATAACCTGCTTGGATTGTAGAGCAGCCTGTGCAGCCCAAGGCAGGTGTCCTGCCCCACAGCCAGCCTTGAAGGAGAGGATGGTAATGGAGGCATATCCAGGTTCAGCTGACTAGCACTGGGAGAAATGAAGCAACATTTAGAAGGTGGAAAATTTGGGGCTTTCCCTGGTGGCACAGTGGTTAAGAATCCGCCTGCCAATGCAGGGGACACGGGTTCGAGCCCTGGTCCGGGAAGATCCCACACGCCACAGAGTAGCTAAGCCCGTGCGCCACAACTGCTGAGCCTGTGCTCTAGAGCCCGTGAGCCACAACTACTGAAGCCCATGCGCCCAGAGCCTGTGCTCTGCAACAAGAGAAGCCACCGCAATGAGAAGGCCATGCACCACAACAAAGAGTAGCCCCCGCTCGCCAAAACTAGAGAAAGCTCGAGCACAGCAACGAAGACCCAGTGCGGCCAAAAATAAATAAATTAAGGTGGAAAATTTAGACTAAGCAGCAAAAACATTAGCCACCGAAATCTGCAGCAACATATCCCAGAGGAAATGATGTCAGCGATTCAATTAGCATGCACTGCCGGGTCGTCCAATGAGGACAGTGGATCTCTTCTTTCCCAATGTATCTGTTTCTGTAAAGTTTAAAGTTTGGGGCCATTCCCATAGCAACTGCAGCTCAGTGGCTTTGCACATATTCTAAGGCATAAATTTTTCAGGGTCAGAGTCATTTGAGATACCCGGCTGGGCGTTGGGACCAAAGGGAATGGTGCTGCGGAATAGGCATTTGTAATTTCCTGCCCTTTCTTCTGACTACGTTTTAAATCTCTGCCTTAAGAAAGCTCTGCTTTGATGTTTTGTTTTCTTAATAAGGTGGCAAGGTCATTTCTGGTCTTTTTTACTTTGTCTTATTTTTTTGAGACCTTTGAAATTTGAGAGACATAGAGCAGTACCAGAAAATGACTTAAAAAGCTCTGTTTCTACCATCCCAAGTTGGGCAGCTCATCAGTTATATCTGCTGTGGGTCCCCTTGACATCGCCCCTCTCGCTTCCCCAGGCTGCCTGCCTCTCATCCCCCTGAGCGTGGCAGGAGGTCCTGGTGCTGACCTCTCTCCCTGGGGGACAACAGCCCAGCCGGTCAGCAGCAATGCCTCTGATTTCTGTTGGTCTTCACAGAGCAGGTCTTTCCGACGTGCAGCCTCCTCAGGCAGTAACTGAGAGCAGGGGAATGAAATCTCCCCCAGCCTAGGAGTGGAGAGAGACTGTGTTTATGTGGACATATGGACATCTGCCGTGTCCCCCATGCCTATTTGTTTTTGTTTTTGTGGTACGCGGGCCTCTCACTGTTGTGGCCCCTCCCGTTGCGGAGCGCAGGCTCAGCGGCCATGGCTCACGGGCCCAGCCGCTCCGCGGCACGTGGGATCCTCCCGAACCGGGGCACGAACCCGCGTCCCCTGCATCGGCAGGCGGACTCTCCACCACTACGCCACCAGGGAAGCCCCCCCCCCCATGCCTATTTGGTCGCCTATCCATCGGTGGTACCAGAGGGAGTGGGCAAGAGGTGGGGATGAGGAGTGAGTGTCCCAGGTGAACACTGAGGGTCGATCAGTGTCCCAGTGCTGGGGGCCTCTTGCCAGGGGGTTACCACTGTCGTCGCCCATTTGCCAGCTGGAAGGGCCGCTGTATTGTACCTCTGCCTCCAGAGTAAGCTTCAGTTTCTCTGGCACCCAGAGCGTGCGCTGGTGGCTGGCTCCCGCCGATCTGCTGGAGCCATGCTGGCTGGAGTTGCTGTGTCCGGCACCCGCCTTTTGCCGTTGCTCCTGCGTCCTGCCCTGTCCATCGGACTCTTGGGAAGTTGGCCCAGCCGTTTGGCTGTGGAAAGTGGGGAGCTAGGAATGCTTTGTATTTGCTCCTGGCTTATAGATTCTCTGAGGTGTTACCTAACTGTATCTCATTTGAACCTCACAAAACCACGAAAGCAGTTGGCAGGGCAGCGGGGAGGGGTCTCCATTTCCCAAGTGAGGAGCAGAAGAGATGGAGCCTTGTGTGGCCTTCGGAGTCGCTGTCCAGGCGTGGCCACCTGTCCCCCGTGACCCACCCTCTTCAGGCCATTTTGGGCATTGAAGCCTGCTGGCCAGAGTTACTTGTTTAGAAAACCTTACCTTGCTGTCTCCTGGGGCCCAGGCCTCACACCCCCATCTGCTGCTCAGCACCTTGGAACAGCTAAAACGAAGAAGGCAGCCCCAGATCCTCTGTCACTTTGTTTAGAGGCACAGCTGGCAGGAGTCCCCCGATGGCAGTCTCAGCAAGGGGAGATTAATGAAAACCGCTGACCTCTTCCAGATGGAAGCCCTCGGGATTCCCGAGCGGCTGTGGGACATGCTCAGCTAGCAGGATGGGGTGTCGGGAGCAGCCCCCCAGGTAGCAGCCGGGACCAGTGGGCCATGACAGCCCAGCTGGCACATTACGGATGGCGGAGCTTTCTGGCTTGGGCACTTGAGGGATCTTGATGCCAGAAACTGTAAGGGCACACTGTTTAGCATTTTACTTCCCGTTTCATAACTGCCTTTTGGAAATGTCAGTGACGGCAGGTATAACCAGGGTTCCACCAGGGAACCAAGTTGTGGAACTAAGTCTCCCCTGGCACCTCCCCAGCCCTTTGGGACCCCCGACCTCTCTCCATAGGTGGATCTGGTGGTGCACCCGTCCATGGACCAGAACGACCCTCTGGTGAGAAGTGCCATCGAGCAGGTTCGTTTCCGGATGTCCAATTCAAGCACAGCCAACAGGCAAGTGGCAGCTCCCACGGGAATTCACAGTGACGCTGCCTCGGTTTGTGTTCCAGCCTGAAGCAGTTTCCACAAAAGCCCTTTATTCATACTTTTGTGAGATCAGTGAGGTCACTGGTTTGGGGTTTATGGTTCATAGCCTAGCCTCAAAAAGAATCAATTTCTGGATTCTTTAAGAGGAAAAAAATCCTAACATTCTTCTTTTTTTTTTTTTTCTTTTTTAAATTTTTATTGTATATTGGGGCATAGTTGGTTAACAATATTGTTACTTTCAGGTTATACATATGTGTGTGTGTGTGTGTGTGTGTATATATATATATATATAAAGTTATACACGTATCTATTCTTGTTCAAATTCTTTTCCCATTTGGGCTGTTAGAGAATAATGAGCAGAGTTCCCCTCTGCTAACATTCTTAATTCTATGCTCTCTAATAGAGTGTGGACAGAGTGCTCTAAGTCATAGGCCCTATGACATGTGAGACTTGCATAGTTTATAATATAGCTCAGAACGATTGTGGTTGCCTTTCTGAGGTCTTCTCTCATTTTGTTCATAAACCACCTAATGGACTGGCAGAAAGCTCAGTGGGAGAACGTTCTCAGTTGGGTTTAAATTAGAGGTGGCGCCTGGGCTCGCAGATGTTGGTTTGTGTGGCCTGCCATGCCTTGGCCACAGGGGCTTTGAATCAGTTACCAGTTAATTTCATGTCAAATTCCTGATTTCTGGCATCGATGAAAGTGTCAGCGGTCCCAGCACATTGGGCAGCCCTTCTCGTGAGGTAGGAGCTGCCCCGTAGGTGGGGGTCCACTGTCCAGGTCACCCCCAAATGTCCAGTGCCCCGACACATTTTATCCGTTTACATCACCTGTTTGGCCCCTACAGGCAGTTGATTTGAAACCCCAGGGCCAAATTCTTGAGGACAGACCCTGTCCTTTCTCAGCCCTTGGTTTTCTAACATCTTATATTTGAACTTCAGGGTTAAAGCGCCCCAGCCTCCAGTGCCTCAAGGGGAAGCTGAAGAAGAAAGTCAAGGAAAAGGGGGCCCAAGAGGATCAGGAGACTCTCAGCTGAATGCTTCCTCTAAAGTAGAAAGTGGACGGGTGAAGAAGACTGATGAGAAAATGGGCATAACCCAGCTGAAAAACTATCACCCTGTTGTAGGTAAAAAGCAGCTTCTTGTCAGGGTCTGTTTGTGTTTCATTTGGTCTTCTGAGTCACTTGGTGTTGCACATCCGAGCCCTGGGCTGCAGGCAGAGAGTCAGGTCTGAATCAACAGCTGGGGTCGTGGGGGGCTGGTCACGTGCCAGCATCAGTTTTCCTGTCTGTAAAATGGGGGTGATTCTTGCCCGGAGTACCTCACAAGGCTGTTGTGAGGCCCAGGTGAAATTATGCCAAGTCCCAACCTGAGGAATTGTTCACGAAGATTAACTCTTTCTGCTGAATACCCTTGGGCTGGAACATTCTGTAAACCACAGAAAATCTCTGCCTTTCCTGAGCCCACAAGCCTCTGGTAGTTACAGCCACTGATGGGTTTGAGCATTCATCTAATTTTCTGGGATGCAGATCTCAAACAGGGCGCTCTCCCCTCACCCCACACCAAGCTGCTCTGACGTCAGCTTGTGCTGGGCCGGTGCCCACGGCCGGGCCTTCGTAGTTGAGGTGTAGTTGTAGTTTCTGGTCACAGCATGCAGCTGGAGGAGGAGGACGATGGTGACGGCTCACAGACTGCTGTCAGGCAGAAACCTCCTGGTGGGGGACCCGGCAACCCGGGGATTCTGAGCAGGGGAGGTCATTTGTGTGACTTCCCTTGCTGAGGGCTCCGGGCACAGGGACTTGGCCCAGACTCTTAAGGTGTCACAGTTAGAAAGTACAGATGGAGGGAGAAACCTGCGCACGAGGCGTCGCAGTGGAGTAGCACGTGCACCTGAGTGGGCAAGAGGCAGCCGGGAGCTCTTTGCGCGGTCCAGGCCTGACAGCAGAGGAGGGGCCCTGCGGTCCCTTGTCCTCGCCACCCTGTTCCTATGCCTCCCTTGGCTCTCACCTGTCTCCTCTCGCTGGGGAAAGTCAAGGAGCACTTTGTGTCAAAGAAATAAGCTGTTTAGAAGAACCTCGATTCTGGGATGTTTTGCACAGTCCCCGTCAGCCTCAGGTCCTCTTGCTGGGGTCTGTCGTGGTGGCCCCCTGCCCTTTTACACTCCGGCTCACCTCCTGCGCACTCCTCCTTCCTTGCTCCACCCCGTCACTCGGGCCAACCGGCCCTTCCTCGATTGTGCCAGGCACACCCCCGTCTCAGCCTTCTTGCATTCGCCCTGGGGGGCATGTCGCCCAGGTGTCTGCATGGTCCGCTCCCTCACCAGCTCGAGGATGTCCCTTAAGGCCTCTCCCCAGTGAGACCTTCCAGTCCTCTGTAGAATTATAGCCCTCCTCTGCCTGCCTTGCTTTATTCTCTGCATCAGCTCTCTCCATCTGACGTACTGTCTTCGGTAGTTTGTTACTGTCTGCCCTTTCCCGCTAGAAAGTGAGTCCCGTGAGGGTGAAAACATTTGCCGTCTCCCTGGCCCCTGGGATGCAGTGGCACTCAATAGTTTTTGAATGAATTGAACTCAATTGAATCTGGGATTTTCAAGCATCGCCCTCCTTTCTTGCCCCAGTTCCTGGACTTGGGCGTTCTCTAGGGTTTCTGCCCAAAATGCCTCGCCTGCGGGTGATCCACATGTTTCTGTGGTACCTGATCTATGGGCACCCTGCCAAGGACACGGTGGAGAAGCCGGGCTTCAGCAGCGAAAGGAGGACGGGAGCCCCATCCTCCTCCGGGAGCAACTTGGAGGCCTCCTTGGATGCCCCACCCCAGGACACCCAGGATGGAGCCACCCGGGAGGGTGAAGTGGAGCTCTCCACGGAGACCGGTGAGATGCCCTGGGCAGGCAGGCCCCAGTGGGGTCCAGAGGGGAGTCATGGTGGTTCCTTGTCCTTAGGACCTGAACCGGCTGAGTCCCCTATTGCCCTGATCCAAACAAAGACATAATCCAAGCGTCCTGAGCCTCCGGGCTTCCTGCCTGACAAGGAGGGTGTTGCCCTAGTTCGTGGTGAGAGGGAACCAAGACCTACTGGGAGGCGATACCAGCATCATGACCGGGGACCCTGTCTCAGGACTGACCCCTGTTTTCTCCCAGTGTACGTGGATGAAGCCTCGTGGACGCGCTACATCCCTCCCGTCCCAGTCCACAAGGACTTTGGCTTCGGCTGGGCTCTGGTCAGTGACATTCTTCTCTGCCTGCCCCTCTCCATCTTCACCCAGATTGTGCAAGTCAGCTACAAGGTACTGATGACTCCCAGGCTTTCTCAGGGGCTGGTCCCTCAGCTCCATACCAGAGGGCCTGCACTCACCTGTCAAGAGAAAATGCTTGCAGTTGCCTGGCTGGCTGGCTGGCTGGGTGGCTCGATAGATAGATAGATAGGTAGGTAGGTAGATAGATAGAGAGAGAGAGAGAGAGAGAGAGGCTAGATAGATAGATAGATAGGCTCGCTAGATAGATAGATAGATAGACAAAGAAAGAAAGAGAAAGGCAGACAGAATAGATTGGGTGGATGGATGGATAGATGGTGAGTCAAGGGAAATATTTCAAAGTCTTGTTCTTCTAGATCAGTCAAAAGACAGACAATTATGGTATAGCAATAAAATACATTTTTACAAATTTGGTAAATACAGAAAAAGGAAGAAATAGAAATTACCATAGAAATGCTATAACTTCATCACTCAGAGGTATCACTGCTAGTGTTTTTGGTGCATTTTCTTCTAGTCTTTTTCTTCCTATGCCATGTTTGTATGTAATGCATGTGTATATATGTGAGGTCTTCCTTTTTAAAAAAAACTGAATTGAGACCATACTGTATTCACTCTTTTATGATCTGTTCTTTCCACTGAACAATGTATTGTATTTTCCACATCATTGCTTTACCTTGATATTAAGTAAATCCATAGTATTCCTTCTTATGCATGTACCCTAATGTATTTTAACCACTACTCTATTTTTGGACATTTAAGCTCCAGTTTCCTGGTGGTGTAGTGACATGTTGATGAATACTTTTTGTTAGATGTATTTGTGGGCAGCTCCAAAATTTTTCGTCTTGGGTTAAGGATAGAAGTGGAATCCCTGGCTTTGAAGGCAATAAGCATCCTTCATCCTTTTTAAATTTTTAAAATATGAATAAATATATTCCCCTATTGTCCCCCAGAAATGTTTTAGTACTTTGCATGCCCACCAGCAGGGAATGAGGCCACCTGTTTACTGTACCCGGAAGTGTGGCAGATGGGTTGGAGGGGAGGGGCGTCAGGACTGAGAAATGTGGGGGGTTTGGAGTGACAGGCAAGAGGGGGCTCTCTTCCCGTGGGACGGATGGCCAGATTCAGCGAGACCACAGCCTGGAAAGTAGTGGTGTTTTTTTCACAATTCTTGCAATTCACCCTGTCCTTGAGGGTGAGCTGAGCCTGAAAATCACCTCTCAGGTGGACAACCTCGAGGAGTTTCTGAACGACCCTCTGAAGAAGCACACGCTGATCCGCTTTCTCCCCAGGCCCATCCGGCAACAGCTTCTGTACAAGAGGTGAGGTCCCTGCAGCCGACTCAGGGCGGCCGAGGGTCCTGGTAGGCCCCTTGGAGTTACGCTTCTGAGTAATCGTTGACCAGGAAGAGGAAAGGTTTCTGCCTGCCAGGTTGTAGCGACCCAAGGTCATTAATTCAGCCACCTGTGCCTTCTACATAAAGCACAGAGGCAAATGCAGTGTGGGCTGGGACTTTTTAGTACTTGCTTTCAAGGTTCTTTTAAAGTAAAATCTGCTGATAAAGACTGCAGGTAATGAGGTGGGTCTTTCCTTTTATTACTTCTACTTTCGAACTCAAGCCCCCCAAGTAGGATCAATGCCCCGTTGCCCTGGTTGGTGTTGGGATGAGGGTTCTGGGTCTCAGCACAGTTCAGGCCCGAGGCCCGTCCTCAAGGTGTCACAGGTCGAAGAGAGGAGAAGAAGCAAGTCACATCCCTCACCCCCGTGCAGACCCCCTGACGGCAGCTGAGAACCCGCCACCCCCCTCTGTTTTCCAGACGTTACATTTTCTCGGTGGTGGAGAACCTTCAGAAGCTGTGCTACATGGGGCTGCTCCAGTTTGGGCCCACAGAGAAGTTTCAGGATAAAGACCAGGTAACAGCCTCCAGGCCCAGATGAAGGTGGTCCTGATGGCTAAGCGCAGTTTCCAGACACCTCACCCGGTGCTGAGGCTGAGGCTCTCCCCTCACCCCATCCGGTGTCTCCCTCGTAGGTCTTTATCTTCTTGAAGAAGAACGTGGTCATCGTGGACACCACCACCTGTGACCCCCATTACAACCTGGCCCACAGCAGCCGGCCCTTCGAGAGGCGTCTCTACGTCCTGAACTCAATGCAGGACGTGGAGAACTATTGGTTCGATCTGCAGTGCGTCTGCCTCAACACCCCGCTAGGTACCATCCATCTTTACTGGGCTCGCTGTTTTCCCTCCTTTCTGTGGGATAGCGGGAGTTAGAGCTAGAAGAGACTGGAAGCCACCTGCTGGTTTTCCGACTGTCCCCCAGAGGCCTGGAGTGTCCTGGAAGCTCCCTTAGAAAGGGCAGTGGTGGGCCTTACCTGGGAGGGCCACTAGCCCTCCACCCCATTGAGCCCACGCAGCTTCGCTTTTGTCTTTATTCTTTTGCTCCTTCAGTGGGTATTTATTGAACACCTTGTGTGTGTCTTTTTCTGCGCCCGATCACACAGCAACAGGACTTATGCTGTCTTGGCGAAGACACAGCACACAGAGATCCAGAGTGTGATAAGAGCTGGGGAGGAAACACACTGGGTGATGAATCGAGGGTGTTTTACTGGGCTGGTCAGGAGCAGCCTTTCTGAGGAGGAGACTTTGAGCTGAGTTCTAAAGGGTGAGGCCGAGCCCGCCGTGACCAGAGCTGACGAGGAGCATCCCCGGCAGGTGCAACGGCCCCGAGTGCTGATGGAGAAACAGAAGAGGCTGGTGTGCGTGGGGGCGGAGGGGCAGCTGATGAGCTGGAGAAGCAGGCAGGAAGCAGACTCTGGGGCCTTGCAGGACACAGGGAGAGTTCAAGTTTGTTCTAAGAGCAGCGAGAAGCCATTGGAGGTTGTAAGCCAAGATCTCAGGTCTTTCAGAGTTGCCCTGGCTGCTGTGTGGAGAACAGACTGAGAGGCACCAGAGTGGAAGCAGGGAGACCAGCTAGGGGCTGTGATTCAGGTCCAGGAGAGGTCCGCTGGTGATAGTGAAGGACAGAGGACAGGCTGGGAGGTCTTTAGGAGGAGGGACTGACCAGACTGTCCAGTGGGTCAGATGACTTGGGCTTTGAGTTAAGCCTTGGCTTGTTTTTTCTTCTCTCTCTGGAACATCCCGACCTATGTTCACCTTGCAGATGGCCACTCCTACTTCAAGCATTCTCTCTCCGAGAAAGCCTTTCCAGCATCTTTACTGTCACCTGACGTCATTCTGGGAATTCCTTGAGTACAGGGAATTTGGCTTGTGTCCCCAGCGTGTCTCAGAGTGCCTGGTACATAGGTGACATCCCGTAAATGTTTGTGGAATGAACGGAGGGTTTGTAGAAGGCGTTAGAACCTCCAGTCTTGTGCTCTTTCCTCTAAGCCAGTTTTCATCAGTTCCGTTCTTGCCACCTGTCCCAGGAGGAAAAGGACGCCACATTGCATCTGCACCCGGGAGAGGACTCCCTCTCTTCCTTCTGTCACAGAGCTGGAAGATCAAGGTTACACTTTGATTTTTGCAGAGCGGGGGCCACATGTTTATTGGGTAGAACTGTTTAATGCCCATACGCTAATGAGCACTCGTAGAGGTACTTGAATGGGTCCAGACAAATTTTAGAATCAGTGTTTTGTAGAATCCTCTGGCATCAGCAGTGAGCTAGGCTTTTATCAGGGCAGATTTTAAAGTGCCCTAACTCCCCTGCATTTTATACCTAGATAAAAATTTGCGAACCAGTATGTTATTTGCACCAGAGTTTTTCAGGCTTGACCACTGGTGAATTTCCATCCCTTCCCATGTTCGTGAGCCGAAATGTCGGGGGGCTTATTGAGTCCGTTAATCAGGCATTGATTGTCCCTTCATTCAACAGACATTTGAGGGGGTTCTGCCCCATCAATAATGAGACGTGAGGATCCTTTAAAGTGAGGCTCCCAGAGCATGAGTGCACACAGGCAGCACCTGGGGAACCCGTTGAAATGCGGATTACTGGGCGCGGTCCAGGGATTTGGACTCAGCAGCCCTGGGGAGGACCTGAATCTGCGTCTCCCACAGGCAGCTTGGCGGTGCACGGTGAAGCATCGCCTGAAGTCCTCTTAGGTTCAAGGTCCATTCAGACGCGTGACCTTGGGTGAGCTCTCTGTAACCTCCTGAGCCTCAGTTTCTTCATTTCTAATCTGGGAGCACCACCACTGCCTTGTGGGGCTGAGGTGAAGCTTGAACCAGACATCTCACGTAAAGCTCCAGCTGGGAGGTGCAGGGCATGGACTCTCCCCACTGACCATGTTATGAGAGGCTCTTCGGTAGTCTGCAAATTATCATAGCCTTCCCTGGCCTGACACAAGCAACAGTTTTTTTGTTTGTTTGTTTTGTTGTTTTCAAGCAACGGATTTAATCGTATTTTATATTTCCTTGCAAGAGATGCTTTATTGTGGAATCACTGAATGTAATTTCCCAGCTAAATTAATGCACCTCTCGGGCACTCAGGAAACGTCTGGCTGTTCCTGGAGCCCAGTGCGCCCAGGGAGACTGTGACGCTGCCTCGCACTGTCTAGATCCCCACCAGCCCGACCCTGGCAGCCACCACCGTGAGCAGCCGTTTTCACTCATCACTTCCTCTGTGCGACACACAACTCCCCGGGGCATCCCCCTGGAAGGAAGAAGGCGTGGGCTTTCTCTGGTTGCCTGCTCGCCTTGCCGTCTTAATAGAGTACAGGCTGCACGCAGACCCTTTTCTCAGGTTCACGACCAGCTTTAACTCTCTGCCTTCTGCATTTTGTGCAAGGAGGTCCACCAGTTTCAGACCCTCTCCCCTGATGGGGAGCCTGGTCACAGAAAGGGAAGCCAGTCTTCTCTTGCCACCCTGCGGCAGGCCGTGGCCAGCAGACCGTGGCAGGAAGGTGTCCTCAGCGGGGCTTGTGTCTGGTTTCCTAGGCGTGGTGCGCTGCCCGCGCATCCGGAAGAACAGCGGCCCAGATCAGGGCAGCGATGAGGAGGGCAGTCTGCAGAAGGAGCAGGAGAGCGCCATGGACAAGCACACACTGGAGCGCAAGTGTGCCATGATGGAGTACACCGCGTGCGTCCCCGCCCCGCCCCGCCCCCACACGCAGAGCCGCGGGGGTCCTGGTCCTGCAGGCTCTGGCCCGCCCCCCATCGGGCTTCCCCGTCAGGCCCGGAAGCCTGAGTCTCTGGTGCCAAGGCTGCAAGTTGGTGGCCGTGGGTGCAGAAATTGGGAATTTTACATAACAGTCTGGGTTTCTGACAAGCCCTTTACTTCCACCTGCCAGGTGTTTTTCTGGGAAGGTAACAGTTAATAATAAATGCCCCCTGCCCACTCCATGAGCTCTCTTTTCACTTCCCAAGGAGGGCTTGTTTTCTGTTTATTTCCATCTCCCAGGGGCAGCCGTGAGGTCGTGGATGAAGGCTTTATCCCCGGAGATGGGCTGGGAGCCGCTGGGCTCGATTCCAGTTTCTACGGACACCTAAAGCGAAACTGGATCTGGACCAGCTACATCATCGACAAGGCCAAAAAGGTGGGCTTTCAGGACGGGGGCATCCATCCCCGGGCCCCAACCCGGGGAGCTGCCGTTGCTACTCACCTGCTTGTCCCTTTCCTGGCTCACAGATTTTGAACTGGCCAAACCAAAACTGACCAGAGACACAAATAATTACTTCCATATATACTAAAGGCATGTCAGGCCCCTTAAATGTCTGCCTGGCCTTTTTTTTTTTCCCCCAATGGATTCTAATTTATTCTGCAATGTGGACAAATATTCCTTTTTAAAACAAAGAACAGAAAGTCTGTAAGACAAAGGTCACATGGGGAGGGGGTTCGTGTGTGATAGGAGGGTGGCAGTCCCCGCACAGCCTCTTCGTCAGAGACTCGTGCAACTCAGCGCTGTGGCTGCCCTGGGCTCCCCGGGGTCCATGAAAGCTCACACTTTATCCGGTGCCACCCTCGTCTTTTAGGAGACCACCGCGTCGGAGAACGGGCTCACGGTGAGGCTGCAGACGTTTCTGTCCAAGCGCCCGTTGCCTCTTGGCGCTGGAGGTACGTGGGCCAGGAGTTTAGCAGAAATAGACGTGGGACTGTCTCGGGCCGACACGATCGCTGCACATTGGCTTTGGCTTCTGGCCTTTGCAGAGGTCATTCTGCAGCGGCGGTGTCCTATGCTTATTCCCAGGCAACGGCAGGCTGACTGTCTGGGGAGAAGCGCGAGCGGGATCGGGGCTCTGTGCTGACAGAGAAGAACACTTTGAGGTTGGCCGAGAGCCCACGCTGGACAGGAACCAGAAAGTGAGGGGTGGGAAAAGCCAGAAGCGCAAACGGCTGAAGAAGGACCCTGGGAAGAAGATCAAGAGAAAGAAAAAAGGTTTCGGGATGCTCGTTTGTGTTTGCCAGGCTTGCCTTTGCATGTACGGTCTGGCTGGGGATGGACAGCATCCTCCCCGCAGCCCAGCCTGAGCTCTGCCTTCAGACTCGGGTTCCGTCTCCTTAAATGTGGAGCACTAACTCTGCGTGATCACGTTTTATTTTCCACACCCAGCCTGCTGACCGAGAGGGCCTCGAACTGACTCTGTACTTCCCCCTGCTTTCTCTGTCTCTGCATTGTGTAGAACCTTTTCACTTAGTAACTCCCTCAGTTCAAATTTCTAATTTCTTCTCAACTGGGAAAAAAAAAACCTTGGCAAAAAATCCATAGCAAAGTCCTCATCACAACCAGCCCAAATCCTATTATTCTTTTGGTTTGCTTTTTAATATCTGCATCTGTGCTAATCAGGGCAAAGTTTAAAGTTATGTTGTGTTTTTAAATCAGAGGCAACATGGGTGTCACTTAAGCCTGCAGGATCTCTCCAGATCTCGTGAACCCATCGTGTGCGGTGCCTTATAGATTGCCCTTTTGGAGTCTTCATTTGGGCGGTATTTACAGCGAAGGAGGGCAGCGAGGAGGCCAGTGTGCAGGTTTTAGCCCACCTTTGTATCACCTCAGTGGTGTGCGTGTTTCAACAGTGATCTGATAGCTGTAGCTATTCCAGCTGAGAACAGAATATTTTAACAGGAACCTGTTTTTAGTGGTTTATCCTGCTGGTGCTCAAAACAAATAGGCTCACGTCAGCTGAAACAGCCTCCTCTGTTTAGCCTGTCCACATATGCATAAGATCAATTTGGCCCGCAAAGACCTGAATTCATTACAAGGCAAAATACGTGGTGGTGTCGATTTGAATCTAAATGCTCTTGCCCACTTTTCTCCTGCCCTCATTTGGAAGACACTCACTAAACAAACAGTCTTTGGGAATTGGCAGTAACACATGGTAGCATATGGCATCTGCCTGTGAAACTACCACCAGCGACTCCCCGAGGGGAAGTAACTTTGGGAAACCCAGTGGTTGAGAGCTCCAGGTTCCAGTCCTGTCTGCTGCTCACTAGGCTCTGACTTTGGGCAAGGTGCTGTATCTCTCTGTGTTTCAGATTCCTCAGCCGCCAAATGGGGATAATAATTGTATCCTTCTCATAGGGTTGTTGCCAAGTATTATTTTTAATTATAAGTGGATGTACGTAAAAAGCTTACTCCAGTGTTTGGCACCTAGTAAACATTCCGTAATGTCAGTGATTGTTATTATTTAGGTAGTAGCTACTTTGTGCCAGGCGCTGCGCGAGGTGTTTTATACCCAGTCTCGTTCACTCCTCAAGGCAGCCCCGTAGAGTGGGCCTTGTTGTCCCCACGCTGCGCCAGAGTTTGCACAGCATCTCTGAGGTCGCAGAGCAGGGAATGGTGGGGACCCACTTGTCCAGAGAGCGCACCCCAAGCAGGCTCCCTCGGCTTCTGTGCGATGTGCTTTCAAAGGGCTCAGTGCCTCCAAGGGAAGGATCAGAGATGGGCAGATAACTAACAAGAGGCTGCATCAGGCTGCCCAGCCCATCGCCATGAAATGTGACCAAAGAGGAATGATGAAAGGGGTAAAAAAAAATCTTGTCGGGATGGGCTGAGTCTTTTGTGATTAGTTTACATGACTCCCCACACGATGAGATTCTGATAACCAGTACCTTGGTGCAGTCTGACCTGCTGGGTAGGGACCCTTCCCCTCTCCACAGTGACAGCTCCAAACTGGTTATTAGAGGCCCCTTCTCCTCTTCCCCTCTTAGAAGAGCTCCCGGAAGAAAAAAGCAAAAGGCTGCGATACCACGACGAGGCCGACCAGAGCGCCCTGCAGAGGATGACCCGGCTGCGCGTCACCTGGTCCATGCAGGAGGACGGGCTGCTCGTGCTCTGCCGGATTGCCAGCAACGTCCTCAACACCAAGGTACCCGGGCCAGCGCCCCCGCCCCCTCCCAGCCTCTGGCCCGCTGATTTGCGAGTCCCTCTCGTTATGGGACCCACATAGGGAGGCTCATGCCTGGGACCTCTCATCCATCCCATCTACTCCACTTGGCCACTGGGAGAAGCATTTCCCAGAATCTAGCAATGGATACCACGCTCGTTTTCTTCTTTTGTTTTGTTTTAATTTTATTGGGGTATAGTTGATTTACAGTGTTGCGTTAGTGTCAGGTGTATAGCAAAATTAATCTGTTACACATATACATAGATCCACTCTTTTTTAGATTCTTTTCCCATTTAGGTCATTCGAAGGTACTGATAGAGGTTCCCTGTGCTATACAGCAGGTTCTTCATAGTTATCCGCGCGCCCGCCATGCTTATTTTTGCACGTCTGTTTCCTGGCTTCGGCTCACGCATCTATGTCTTTGCCTGGCTGCAGGCCACACGGCTGAGAGCTGTGCTCTCCCTCGCTCTTCACCAGGAATCTGACCCTTCCCTGCTCCCCGCCTCCCACCCTCATCTGCCTGGAAAACTCCTATTTATCTTTCAGTAACCGCTTATCATCTCTGGAAAGGCTTCCCTGATCCTGCCAAAGGGAAGTAGTTACTGCGTTCTCGCTCTGCCCCTTGGACGCGTACATTTCACGCTGCTCCTTTGGCTTCTGGTGCCTCTTAGCCCACTGGAGTGGCTGCTTCTAGAGGCAGAGAGACTTCTTACTTGTTTTTGTAGCTGCAGCCCCTCGCGTGGTGCCTCCCATGCAGTAATCCCTCTGTCCGTGCGGACCAAGTCAGCGTGGGACAGTGGCTGTCCCCAGCTTCACTCCCCGCCTCCCATGCCATGCCGAGGCGAATGTCCCATCAGGCTGGTTCCCAGAAGCCACCCGGAGCGTGGGCTCTGCCAGTGTCCCGTCCAGGGCCCCTTCCAGGCAGTAATACCGCCACGCAGAGTAGGTGAGGCGGCTTCATAGGAGCCCCGTTTGTGTTTCCTGTTCTCAGCCATACCAGCCAAGAGAAACCCACTGAGAGGTCTGACACCCTGCCTGCAAGCTCATTAAATCCCTTTTCTTTATTATTATTGCCCCAGATTTTCTTATCCCTCCACCCCTTCCTAAATCCCCACCCAATCCCTTCTGCCAGGAGGAACCCGAAGGCGTGTTGCTGTCCCTAATACCTGGCCTTGTCTCATCACAGCACTGATGGGAGAGGCCTCTCCCCCGCCCTCCACCCCCCGCCCTCCACGCAGCCAGGGGAGCCAGGAGAGCCTTGCACGGACCCTCCACTCATTCGCTTCAACTTACACCAGATTCCTGGGCCCACTCCTGCTGGGGCGCTAAAAAAAAAACCCTGTCATCAAGCCCCTTCCTTACCTGGGCTGTGCCTTCCTGCATGTGTTCACTGAGAGGGTCTCCTGAGTCTGTGACTCAGCACGTTCCATTTCCACTAGTGTAACCACAGGCGCCGTACACAGAGCGTTCTTGAGTGTACACGATGGGTACTTAAACCTCTACAACCGTCTAATGAAATGCATCTTCTATACTCCTGACCTCCTGTGGCGCAGTGCCCTCCAGTCAGTATTACCCAAGCACCCTCTGAGCACCTCTACTAGTCACCAAAATATACTCTTCCCACTGGACCTGGAGGATTTGTCTTATTCCTCTCTGCCCAGCACCCTCTCAGGGCCAGGCACATGGTCAGTGCCCAGTAAATGTGACTGAGTAAATGCGTGAGGTGACAGTATTGAGTGTCTGCTGAGGAAAGAGTTTCCACAGGACGTATTCCCCCCTCCTTTACATTAGTGACCCATATTGTGGGCTCCGAAGATACTGAGTTTGTGTCTTGGCTTGTGTTTAATCCAGGTGAAGGGCCCGTTTGTCCCCTGGCAGGTCGTGCGGGACATTCTGCACTCAAGCTTGGAAGAGTCTTTGGATAAAACATCCCATTCGGTCGGACGAAGAGCTCGCTACATAGTCAAAAATCCACAAGCCTATCTGAACTATAAGTAAGCCTCCTTTGAACTTCCATGACTCCAAGACGAGGGTATCCCAGTGCTTCTAGTTCATTCTTTACACTTCTTTCATCCCATTTGCTTAAGAGTCGGCTGTAAAATCCAGATAGATAAAATCTGAGTCGTCCAGTAGCACGTCAGTAGTCTGTTGGAGACTGTTAGTGAGATTGTCCTTGATTTGGGGGGCTGGGTGTGATTCTGGGCACTTTCACATTCACGGTGTTACTTACACTTTAGAACAGCTTGTGAAGCAGGTGCTCCTTTGTTACAGGTGAAGAAACAGGCTAGGTGACAGCGCTGAATGTCACCTCTTCACCTCACCCGAGTAGCATGTGGTGAAAGCAGAGGCCTCTGCCCATTTCCACTAGGGTTTCAACACTCCAGAGCAGCTCTTGATGTCTCCGTGTTAGTGGTCCATCACATGGCTCACTCCAGAAAGGAGCTAGACAGGAACGGGATCAATGGACCAAATGCACTCAGCCATTTCCTCAGCAGAGCCGGGCGTTCCCTAAAGACGTGAGGGGATGGCAGCTGGCCAGGAGCTGCAAAGCCTCCCCCATCGTCAGTTGCCAGGGAGGCTGCCCGCCGTCTCTTTCTCTCAGGGCCACGGTGTAAAGCCGTCCTCAGCCCCGTCAGACTCCTGCAGCTCCCTCCCGCCGCCGGCGTGGGCTCGAGTGGGGAAGCCCAGCGGGTGGTGTGGGAGGGTACCCGAGTGTTGCAGCCAGCATGAGGGTGAGGCCGGGAAGCGGAGCTGCTTCCACCAGCTGATGTTCGGGCCACGGGTCAGTGGGAGAGCTTGGCTCCAAGTTGATTCCGAGCCGTGCGCTGCCTGCAGTCAGCCAGATTGCAAAGAAAGCAGCCCAGCCCTGGATTGCAGAGGAGACTCAGCCCCTCTGCCCAGGCTTCTCAGTCTCGGCGCTGCTGACATGTGGGGCGGCTCATTCTCTGTTGGGGGGTGTCCTGGGCACTGTGGGGTGTTTAGCAGCCTCCCTGCCTCCACCCCCGTGGTGCCAGTGGCAACCTGCCCACACCCACCACCACCCTCACCCCCACCCCCACCCCCACCCCCCGCCAACTGTGACAATCAAAAATGTCTTCACACGCCCCCCCCCCCGGGGGGGAGCAGATCGCCCCGAGGAGAACCACTGGGTTAGACGCACCAAGGGGCCTTTCTGTGTGAAGCCACTTCCCCAGTGCATGGAAGACTCTTAGAATGTTCTGTCTGAAAGGGCTCTGATCACCTGGTCCAAAGTCCTCCTTTTTGCAGAGTGGAAACAGGCCCAGAGACAGCATGCAAGTTGGCTGGGGTGACAGTGAGCTGGCAGTGAAGTGAGATCTGGAAGTTGGGTTTCCTGGCCCCTGCCTGACGCTCTTCCTCTTGTCCTGCAGCAGCCGGGGAAGGGGGACATGAAGGGGGCTGCAGGGTGCGCAGGCCAGGTCTCCGTCCACTGCAGCTCAGAGCTGTGGGACCTGGGACGGGGCATTTATCCCCTTAGAGGCTGTGAGCAGAACGATACCAATAGTAACCACACCTGTCCCACCTGCCCTGGCCCTTGGCTTCTGTGTGACCTTGGGGGCAGGGGCGGACCTTACACCTCACTGAGCTGTGAAGTGGAATGACAGTCTCTACCTTGCAAGCTCTTTATGAAGGAGCAGCTTCAGCTTTCAAAGTGCGCAGCTCCTAGGAACCCAGCAAACGCTGGTTGTCTTTCCCTCCGTTTCCCTTTGGGCGGGTCAGGCTCTTTTGGTGCCTGGAGGTGTGAAGATGTGTGCAATGGACAGAGTGCTGGAGGAGGCTGGAGCTCTTAATACCAAACACCAGGGCCTGTTTTTAAATATAAGATCCTCTTGGACATAGGTCTCTCCTGTGGTCTTGGCCAAATCCCCATGAGGGCAGGCGGGTGGAAGCTACTGTTCTCAGTTTGCACGTGGAGGACAGAAGCGCAGAGAAGTTGAGATGTGAAGCGTGAGCACAAACAGGCCGACCCCAAATCCTTCATTTTCAAAAGCTATAATCACCCAGCAGGCACATAAGCAGATCATACTTCGTGTTTACCCAAGGCCAGAACTGTTAGGACAGAAATCTTCCGGTGGTTCTGAACGTGGGCATTGTTACATTGCCCAGACCTCACTGTGGCCTGCTCTCCCCACAGGGTTTGCCTCGCCGAGGTGTACCAGGATAAGGCGCTGGTTGGAGATTTCATGAATCGAAAATGCGACTACGGAGACCCAAAGGTGGGCCCCGTGTGGTGGTCGGGCTCAGCCTGCCCTGAAGGCAGGGATTTCTAGGTTCTAGTCTGGTCCTCTGGGTCCCACGGTGCCTCTGCCAGCCTTGCAAACATGGGCTTTCCCCCTGCTCATTTGGGAAATTGACTTGTCAGTTCTTTGGCTGTGGCCCTCACTTGATCTGGGTTCAGCATCAGTTTTAAAGATGATTAGAATTTGCCGTGTCTCTTTGCAACGCTGCTGTGTCTTGGGTCTATTTTATTAAGAAAATAGGGTTGCTCTTCAGAAATTACAAACAGCTAGACTTCTGGAAAGCTCGTGGATAGGCCATGAGTTTTTTTGTTGTTGTTTTTTTTTTTTAATTTAAAATTTTATTTTTATTTTTGGCTGCGTTGGGTCCTTGTTGCTGTGCGCAGGCTTTCTCTAGTTGTGGCGAGCGGGGGCTACTCTTCGTTGCGGTGTGCGGGCTTCTCATTGTGGTGGTTTCTCTTGTTGTGGAGCATGGGCTCTAGGCGCGCGGGCTTCAGTAGTTGTGGCACGTGGGCTCAGTCGTTGTGGCGCACGGGCTTAGTTGCTCCGCGGCATGTGGGATCTTCCCGGAGTAGGGCTCGAACCCTTGTCCCCTGCATTGGCAGGCAGACTCTTAACCACTGTGCCACCAGGGAAGCCCGGCCATGAGTTTTCTTTCTGAGTTTTCTGTGGGTGGGGCTGGGACGGTGATTGACAAGGAAGGAAGCTGTCTTTCCAGACCCAGGCTTCTCTGCTCTGTGGCTCAGAGTCTGCTCACCCCTCACTCATTGAGCTAACACCGGACTCCGCTGTGTGTATGTCCGGCCTTGCGCCAGGTGAGACCAGCTGAAATGGAGCCACAGGGCAGTGGGGCGGGCAGAGAAGTAAATGCGGACCGCAGAACAGTGCAGCCACCCTGAGAGAGGAAAGCACGGGCCGCTGAGGGCTCAGAGGGAGAATTAGGAGTGCTTTTGATGCAGGTGATGGAAAAAAAAACATCACAGGGGCTTAAGGCTTTTTTTCCCCCATGTGCCAAGCAGCCTGGAAGTAGGCCATCCTATGCAGGTGCAGCAAAGCAGAGATGTCCTCAGAGTCCCAGGTTTATCCTGTCACTCCATCCCCATCCCTGGTGGTCAGCTTTCCATCCTCATGCTGGTCACCTCATGGCTGCCAGGTAACTGCTGGAGCTCGGTCCTTACAACAGAATCCCAGGGCAAGAAGAAGTGGGGAGAGGGCCCTTGTACCAGGGAGGGGACAGCCTTTCCCAGAAGATCCGTCCTGACTCACCTCGGGAAGCTGGGCAGGCTGTCTCCCCACACCAAATTGGGGCTGGCTCCACTGCTAAGAAAGAACGGGATAAAGGAAGTAGGCGACCAACGGCGTCTACTGCAGAGGGCTTTTCAGATGTGTCAGCACTGAGCCCAGACTGCAGAGATGAGGGACCAGCCGAGGAAAGGCAGAGGAGGAAGGGGGGCGAGGTGCCCCATGGGAGGACGGCAACGAGAGGCGTCAGAGAGGAGTGTGAACTTGTCCTGTAGTGCTGGACACCGGGTGACAGGGTGACGGGGTCGGTTTGCCGGCCATACCATGGAGGATGAGTTGGAGGTGTGAGCCTGGGGGTGGCGAGGCAGTGAGGGACCACGCTGTGATCCAGGTCTGCACTGGGATGGTCGCAGGTTGGGTAAAGAGGAGGAGGGGTTCAAGGTTGAGCGTGGCAGTGGAGGCCGACTTGCACAGGTGCGTCACAGAGGGACAGACCTGGGGGGAGGGAGGCGACAAGGGGACACAGGCCTGCTGATTGGAGGAGACTGCACAGGACATGTTCGGGGCTCCCATCTGGGGCTTAGGGGAGAGTGCTGGCGGCGCCGGTGTAAGGCTCTCCATCTCCGAGTGAAGTGGTGAGCACCTGTCACCTTCCCGGGGGGCTGGGGAGGCAGGAGGGCACAGGAGACAGTGTTTCTGTCAATGTCTCTGGGAGGTCGCTGCTGAGGGAGTTTGCTACAAGATTTTCCCTCAATGTGTCTTGGTGAAACCTCCATTCAGGGAGAAAAAGGGCTTAACATCTCATTCTCTCATGTTGAAAGGTTTGTGCCAGCGAGTTTAAAGAATTTGTGGAGAAGCTTAAAGAGAAGTTCAGTTCAGCCCTAAGGAATCCTAACCTTGAAATCCCAGACACACTCAAGGAGCTGTTTGCCAGGTAAGGTTCCCTTGGGAAGGTTCTGTGTGAACTTTGGGGCAAGAGGAAAAGTCACCGGCCAGGACCGCCACGGGTGTGTCCCCCACCAGCCGTTCCACTTGACTTTGCAGCGAACCCTGCACTACCCTTGACTTCGGGTGCCCTCGTCTCCTCTCATGGGCGACTTGAAAATGGGAGGCACTGCCATCCCTCGCGCCCCACCAAGTACTCCCTTCCATTACAGGAAGGCCCTGCTCTGACTTAATTCTGGCTTGCTCAAGTATTTGAGTCCTTTTGCTATGATTGCTCATTTTAAGCACGAGGAAACTCTGAGGTGTACTTAACTTCCCAAGGTCACAGTGCTAGTGAGCCCCAGGCCAGGATTTGAACTTAGGTAGGTCTGACCCCAGAGCCCCTGCTCTTTCCAGCTCAGCCACTGGGCATCTGGAAAAGAACATGCTTGGGTTTGAGCCCAGACCTGTGAAACTTGAAAATCTTGAGTGCTGTGAACCAGACCTATTTCCGCTGCTTAATCTAAACGTGAATCCCTCCTCTTCACCATCCTCATTAGGATAGTCACTCTCGCCACTGTATTTCCACATTTCTTCCTGTAGAGACAATGTCCATCCATCAGGTCCCACTGTGAACTGTGTGGTACCTTTTCAGTGAGCCGTCTGCGTTTCCGTTGGGGATCTCGTCCTTTCATTCACCCAACAAATAGTTGATGTCGTGCCCACCGTGTGCCAGGGCCAAGGAGCGATTTGTAGTCGTTTACAGATCTTGCCTTTGCCACAAACTCTTCCCCAGAACCCACAAGTGGCATGGTTTCTCTTCAGTCTTGAAGATGTTTCAAGTGGCCTGTTTAGCTATGTATAATTTCTGTCCCCACATATTTTCAATAAATTTGTGGGGCAACTTTTAGTTATGAAAGGAGACGTTTAAGAGTTTTAAATAAGAGTTCATGACCCATCTAGAGGAAAGAAAAAAGTTCCAGCTGTAACAGCTTACCACTGAATTTGATCTTGAGCATTCAGGCAGGCAAAGCAAAAAAGAAGATGGTTCCAAATATTTTCTCGTTTGACCAAAATCAGGTCACGTTTTTCTGAAAAGGTGCCTTGTCTTGTTCCTAAATTTTAGGAAGCATTTACGATTGCAAAGATGAGTTTTGACTTTAGTTTTGTAGAAACCAAAGAAACGTCTCAAATAGGTGGCCATGTTGTTTTGTAGAGTTCTATGATTTACTTCTATATTTATTTGCTTGGTATGAACACAATAAAACAATATTACTTGGAGCTCAGAAAAGTAGACCGGGGGCTAACCTGTAATCCCATCACGTGATACAGCTATGCCCTGTGGGGCGTTTTCTCGCCACCTTCTTCCTTATGCTTGTTCTTCATCATGGTGAACCCACAGCTGTCTGTCCTCCGGTAACACTTAACAGTCGCTCCCTGTGAGTTCACGTCTCCTTGTTGCCTCAAAATGGTCAGTGAACGAACATTCCTCATTTCCTCAACCCTCATTCTTGCAACACGCTCAATTCGATGGGCAGAACGTGGTGTTTTCTCATTTTAATTAACATGTACATGTTTCAGTTTTAGGGACTTTACTGTTTTTTCCGCCATGTTAGCCAGTCAGTAGCCACCTCCCGCGAGCACCCCCTTGGCTATGGAAGGTCAGTTGGGCTCCGTTCACAAGTTCTTCTGTTTCCTATGCAGATACCGAGTTTTGATGATTGGAGATGAAAAAGACCAAGTCAGGAAAGAGGATGAACTTAATAGGCAAGTACTGACGGACCCAGTGCCTTTCCTAGGCCGCTTGACTGGGTTGTCCGCAGCCTAGCACAGGATCATCTAGGGCCGAATCTAGCCTGGTGCCGGTTTCTGGAAATAAAGTGTCATTGGAACACAGCCACACCCATTGCACGTGTAGTCTGCACTGCTTTCACGCTCTCACGGCAGGGTTGAGTGGCTGCAACAGAGACCGCTGGGCCCAAAGAGACTAAATTATTTATTATTAGGCCCTGTGCGGGGAGAGGCCCCTCACCCCGCCTGTCACTGGCCCAGCCTGAGGACGGGTTGGGGAAGGGGTTTGAACTCCTAGCCCAAGAACTTCCCAAGCAAAAACTCCCTTGGGACTTCCCTGGTGGTCCAGAGGTTAAGACTTCGCACCGCCACTGCAGGGGGGCGCCGGTTTGACCCCTGGTGGGGAAACTAAGATCCGACACGCTGCGCAGCACGGCGAAAAGTAAAAAAAAAAAAAAGAAAGAAGCCTCAGCCTTTTCTTTCCATCTTGGATAATCAGTATTCAATTTGGTTTTTAGCTCTGTATTCAATGAAAAGCCTATTCTCGTTGGAGAAACAGTTGTTTAAAATTAGACAAAAAGAAAATCTAAGCACTAACCACACGTGTTGTCATGAAAACCCGTTTCCAGGTTATGTCACCCCTTGCCCACCAGACTGAAACTTTTTCCCTGTGAAAATGGACCAATCAGTAAGGCATAAAAACCATCATTTCTTTTGTTTTGGTTTATGACTAGTTTGGACATTCGTATCACTTTTGTGAGATTCAAAACTTTTTTGAGACCGAATCTACCCAAGATGAGCGGTGCCCTGCGGCCTGTGGGCTCACGTGGCCCTGTTGCCTCGTCTCTTTCAGCGTGGATGACATCCACTTCCTGGTGCTCCAGAACCTGATCCAGAGCACACTGGCCCTCTCAGACAGCCAGATGGAGATCTACCAGTCATTTCAGGTGGGTGTCGGGGACGCAACGTCAGCTTCACAGCAGTGCTCTGGAACTCGGGGCCCTTCCCAGGCCGGGCCGTGTGAGGTTTCCACCCCTTCACTTCACTGCAGGGCCTCAGAGGACCTGATTGCCCCTGGGACTCTAGCCCTCACTCCGTTCATCTTTTTTTTTCTTCTTTTTTTTTTTGGCCACTCCCGAGCTTGTGCTTCCCTTGTTTCTAATGATCGCAAAAGTGTGTTCCAAGTAGAGCCTGCCTACTTTTGTATTTAGTCTCTAAACCCAAAACTCAGCTCTTCAAGCCAGTTTGGAACATGAGGGGGAAAAAAATAAGAAAACGAAAGGCTGGTGTTATTTCTCATCCCACTGATCTGTTTAGACGGGTGCTGTCCCAAACTTGTGGGGATGCTTCTGAGTCAACTGGAGAGCTCTTGTGGCACGTGGGCCCCAGGCCCCGCCCCGCCCCCGACAGTCTGCAGTCAGGAGTGGAGGGGGCAGGACCCTGACGAGCTCTCCTGCCCAGCCGGGGTTAGAGCTAGCAGGACCTCGGGGGTCGGTCCAACCCCCATCACACGAGAAAGCCCAGCCCCCAAGTTACGGCAAGAGCCTGGTCCCTGTGTCCCAGCCAGGGCCGTGGCCTCACGTTTCCTTCCTCTAGCTCCATTTCCAGTTTGGGTCTGAGCGGTAGGGATGGTGCCAAGGGGCTGTCACTCTCGCTGACCACCCAGGGTGTGGTAAGTCGCATGAGAGAGAGCGCCTGAGCCCAAGGAGGACATGGGGCCCTGCTTCAGCGACCCCTTCCCCTTGGCAGCAGGGAGTGGGAGGTCATTAGGGATGAAGTCGGGGAATTCCCTGGTGGTCCAGTGGTTAGGAGTCCACGCTTTCACTACCAAGGGCCCGGGTTCCATCCCTGGTCAGGGAACTAAAATCTCACAAGCCATGTGGTGTGCCCCCCCCCCCCCCCCCCCCCCCCCCAAAAAAGAAAAGGGATGAGGTCAGAGGCCACCCGGGATCCTACCAGGCTCCCTGCAGCCCCGAGCTTCTGGGAAGTGTGCTGCAGGAAGGTGGACGTCACAGGCACCCCAGATGGCGGTAGTTCACTGTGTCTGTGACAGCCCAGCCTCTTGGGAGTCTTGACGGGCTGTGCCACATCCCCCGCTCACTGTGTGTGGTCTGTGCGCCCTGTTCCGCGCCGGCGGCCGTCTGGGGAGTGCGCCCATCCTCGTCTTCACGTGGAAGAGACAAGCAGAAGGTGTAGGTGTTTCACAGGAAGCTGGATTCAGCTTCCACTTCTGCTTGGGGGGAAGCAGTGATGACCTGACGGCTGCGTCCTGCTTCTTCCCTCCGCCCCGCTCAGTCTTTCCCCATCAGCCTGCTAGTCCGTGCACCAGGACGCACGTAGAGTTGGTACCTGGAGAAATCGAGGGCACTGTGCGCACCTCGGACTGACAGGACCCAGTATGTGCCCAGACCCCACTCTGTCTCCGGGAGAGCCACCCCATGCTGCCCCAGCACCCCAACTGACCACCACTTGACTCCCAATCCCCTGGCCACTGGCTCGAGGATGAGACCTCGTCTTCTCCCTGGTCCCGCCCCTCCCAGCAGTGTGGCCTCGGAAGATCCCTCGAAGCCGGTGAGCCTCAGTCTCCTGTCACCCTCGGGTCCCGGGGTCAGTGCAGCAGAGAACTTTCTAAGCCAGGATTCTCAGACCATGCCTGCAGGTTTTCTTGGCCAGTGCTTTGAACTTTCCTGGAGGCTGGTGTGTACTCGACATTTGCTGTCAATTGACTGAACCAGCGCTGTTCGGAAAACTGGAGTGACGGGACTGCCGGTCCCGCAGTCCTCTGAGCTGCTGCCCCTCTGGGCGGGATCCACATCTGCGAGCCAGGGAGCCATGGCGGCGTGGCCCACGGGGGGAGCCTCAGCACCCAGGACCCAACACCGCCCTCCATTTTGCCCCATGCTGGGTGCCAGGTGCCTGCTGGGGCAGCAGTACGAGTCGAGTCTGTGTTCTTCTGGAAGAGAGTGACAGTGAATAAACAAATGAGATCGTTTCAGGTAGACACAGTTACTACGGAGAAAAGGAAACAGGTTAATGTAATTGAGTTGACAGCAGAGGAGCAGGACGGAGGAGGATTTGGCCTTTGAGGGGAAGTGTGTGAGCTGAGAGCTGAATGTTAGGAAGTCAGCCACGTAGAGACTGGGGGAGTGTGCTGTCCGAGAAATGGGAGCGGGAAGCGCAAAGGCCCCGAGGCGGCAGTGCCTTGGCTTGTTCAAGAAGCGTAAGGAAGCCGGTGAGGCTGGAGGGTGGTAAGCAAGGGCTGCACTTACTGTAGGAGTCAAGGCCAGGGTGGTGGACCGGGTCCCACTCACGGGGGTCTCGTCAAGCCTAGTGAGGACTGAGAGTTCCCCCTGCAGACAGATGCCATCGGGGCTTCGAGGCAGGGAAGGAACGTGTGGTCTGATTTAGGCATCAAAGGGCTACTTTGGCTGCTGTGCAGAGTGGTCGGGCTGGGGGCAGGGGGCCACGGGGAGAAACGATGGTGGCATGGCCCAGATGGTGGCAGTGTAGATGGCACAGACCAGATGTGTCTGGGAACATATTTTGGGGGTAGAGCCCAGCAGACATGCTGATGGGTTAGGTCGTGGTAAGGGATACAGTGGTATCAGAGATGATTCTGCGTCAGCTCCCAGCGTCTTTGCAGCCAGAGAAATAGGCATCCGCCTTGCCCTGCAGTTGCCTGTTCTCTGTACTCTCTGAGGTGACGTGAAGGTGGGTGCAGGCCGACCGTCGGGATGTGGGCTTCCTCCGGGCTCTCCCCCACCGCCAACCGCTTCCTCCATCAGTGATCAGCTGTGGCTTCTGTGCATCCACATCTGGGTCTTCCCCCTGCCGGCTGGGGAGCCCTGTTCACCACGGCCTGCTGTGTTACAGACGTTCCGCCTCTACCGGGAGTACAAGGACCACATCCTGGTGAAGGCCTTCGTGGAGTACCAGAAGAGGAGCTTGGTCAACCGGCGCCGGGTCAACCACACGCTGGGCCCCAAGAAAAACCGCGCTCTGCCCTTCGCGCCCATGTCCTACCAGTTGTCCCAGACCTACCACAGGTGAGCACGGGGAGGGCGGGGCCTGTCTGCGGAGAGGAGCACAGGTGAGCGGAAGTGACGGGCGTCCCTCTTCATCAGAGAGCGGGGCGGCCTGGGCCTCGCGAGACACAGCCTCTGGGACCAAGTTTCTCATCAATGTCTGTCCCCCCTTCTATGGGAATAAGGTTAATGCTTGCCGTATTTTGTGTTGGGGTATTTTACCAATTTTGTAGGTAGTTTGTTTCCCTTTTCCCCATCAAATTGGGGAGTTTCTAATAATTAGACCAGCTAAAAGTGCACCCTCCCGGTTGGGCATAACCTCGGTCCTAATCTTCACGGCTCCGAGCTGTACCAGGCCGCCTGCCTTGCAGGCTCACACACTTCATTTGGAAGCCATCATGTACTTTTTGGGTTTTTTTAAGTTGCTCTTTTTATATATATAAAAATTTATTTATTTATTTATTTATTTATTTTGGGCTGCGTTGGGTCTTTGTTGCTGCGTGTGGGCTTCTCATTGCGGTGGCTTCTCTTGCTGGGGAGCACGGGCTCTAGGCACGTGGGCTTCAGTAGTTGTGGCACGCGGGCTCAGTAGTTGTGGCTTGCGGGCTCTAGAGCGCAGGGTTGGTAGTTGTGGCGCACGGGCTTAGTTGCTCCTTGGCATGTGGGAGCTTCCTGGGCCAGGGCTCGAACCCGTGTCCCCTGCATTGGCAGGCGGATTCTTAACCACTGTGCCACCGGGGAAACCCCATCATGTACTTTTTAGACCCAGTTTGCGGCACGTCAGCAAAAGGTTGTTACAGGGTCTGGACAGAGGCAAGGGCTTGACTGCAGGCTCCGAGTGGAGACTGTGAGATCGAACACACGCATGTCCCCTCCCCTCTGTAGGGGTTCAGGGCTTGCCTTGTGTAAAGATGATTACAAAAAGCACGTTCATCTCCCCCAATCTGGTACCGCGAGGCCTAGGGTTTGGGGTTAGATGAAAAGGTGCAGCATCTTCATCTGAGATGGAAAACAGGGCTTCCAGGGAGAAGCCGGTGTGTTTAGTGTTGACGGCAAGATTTGAAGTGCCCTCAGCCCATCCGCACTAAGGCCTCCAGCACCCTGTCCTCAGAAAGGCCCTTCCCTTTTCTTTCTGCGTAGGATTTTCACGTGGCGATTTCCGAGTACCATCTGCACGGAATCATTCCAGTTCTTCGACAGAATCCGGGCTGCCGGCAAGTTGGACCAGCCTGATAATTTTTCCTTCAAAGACCAGGATAATAACGACTCCACGAGCGACCTGGTGGCATTTTCTTTGGACGGCCCTGGAGGACACTGTGTGGCCGTCCTGACCCTTTTCTCTTTGGGCCTTGTTTCCATGGACGTCAGGATCCCAGAGCAGATCGTTGTGGTGGACAGTTCCATGGTGGAGAACGAGGTCATTAAGAGGTAAGAGCCAGGGCAGCCGCTGGGCTGCTGCTCCGAGCACCGTCGGGGGCTTTGGGCACCATCACTTCCTCTCAGGCTGTGGCATCTGCAATTTTATTTCCTCAGTCATCTGGTTTTTATTTTCAACGAACACGTGCTGCGTTTCTCTGCGTTGCGCTTGGCATTGTGTGGGTATTTGCCGTACAAAGACAGCAGGGCCTCGGCAGTGCCTTCCGGGAGCTCCCGGGTCGGGGCCTCACGGATCCGTGAACCAGGGATTCCAGTACGGTGTCCAGTGCAGCACCTTCTGCTGGTGCCTCTGGGCGCCGGGGGAGCCAGAGGAGGGGGTGACTGGGCCACACCAAAGAGAAGGACCCAGAACAGTGTGGCACGGAGGGTGGGGTAGGCAGAGCAGGGGGGGGTCGTTAAAGGTTCCTTGAGGCTGTAACAGCTGAATTGGGATTTAATGGAAAAGCAGGCATTTTTGGACAGAGACTAGGAAGCGTTTCCAGGCCGAAGGGACAGCCCTTGGAGAGACACAGGTATAGGGACGTGGGGTGCGGGGTGGGTATGGAAGGTGGACGAGGGAGATGAATCTGGAGCGCAGTCTGTGCTAACCTGACCTCACAGCCGGATGCCAGGGCTGTGTCTGTGGTCGGAGCACCGCTCTCTGAGGGGGCGGCCAGACCAGCAGAAGACTTGGCTGGGCTCCGTCGTCCAGGTCCGTTTTCCGCTCCTAGCCTGGGAAAGGACGGCGCCTTGGAAGAGGACGAGGATGAAGAGGAAGACCTGGACGAAGGCTCGGGGGCCAAGCGCCGGAGCATCGAGGTGAAAGCCCGCCAGGCCTCCCACACCAACTACCTGCTGATGAAGGGCTGCTGCGCCCCCGGCATCGTCAGCAACCGCAACCTCAACCCCAGCGACAGCATCGTGGTGAACTCCTGCCGGGTCAAGCTCCGGCTGCGCTGCACCCCGAAGCCCACCGGGCTCGGAGCCGCTGGTGAGTGCCCCCGGCTGCCCCACGGCCCAGACCTGGGGCTCATGGCCAGGCTCCCAAGGCCGCGTGCAGCGGCCATCACTGACTGAGCCAAAGCGGAAGGCAAAGGGAAGGCCTGCTGTCCGCAGCAGCCGGCGCAGGGGGCGCGTCCTGAGCTGCCTGCTTGGGGAGCCCTGGGCTGTGCCCGCTGTGCGGTTAGCGCTCACCATGGTCTCTTTGCCCGAGTGTTGTCTTTTGACCTCTTGCTGTGAAAGATGAGTACTCTGCTTATATTCGTTCTCTCTCATCTCCTTTACTTCCAATTTTTACACTTTTCTGAGTTCTTCTGTTGATTGCCTTTGAGACGATGATGACTTGCTTAAACCTCCATTCCCTGCACCCTTAATTTCTGGCAGTCTCTCCTTCCTCCACGTAAAATGAGAATATCAGGGCCTCGTCCCTGCACTTCTCTTCCCCCTTCCTACCCCTTTCCTGCTCTGTCTGACTTGCCTTTATTTTCACGTGTTGAGGTGTTTACCTTCACAACCACAGTCAGTATTCTGTGCTGTGTCAGGAGCGCTTGGCCCAGGCAAAAATGTGATGACCTGTAGCCTGTGGTCTGAGCAGAGACACCTTGTACAGGAAGCACCAGAAACCAGCCGTGGCTGGTGTGAACAAAAGTCGGGACTCATGGAGGGGTCCCGGCGTATCTAACGGGGTCTGCGAGCCGTGGACATGAGAGCATCAGGAAGGGTGGGGCCCGGGCAGCCTGAGTGGAGGGCCACCCCGCTCCCTCCAGAGCTCTAGGGTTCTGGCTCTCAGACCCCAGCCCCACCTTTGAGCCCTTCCCTGTGAGTCTTGAACAAGAGAATCATACTGGCTCTGGGGATTGAGCGGGCTGCAGTCAAGGGCCCAGGGCGGCATGTATCAGGAACCCAACTGCCAGGGGCCCAACCGTGTCCACCCAGAAGACAACCCCTGGACATTTGGGGGAGCAGTGAGGCGGTGTTGGAGCATGACCTGCCTCGGCATCGCTTGTACACTGGTCTGGTGGGGGAGGGGCTTCTCAGGACTGATTCTGGTCCTCCTGGTCTCCACAGTCACTTCTCTGGAAGAGCTGATGGTGGGAACCTCCTGCCTCCCTGACACATTCACCAGGCTGATAAACAGCCAGGAGGACACCTGCAGCTTGGAAGAGTTCGCCCACCAGCTGGCGCTATCTGGGTACAAACCCGGAGACGTGTCCGCCGCCCTGGAAGTCCAGGGGGCCATCGCAGCGGCCGGTTGCTTTGGGGTGGACAGGGTGGAGTTGAGCCGAAGGTTCTCCGCCTTGGCGAGGACAGATGGGGAGCGCTCCCGGACCTTCGCAGACTACGTCCAGGTGAGCAGTACTCTCAGGCAGCCTGTGGTAGCCAAACCAGAAGTAGCAACTCACGGGCCAGACGCACGCTGCGGGTGGGCTTGGCTTGGGGCATGTAGTGGAATTTTTTCAAAAGCTGGATTCGTTGTCAACATTGAAGACAGGAGATCTAGCCTGAAATTTTGCCAGCTTCTCCTGAACTTTAGAAGGTCTGGCCACTCTGGGCCCTGTTTCTTCAGCACAGCTGGCCGGAGCCCCCCCAAGCCATGGGCCTTGTCCTCCCCAGCTCTCTGCTGTCTCCAGGTACCCTGCACCTGGTCCACAGTACTCACCACTTTGTTAGTGCAAGTCCGCGTGCCTGACGCGCAATGAGGCCCAACAAGCCGAAACGTCGGAGTTTGGAGGGGAGAAAGGTTTACTGCAGGGCCCTGCAAGGAGACAGGTGGCTCATGCCCCAGAAAGCCCCGAGCTCTCTGAAAGGTTTTAGCAAAGCATTTTTAAAGGCCAGGTGAGGGAGAGGGGTCTCAGGGTTCGTGATCAGCTCGTGTACAGTTCTCTGATTGGCTGATGGTGAGGGAACAGGGTGGTGTCACAGGGGTTAGTTAACATTGTCAGTCCTTAGGTGCCAGTAGGTCTGGGGACTGCAAATTTAAATTTCTTCCATTTGATGGGGTGGGGGGCGGGGGGTCGCCTCTGTAAAACAGTTCAGGAAAGTGCACCAGGTACTGTTACCTGGGTACTTCAGAGAGGAGCTAAAGCAGAGGGTGTGGGGGAAAGGCCTGCCCCGCAAAGGCCCCGTAGGGTCCTGCTTGGTTACAGCTTTCCCTGCCCGGACCCATTTTCATCAGTGACCCTTGAACCCAAAGAATGTGAGAAGAGTTGGACCTTTTAGATCAAGTGCCCCGGGACCTGGCTTGCCCTCTCGCGTGTCAGTTGTCATCGATGTTGTGTGTTACTGATGTTGCGAGGTGCCTGCCTTGCTGTGTGTTCTTGGGGCAGCGGGGAGGGGGTGGAAGTCGATACTTGTCATTATCAAAGGAGTTCTTACCCATACAGGAAATACAAGAGGGCTGTTGAGTACCTTTCACTTGGTGTTGGATTGTTCTTAAAACTTATGGTGCCTCTGGGGCCCTGGGAGGGAGGGTGAGGATTTTCCCCAGGCCCCGGTGCTGGAGCCCAGGCAGCGGATCCCACTGACTGCCGAGAGGCGAGGGGCAGGCAGCTCCCTCTGTTCCCTGGTGTCCAGCACAGGGCCCTAGTGGCGCATGCGCAGCTAACCCTCCCCAGACCCGCTTGATGTGGGTGTGAGTCCTGCGTCCAGGCTGTGAACAGGGGCAAACTCCTTGAATCTTGACTTGTGGGATTTTTAATAAAAAAGAAAAAGATGTTGGTGAATCCCTGTGTGCTGCCCAGAGTTGGTGCAGCTCGTAGATAAGAACAAGGACGTGGGAAGAGGGCATGCGTGGTGAACGAGGGAAGGAGTCACTGTCCTTCACTTGGGAATAATTATGGCTTTTGCAGAAGAACTTGGTAACCCTCGGGGTGTTAAGTCTAGGAGGAGCTGGCCAGGCAGAAGGAGACTTGTAAGGTCACATCAGCTTTGAGGGCGCAGGCGGAGCCACCTGTCCTGAAGGAGCTGGGCTGGCCACTTGCTCAGAACGCTTAAACACCTCAGGCAGGGGAAGGGGGACCCCAATGACTCTGGGGATCCCTACAGACGCCGTGTGTCTCCTGCTTTTCCTAGGACCTCTTAGAGCAACAGCAGGTACTGGAAGTCGGCGGCAACACCGCTCGCCTGGTGTCCGTGGCCTCTGCCGAGCCCTGGCTCCTGCACTCAGTGCGGCTAAAAGACAAAGAGGAGGGCACTGACCCTCAAAGAGAAGATCCCCAGGCCAGACCCCCCGAGGGGCCTTCCAGCGAGGACGACCCCTCTGAGAGGCAGGCACCACCTTCTCAGGGCCCCCTGAACGCCAAGAGGCGTGCCAGCTGGGCCAGTGCAGATGTGGACAGCCAGGGAGGGGGAACCGACCCCGAGAGTGCCCCGGAGCCCCCCACAAAGAGGCCCACACTCCAGGACGTGCGTTTGGCCCCCAGCCTGGGGCCCAGAGCAGAAGAAGAACCAGAAACCCAGGTGCCTGCCCTGCCCACAGCTCCTGAGGACACAGGCGTGAGGGAGCCTCCCCCCAGAGCATCGGAAGCCAGGCAGGAGGACCAAGAGGGTGTCGGGGTACCCAGCTCCCCAGGCCGAGAGCAGCTGAGCTGTCAGGCCCAGCCTCCGGAGGGCCCTGAAGACCCCAGAGGTACCAAACCCTGTCCCGCACACCACCTTCCCCCCCCCCCCCCCCGCCCATTCTCTGTCACGGGGCCCGATGGGCCGGGAACCTGCTGCAGCCACAAAAGGGGCCTTTACATCAGCTTTTCACGGCCTCGACTTCGAGGGGGAAGCTCTTGCCTATTGACACTCATATTTCCACTAGAGGGCAGAGGCCTTAGATGCTCCTAAGCCGACCTGTGAATCATGAGGACAGGGCGCTCTCTTGGTTCTGGAAAGAGGTGTTTCCTGAAGCATCCCTGTCAGGAAGCAGAAAGGGGAAGGCTCTGGCCTCCCCAGGGGCCTGGCAGGTGCCCCGTTTTCCTCTCCCATGCTATAATCCTCTGGGATGTCTTTGCCCAAGGGTTTCACACCCCCAGCTCTGCAGTCAGGGCTTCAGGCGCTCGCCGCTGCCCGGGGCGGGGCGTCCTGGGGCCCTGAGCACAGCTGCACACTTGCACCCTGCCACCTGTCCCGTGTTGTCCTGGGCATGCAGGCTTTGCCCGCCACGCCCCGCCACCCCGGGGTGAAGGCTCTGAGGAGCGGGATTGCTGTTGCTTTGTTCACTGCTTTATCCCCAGACCCAGAAGGACTTGCGGGATGAATGAAGGAGGGAGAGATGGGCCTCACCTTCTTCAGTCTCCCACACCCTTTCTCTCTTGTCAGGTTTGGCGGACGGTTCTGCGGCCGGGGGCCTCTCCCAGGCAGCGTGGGAAAGGTGAGTGTGCTTCGGACTCAGGTGGCCTGGGCCGGGGGGGAGCGGTGAGGGCCTTGGGGGTTGTCCCCAGGGTCCAAGATCAGTTATTACGTGAAGGTCTTTCACAGAGATCTGTGTAGCACAGGGGTCCGGGACACGGGAGGGACTGTTGGTCCTGCTCCCTGGGGGGCCAGGCAGGTGCTCCTTGCACGTGGTGGACGAGGGCCCAGCAGTGCTGACTGCTGTAGCGCCCGGTCCGTCGGGAACAGTGGGTGTCACAAAAGCCTTTCTGGCGAGGGGGCGCCTGCCCCAGTGTGTACATCACCCTCAGGTTGGCGGGGCCGTGCTCTCCCAGCTTAGATGTCGCCCCCCGCCAGGGCCCAGTCATGCAGTCAGAGCCAAGTGTCCAGCTACCCTGGGGCTTGTCTCACGCCAGGACCCTGTGTGTCAGACCAGTCACTGGTTAAGCTTTTAGCAGAAACCTTCTAAGGAAAGTGTGTCTGGAACCCCCATATACAGCACAGAAGTAGAACTTTTGAGT
The DNA here is from genome assembly GCF_005190385.1 of Monodon monoceros. Taxonomy (NCBI): domain Eukaryota; kingdom Metazoa; phylum Chordata; class Mammalia; order Artiodactyla; family Monodontidae; genus Monodon; species Monodon monoceros. Next base: position 69,198,912 of record NW_021703769.1, on the reverse strand, counting down.
ACAGACCTGAGAACTTGGTCAGAAGGCGAGGCAGCCAGTGGCCTGGGTCCCGGATGGAGCTGGTAAATCCAGAGGTCCTAGCACTTCCCCCGCCCCCATCCCCCTGCCCCCGCCAGTGTGCGGTGATGTGGGTCCGGCGCTCGTGGGCCGTGGGGCTGGGACCCTGTCTGTCCAGATGGGGGAGGGGGAGGTGGAAGAGCAAGAGGGAGACGGTCCCCAGCCCTGAGCCCCAGGCCAGGCGCCGGACCTCGCTGAGCATTGGGGTCCCATGGAGCTGGGACCATGCGAGCCTGACGCCCATGTGCCCACCCCGCAGGGACTGTGAGAGCATCCGCTTCATCGGGCGCCCGTGGCGCATCGTGGACGGCCGCCTGAACACGCCTGTGATCAAGGGCATGATGGAGGGCATGCTGCACCACATCATGACCAGGCCCGGCGTGCCCGAGAGCTGCCTGCTACAGCACTACGAGGGCGTCCTGCAGCCCCTCGCTGTGCTCGAGCTGCTCCAGGTGTGACTGGGCTCGGGGAGGGTCCTCACTGGGTCCCTGTCCCCCACTGCAGCTCCCTCTTCCTGGGTCTGGGCTTGAGTCTCAGAGGGCCAGGGTTGGTGGGCGCATTGGCTGAGCTCGAGGGTGTGGCCGCCACGTACAGGTTTGGCCCGCGGGGGTGCACTGGTCTCCTGGCAGACAGCCAGGCTCCTCAGAAGAGCCTCGGGCCCCAGGTGTCCCCCGCACTGCTTACTCCCCACCCCCCGTCAGCCCCACTGCCCTCTGAGGCCGCGGCGCTGGCCGAGCCCCATGCCTGCTTCTGTCCTCCTGCCTCTGGCCTCTGTGCCCTTTAGCGCTGCTGGCGCCCAGCCTCCCACATCCCCCACCCCTGCCCTGGGTTCCTGTCCCCAGGCTGTCCCTCACAGCACCCTTTCCCAGCCCCGAGCTGCTGCCCAGGCCTACATGTTGGCGTTCCCGGGGTCTTGCCTCTGACCCTCTCTCTAGACCAGGGCTCAGAGGCTCACAGGCCCACAGGGACAGGTGAGTAGTGAGTGACAAGCCCCCGTGGGTGGCAGGAGAGCTGGAGACGTGCTCGCAGCCTCCTGATGGCCGCCGTGAGCTCCGGCCCTGTGTGCCCTGGGCCTCCAGCTTTTCCACAGAAGTGGAAATGGGAAGTTCAGTGTGAAATTCCCCGCACTTTACAACAGGTCTGGGCCAAACAGAACCCCATCTGGAAGCTGGCCTGCAACCCCTGCTCAACACAGGGCTGCTGTACAGATGCTGGTCACGCGCTTCTCTCTCTTGCCCTGGGCTTTTGCCTAAACCCCCCTGGTCAATCCCTACTCGTCTCTCAAGGCCAGGTTCAGGTGTTTGTTCTGGGAGCAGCTCCGGGCACAGAGGACGTGGTCCTCGAATGCCCCTGTGAACCGGTCTGTCTGTGTCATCTGCAGGGCCTGGAATCCCTCGGCTGCGTTCAGAAGCGCCAGCTGAGAAAGCTCCCGGCCGTCTCGCTCTTCTCTAAGCCGGTGGGCGGAGAGGCAGAGACGCCCCCCAGCCCAGGCGGGAGCCCCATGGTCTTCTACGAGCCCACGCTGGACTGCACGCTCCGCCTGGGCCGCGCCTTCCCGCACGAGGCCAACTGGAACAAGTGGGTCCACTTCTGAGCCTCCTGTCCCAGCGCCGGCCCTGAGGAGAGGATGTTCTCTCCTGGGGGTCCCACGTGTGCGGTACAGCCTGGCGAGGTCAGGGCACGGGGGGGCCCTGCGTCCTGCCTGCTGCACGGGGACACTGTGTGCCCAGCCTGCGGCCCCGCCTGTAGTTCCTGGCCTGGAACTCTGGAAGGAAGCCTGCCCGCCCGCCTGCTCCCAGGCCCTTCCGGGGCTGCCCCGAGGACTGTGCTTCGTCAGCCCGGGGCCTGGGGGAGAGCTTGGAGACACTGGTCCCGCCTGCTCTCCTCCTCGTGTTCCCGATCTCTCTGGAACCTGGGTTGTGGGGAGCGTCCTCCAAGGGCTTCCGAGGCGAGGCTGCCCAGGCCCCGAGCCTTCTGTACGGACATCCACTGGCCAGTGAGGGGTCAGGAGCTGGGGGCCGTGGGGGTCTGCCCCATCCACGCAGACCTCGCGTTCCAGATTCCAGCCACCCCGCCGCGGAGGACTCTCCCTGCTCCCTGGAAAGCCCTTGTGGCCTGAGGGGCAGGGCCTCTTGGGGCCGTGTCACGGAGCGGGGCTGGGTGCCCCACTGCCGAGGGCCCGGCATAGACTTGCTCCTCTCCAGGCAGCACCCCTGACCCCTGGGCTGGGGCTTAGCCTGCGACCCGCCTGCAGGCCTCCTGCCACCTAGGAACGGGGAGTCCCGGCAGGTTTGGGGTTTGTTTTGTTCTTTCAACCTGTTATTAAGAAAAAAAAAATCCCCTGGCATGTATTTATATATTTTTTAATTAAAGCGAAGTAAAATGCAATTTGTTGTGTGTGTTATCTAAAGAATCTTTGATCCCCTGGGGGCTCCTTGTTTTTCAACCTCGGAACAGCCGGGAATAAGATGTTGCCTGTAAAACCGAAGAGTCGGGGTGCTGGGCGCAGCCTGACCGCCTGCGGCTGCCTTGGAAGTCCATCCTCCCACCCAGCTGGGCCCGTGCCTGTCCCTTGACAGGCGTCCGGCAGCACCCAATCCAGGGCAGGCCTGCCGGCCAATCGTGGCCCCAAATGCCAGCAGGCCGCAGAGGTCTCAGGCCTGGGGCGTGGATTTGGCCCGTGGCTGTTCTCTTTTAGCCCATATTTCTTTTTCTGTTGTTTTTTTAGTTTCCAACATTTTTTTAAAATTGGAGTTTCCACATTTTGTACAAATCCAGATCTCTGTCTTCTCTTGAAAGATGAGAAACCTGGTAACACTGCCTGTGACGGTCACACGTACGGGACCTGCCCCCCTAGTCACCACCGCTGCACCCCCAGGCCCAGTCTCAGGCCCATTGCAGCTCGTCTCACAGCCTGCAGCTTCTGACCTGGCCCAGCTAGCGGCCCTGTGTTTCCATCCTCCCTCTGCCAGGCGCCTGGTCCCCGGGCCAGACTCCAGAGTGACGGGGCGGTGGGCAGGGGAGCGGGGCATGAGGTCTAGGGTCTTGAGGGTGAACCCCCCTAGCACAGCCAAGACCTGGCCAAGTCTTAGCATCATTTTTACTCAAGTGTGGAAAACTAGCATTTGGGGGGATTTTCTGAGATCAAGTAGAACAGTGGATGTGATCTGCTTTGTAAACACGTGCTGATTTTGTGGGAGTGCGTTGTGTGGCAGGAGCAAGGTAAGGTTGGTGTTTTAATTGAAGGATAGCTGATTGACAGTGCTGTGCCGATCTCTGCTGTACAGCAAAGTGTCTCAGTTACACACATAGAGACGTTCTTTTTCTTATATTTTTTCCATTAAAGTTTATCCCAGGAGATTGGCTAGGGTTCCCTATGCTTTGTAGTAGGACTTTGTTTTGGGGATCCATTCTTTTTTTTTTTTTTGGTATGTGGGCCTCTCACTGTTGTGGCCTCTCCCATTGCGTAGCACAGGCTCCGGACGCGCAGGCCCGGCGGCCATGGCTCACGGGCCCAGCCGCCCCGCGACACGTGGGATCCTCCCAGACCGGGGCACGAACCCGCGTGCCCTGCTTCGGCAGGCGGCAGGCAGACCCTCAGCCACTGCGCCACCAAGGAAGCCCTGGGATCCATTCTTGATGTTCACGTCTCAGGGCCTTGGTTTTCTCATCTGAGAAATGGGGATGGAATATCCCCCTCACAGGAGGGCCAGAGGAGTTGAAGAACACCAAGGGCAAGCACAGCTCAGCCAAGTCTGTTTCCTCTCCTGTTCCCCCAGTCGAGGGACAGTTTGGGCATGTGTATGGGAGATGGGACATAGGGATGTGGGGTCAGCTCTTGATGCTGAAATCTCAGCCTCTGTGCACAGGTGCCAAATTGAATCTCGGAAACAGAGATTTGGGGGAAGCAGAAAAGAATAGCTTTATTGCTTTGCCAGGCAAAGGGGGACACAGCAGGCTCCCTCCCTGAAAAACTGTATCATGTCCCAACCCGGGAGGATTTGATGAGTTTTATCAATGTTTCAAGGGTGGGGTTGCTGTTAAGATTAGGGTGTGTGCAGGGCTTGCACTCCTCTGATCTGGTCTCGGGTAATCTTGTTGATGAGCTTCTCTGGTATGAAAAATGCTGACATCTTCCATTTGTTGGGTTTTAATTCTATAATAAATAGCTTAAAGACACTGATATGTGTATCCCCTGAGGTGGAACCAGGACCCTGCCCCCAGGCTGCACTATTGTTTCTTGGCTGCCCCTCCCTTGTCTTTGCATCCCTTTCCTTCCCGGATTAGTGACTGTTCCAATCTGCCCTTTGGAACTCAGGGAAGGTCATGGAGGCTGGAGTCTGTTCCCTACAAGAAATGGGGGACAGGGGACTTCCCTGGTGGTCCAGTGATTAAGACTCCGTCCTTCCCCTGCAGGGGGTGCGTGTTCAATCCCTGGTCGGGGAACTAAGATCCCACATGCCGCGGGGTGCAGCCAAAAAAATAAAGAAAAAAGAAAAAAAAAAGCAGGGGACAGAAAAGCTTCCGTGCCCAGGAGCCCCACAGGGTCCTGCTCGGTTTCATTACTCCTTTTTACTTACATAAACCATGAGTCAATCCATTCTCTTTAAACACTTAAAACATTACAGATATGATTTAAGCCTCCAGGCTGCTTTCTCCTTCAGGCCTTTTCTCTTCATTTACATACCTTTTACGCTCCCCTACCCCCGAGAAAACATAGACGTGTGTGATGACACTTTACATAGTGACACCGCTCCGGCTGTTCACCCTGCAGTGTCCCTGGCTCATCTGTATCCGCACGTAGAGAGCTACACGCTATGTAATCGCTATGGTAGGAGCCCTGGCACTGAGGTCCTGATTTTATTCCCTCTTCACTGAAATTGCTTCCCGGTTTCCCCCACTGAGCATCCTCTCGGCTGCCTTCTCAGGATCCGCCTCCCTTCTTCCTGGAGCTCAATCAGATCTCGTTCAGTCTGCTGCTGCCGCCAGCCTCCTCCCACGTCCCCTCCCTTCCCTTGCAGCCTCCTTTCGCCCAGGGCCGCCCAGGACCTTGGGCTGAGTGTGAGCTCTGTCCCCTGACTACCTGACCACCCATCCTTCCCTTGGGCCCTTGACCCACTTATGCCGGGGACTTTCCAGATGTGCATGTGCATATATGTGTTGTGTGTGTGAAGTGTGTGTGTATGTGTGTACATGTACGTGTGTGTGTGTACACACACATGTGATCTCCCTGCTTAGTGTGGTCACACTGCCCACTGCCCACTGCCCAATGCGGGTCCACCCACCCAAGGAGTAGAATTCAGCCCTTGTTGAATTTTAAAAAGAACCTACTAAAAATAATTAATTAAAAAGAACATACTGGTTGCCAAAGGGGAGAAGGAGAGGGGGAGGGACAAATTGGGAGGTTAGGATTAACAGATACAAACAACTGTACATAGGTGAGCAGCAGCAAGGGTTTACTGTGTAGCATAGGGAATTATACTCAATATCTTGTAATGACCTATACGGAATATGGAAAGAAAAATAAAGACACGCAAAAACCCCAAAAAACGAATCACTAGGCTATACGCTTGAAACTAACACAATATTGTAAACCAGCTATACTTCAATTTACAAAAAAGAACCTACCCGTTCGCCTTGTGTCCCCACCGCATGGAGTTTCTGTGACAGTTGTGAAGCCACCTGACGGCGCAGGCAGATAGGGGAGCCCCTGGACCGCAGCGCGGGGAGGGCACCGCCTTCAGCCGGCTCCTCAGCCAAGTTCCAGGGGTCACCAGCAGGTGGCAGCAGCAGCCCAACATCTCCGTTTCCTGCTGGTTCATCTGGGTCTCCAGATGTCTGTAGCTCGCTGCCTATCCACGTTTAAGGTTGAGATCAACAAAAGCTGGCTGGGGTAGGGGGGACTTGGCCACAAAGATGATGATAAAGTGACAACATTTTCAGAGCACTTGCAATGTGCCACGCTGCTCTCCACACTTCACACATATTAACTCTTGGTCTCACAACAGCCCTAAGTATGTCCAATTAATACACCCATTTCATGTATGAGGAAACCAAGGCACAGGAAGTAAAATAATTTCTGCAGGTTGGAAGCTAGTAAGTGGATCTGCTGGCTTCCCAACTCAGGCCGTCCAGCCTCAAAGCCCTCCCCCTTGACAGTTCTTTCTAGGGATGGGGTTTGCTTTGGGATGGGCAGCCAGCATGATGCTGAGAGACCCACAAAATGGCAGAATGCAAAATTTCTTTTCTGGGAACATCACTTTTTAAGAGGAGACCCCTCACGCCTGTTGCCACTATAGATGAAGGAAGATCCCCAGCTGCCCCACAGTGTGAGCAGCAGGGTGGGGGGGACGGGGGTGTCTCTTGCTCCATTCACAGACTTCAAGGAGGCCCCTATTTTCACTTTCATGTCCCATTCTGGGCCATTTCCAAGTCCAAGGGCAAGTGGGTCCCTCCTGGTTTCAGTCCCCTCCCTCCCCTCTGCCCACTTCTTTGTCAGTCACAACTCTGCCTTTGACTGATTCATTCATTCTTTCTTTCAGTATTTGTTGAGCACCTGCTATGTGCCAGGCACTATGCTAGGCTCTGAGACTGAGTAGTGGATAAAACAGACAAAATCCCTGTGCTAGTGGGACAGACAGTAAATATGATAAGCAAGTGAAAGACATATGTTAAAAGCACAATAAATGTTATGGAAGGGGCTTCCCTGGTGGCGCAGTGGTTGAGAGTCCGCCTGCCGATGCGGGGGACACGGGTTCGTGCCCCGGTCCGGGAAGATCCCACATGCCGTGGAGCGGCTGGGCCCGTGAGCCATGGCCGCTGAGCCTGCGCGTCCGGAGCCTGTGCTCCACAACGGGAGAGGCCGCAACAGTGAGAGGCCCGCGTACCGCGAAAATAAATAAATAAATAAAATAGATTAAAAAATGTTATGGAAAATAATAAAACTAGGTCTGTGGGGTGCTGCTGTTTTGAGTAAGGAGACTAGGGTGGGTCCCACTGCGAAGGTGACGTTTGAGCAAAGACTTGACTCTGCTTGTCTTCCATTCATGTGTTGATGCTTCTTGACTGCAGGTGACCCCCTGTCCCATCCCCTTCATTGTGGAGAGTTTATACGCCTTTCTCCTTTGTTCTTGGTGTCATGATCTCCCCGGAGGGGAAGTACACGCGCTCACTCTGCCATCACCCACGGAAGGCCCGTTCTGGGTTTGGTTTTTGGTTTTTTTCAGCCGTGCAGTGCGGCATATGAGATCTTAGTTCCCTGACCAGGGATCAAGCCCGCACCCACTGCAGTGGAAGCATGGAGTCTTAACCGCTGGACCGCCAGGGAAGTCCCCTGTTCTGGGTTTTGATGGTGCATCTGGAGGGACCACAGTTGGGGTGGGTTGTGACGGGCTATCCTGCATGCAGTGCCAGCAGCAGCCCAGGCAAACCGAGTCCCCAGATGGGTGGGAGGAGGGGGAAGAGGCTCTCCCTCCAACAAGGGGCCGAAAAGGAGCCAAGGATGCAGAGTGGAGAGCATGGACTCCGGGGGACTGGGCGAGTCACTGCCCCTCTGGGCCTCTGTTTCCCCAGCAGTAAAATGAAGGGCTGGGTCCAATTTGCACCCTCTCCCTTCTTCCCAAAGTAGATGGTCCGGGACACCCAGAGAGCATCCGAGGCTGAGACTTTGCAGTAACTGATGGGGAAATGTCTGGAAGCTAGAGTTCTTGGGTTCTTTAAATCCTAGCACAGGGCAATGTCAGCTTCAGGGTATTTCTCTGGGAAGGAGACTGGAGAAGGGCTGGGACCACAGCACTTTCCTCATCTGACCCAGAGGCCAGCTGAAGGTGATGGCAGAGAAGCACATACACATTTAATGTCCCTGTTCTCATCCTCCCTTTTCATCCCCCGAGTCAGCCAAGAGGCTGATTCCTGCCCCACATTACAAAAGAGGAAACTGAGGTTCAGAGACAGCGAGCGACTTGCCCAAGGTCATTCATGATACATGATGGAGCCTGGTCCACAGGTCCCTTTGAATGTGCTCCTTCCTTGGGATGGGAGGACAGTCCTCACTGCAGGGATGAGATGAGAATACTGTCTACTACAAGTGACAAACCCATCTCAAACATGCTTAAGCAAAAAAGGGAAACTTACAGCTCATTGATTCAGTCAGGATAGGCTGGGTTATGCTGTGGTAACAATCAGCCCCCAAATCTTAGCAGATTAGAATAAAAGATTTATTTCTTGCTCACAATATGTGTCCATCACAGGTGAACTAGAAGTTCTGCTCCACATCTCCCCACTCGAGGCCCCGGGCTGAAGGAGAAGCCACCATCTCACACATCACTGGTCACCGTGGCACAGAGGAACACTATGAAGGGCATCACGACTGTCAGTTCAATGCTCTGGTCCAGAGGTGAGACTTACCACTTCTGCTCACCACTCATTGGCCAGTCCTGGTCATGTGGTGCCATCTGACCACAAGACGGGGCAGAAGGCCAAGAGCTGGAAATACTTGGTGAACAGTATGACTTCCATACTCGTGTACCTCAAAAGTCCAGGGGGAATGTAGTTTCAGGCATGGCTGGATCCAGGAGCTTAAGAGGGTATTACCAGGAGTATACGCCCACTTCCCAGCTCTGCTTTCCACTGTGTTGGCCTCACATTAGGTGAGCTGTTTCTTCCTGGTGCCCCCCTCCCCGGTCCCACCACCCAGCAGCTCCAGGCTCAGTCTAGCCCTGCAGCTGAGCAGTCCCAGCAGGAAAAGCGTACCGACCAGCTTGGTCACATGTCTGAGCCTGAACTGGCCCTGAGGCCGGGAGGATAGAATACTCTCTTGGCCAGGCCTGGGTCACTCCCAGAGCTGGGGTCAGCTACCCCAACGACGCTGTGAGGGCAGAAGCACAGGCACTCACAGGTGTTTGCTGAGAGTTTCTTCGCCCCTGACCTAGGTGCCTTCCAGCAGAGCAAGGTGAGGACAGCTGGACTTGGGAACAGGAGCCCAGAGTTCAAATTCTGACTCTGACATTTAATTCAGTGTGTGACCTCAGGCAAGTCAGCGGCCCCTTCTGCACCTTCATTTGTCAGATGGATATCCTGCCCCTCGAGCCTGCAGATGGAAAAGGGCTGGGTCAGGAACGGAATGTGGCATCCTCCTGCCTCTGAAGACAGGGTCATTAGCAATTCTGGCCTGGACTCTGGGTGACAGGGAACTGCCTTCCCCACCCCCATGTGTTCAGGGCTCAGTCACACCTCCAGGCCTTCGCTCAAGCTCTTCCCTCTGCCTGAGTAGCTGGTGTCCCTAACAACTCCTATTCATTTTTCGAAGCCCAGCAAATACCACCTCCTCCCTGAAGCCCCCCAGGGCCTTCCTGCTGCCTGTCTGGGCTCCAACCCGTGGTGTGCCGGGTCTGCCTCATACCAGCTAGGAGAGTTGATTGTAAACATCTCTTCCAACCCCATGTTTAAGGCCATCAAGTTGGTAGCTTGAAATTGACTGTGGTAAAATTGTTCACACCATGGAAATAAGCAAACACTGCAAATCAGGCTTTATTGAGGGCCCACTAGGTGCCTGACGGGGGGTAAAGCAGTGAACAAAAGAGGCAAAGTTGTTGCCTTCATGGAGCTTAGGTTTGATATTTCATCCTTGTCTCTAGCAACTGTTTATCTCCATCCATCTATCCAACTGCTCTTCCTTCAAGCATTTTACCATCCTTTTATCCATCCATCCACCCACCAATGTACCCACTTGTCCATAAATCATCCATCCACCCCGTCCTACTAATCTGGCCTCCCAGGTGGGCCAGTTCCTGTCTCCGTTCTGCACCCACATTTATGAGCTGGGTCCCCTTCAAAGACAGAGCTGGTGAGGAGCCATGTCTGGCCCAGGCCAGAGCCCCATCCCCCCAACCCCCGGCCTGGCAACAGCCAGTGTCCCAGGTGTCCCCTCCCCCTACTCCCTGGCCCAGAGCTGTGTGTGCTGGAGAGAGAGCTGAGCTGCTTCCACGGGGAGCCTGGGGCTCACGGGGTGCCTGGAACCTGTGGCCTCCTTGAGGGTGTGAAAACCACAGCACACCTTGACCCAAGCGTCTCCAGGGTGACGGTGGGGGATGGTGAGGGCTGCTCACACCTGCAGGAGCTGTGGTTTCACACTTGAGCTCCCATCCGAGCCTCACGCCTTGATCCCAGGTTAACAGTCCCACTATTAAGACCATCAATGTTCTAGAACTTTCAGAACCAAAGAATCCTGTGTTCTCTCAGTGACTTCTTCCAACATCCCCTTTTACAGAAGAGTCACAGAGAAACCATCAGCAGGGTCGACAGCTGAGCCCTCCTCCAAAAGCAGAGACAAGCCAGGGCTTCAGGCATCACCTTGCACGCAGCCGGGCCTTTGGGGAGGACCACAGGCCAGGCAGGTCCAGGCTGGGGTAGGGATTCCCCTCAGGGCTCTGAGAGCCCGCGGCTGAATCAGACTCTGCTACTTTAACCCTGCTTCACGGCCTCGAAAAAGCAGCCTCTAAAGGTGAGCACCCTTAGGAGGAAAATGATCTCTTTTCTTTCTTTCTTTTTCTTTTTTCTTTTTTCAAGTATGAGTTGTACGCAACATGCAGCACCAATATCGAGCTCCTGTCCAGAGCTGACGTTCAATAAGGTGCCTTCAAAACGTCACAAAGAAGTATTTTCTTAGCATCTTAAATTCACATTTCAGCAGTTTCTCCGACAAATCATCAAAAAGAACTTGACTTCCTCCAATTCCCCAGGATAAGCAAGGAAGATGCCAGGGGATCAGGACCACCGTGTCATTACTGCCGACTCCGGCCTGCGGCCCTCCCCAGTGTGAGTGCCAAGGGGAGCGTCCTCTCGCTGTATCCCAGCACCTGCACGTACTCAGTAAATGTGCTCAATAAATATTTCTGGGGTGCATAAAGGGAACAACAAAACGGGCAGCAGGAGGCAGAAAAAGAAATCTTGGTTGGTGAGGGGCTGATTCTAAGAAACTAAGCTGATTTTAAACCTGGAATCCCCCAAGTGCCCCTCTGCAGGGTGGGACAGCCCGCAGGTACCTGGGCTGTGTCTGGTTTCTCACTCCCACCCACCTCCAGCACAAGCCTTGGTCCAGAAGGAAGGAAGCTGACGTTTATTGAGAGTCTGGGCTGCACACTGTACATGGGCGACCTCTCCAATTTCTCCCCAGGGTAGGTCAGGCCGCCCCCATTATTAAGACAGGAAACTCCAGCCCAGAGAGGGGAAGTGACTCACCCAAGGTGGCACAGCCAGGAGGTGTCAGAGTCAGGATTCAGACCCAGGTCCACTGGCTCCCCCCAAAATCTTCCCGCCCCCAGGGTCACTGTGGGCTCGCTTGGTCCCCTTCCCCTCCCCCTGAAAGGCGATAAGGAACAGTCTGGACTTTGTGCGGCTCTGCAGGCAGGACCTGGGGAGCTGGGCTTGGTGTCTGTCCCAGGCAGTGCCCTGGTCTCGGCACGTGACCCGGGGGTCACCCACGTGCCTCGGAGGGAGGGAGGCTGTCATCATGTGCCCACAGACACACGTGCGGCTCACATTCGCGCACGCGGGAAGCTCACGTCGGCACAGACACACGAGTGGCCTTGGGAATATGGCAGAACCACGGCCGAGCTCCGTGTCCACAGGCACGCAGGCTACTCACACGCGCAGCCACGCCAGTGGGCACCTGAGCCCCGGACATGCACTGTAAACACCAGGCTCAGGGGTCCCAGCCGGGAGACCAAGGGCTGCAGGCCTCTTCACACCTCAGCCCAGGTGACCCTGTCCGTGGCTCGTGGCTCAGTGGCATGGCCAGCTCTGGACGGCCAGTCAGCCTCACTAGCTGGCCTGGGGCCCAGGCCCTGCAGGTGGAGGGGCCATGACCACCCACTGGCGGAGGTAGCTCCTGGGGGGCCCTTCGTCCCTGGGGCTACTGAAGTCATGCTCCACGGGGCTGCCGCAGTCAGAGTCCACAAAGCCGCTGTCAAACGTGTCCATGTCCAGGCCAGCTGGGGGTGAACCTGCCTCGCTGTCCGACACCCCTCGGGGCGACCCGCCATCCCAGGGCGGCCCGGGGGCCCAACCCTCCTCATCCTTGAGGTGCAGCTTTATCCTGCCAAGGAGGCTGCCCAGGGGGTCCCCCGGCCCGGCAGGGCCACTGGCTGAGACGCAGCCACAGGATAGGACTGTGGCCCCCGTGCCCGGAAGCAAGTCCTCCGTGCCCGGGCCAGGCTCCAGGCCGGTGTCCAGGTTCAGGGCTGGGTAGCCGTCATCCCCGCAGGTGCAAGGCCAGGTGCACAGCCCCTCTGCGTCCACCACGGTCACCGTGTCGATGGATACCAGGCCGTACGGCCGGTCCCTCTCCTGGCTGTGAGCTGAGCTGTCCAAGCTGCCAGCAGTGGAGTGGGCTGGGCCCCAGGAGCCCGGCTCAAGCACCCCGTCGGCTTCCACCAGGTCTGGGGGCTCTGGCAGCTCTATGGGCACCAGCCCCTTGGCTGCAGTCTGCGGTAGGCACTGGCTGTGCATCTCCAGGGACAAGGGCACCCCTGGACTCCAGGATCTCAGTTCCAGGCTGGAAGCAGTGAAGGGGGTGCCCACCCATTTCTGTGAGAGAGAAGAGGAGGGAGAGTCATGGATGGGATGGGGGACAAGGGGTGGCGGGCGAGCATATCAACAGACAGACACAGAGACAAGACAGACAGCAAGAGAGAAAGAGACAAAGACTCCAGAAGATAAAGAGAGAGATGGGGGTGGGGGGAGTTGAGCACCGTGCTGTGTCCCTATCCAGGGACAGTCCCTGTCACCGTCCCGGCCTCCCTGGGCCTCAGGCTCCCTGCCTGCAGCAGGGAGCTACGGCCCTCAGCAGCCTGCAGGCGCAGACAATCCACTGCTCAGTGGCCTGGGGTCTGTATGGGTGCGGGTCCAAGATTCCCAAGCTGTGGGGACGAGGGGCGGGAGGCCCTGAGAGCTGAGTGACAGAGCCCTCACCAAGCCTTCTGTTTTATGTCCTCGGGGAGATTTCTCGAAACCACGCATTCTTCTGTTTGTGTCCTCACTAGAGTGGACACATGACCAGGGAAGAAGCCCCAATTCTGGTCACGGCTGTGTCCCCAGAGGCTCACACAGTGCCTGGCACACAGTAGGCACCCAATAAATGTATATTAACTAAATGAATGAATGGAGTGAATCAAGGACCAGCCACTCAGAATAGATAAGGGCTGTGGGGTGACAATGGACTGAGGCAGCTGTCCCTAAACTTTAAGGATCCCCCTGCCCTCACCTGCCAGGGGTCCCACTCATGACACAGGGTCTCCATCCAGTTGGCAGAGAAAATCCCTGAGAACCAAAATCTCCCAGTTTTGAGCCTACTCCATCAGAAAACTCCTCTCAGAACCCTGCTGAGGCCACTTACCACTGATTTGAAGTCACTTCTCAGCTGTGTGGCCTTGAGCCAGTTACTTACCCTCTCTGTGCCTCAGTTTCTGCATCTGTAAAATGGGCCTGCTAATAGTCTCCACTCCACAGGGTGGTTGTGGGGATTAAATGATAAATTAAATAACATCTGTGGCGCTCCTAGCAGAGTGCCTGGTGCACAGCAAGTGCTGTAAGAGTATTGGTAAAACAAACACAAAATAGATGTGATATTTGAGCTTCAGGGAAAGTGCAGAGGAAAGAGGAAAGGGTTTATCCAATGTGGGCTGCAGCCTAGGCTCCTCCCCTGCCCGGCTCTGAGCCTCAGTCTCCTCGTGGTTCCCCTGGGATGGTGGAGCACACCCTCCCCACTTGCAGGGGCTGCTAAGAGGATGAAAGGGTGGAGGTGAGACAGCGCTCAGTGAGTGCCAGGCAGATGGCATGTCGCACTTCCTGACTTCCAGACTCTGCTGGAACAGATGGGTCACCACATCCTCTCTGCGGTGACTGCCGCCACCGGGTGGGTGGTGGTAAATAGGCACAGAGAACCCAAGGGCGATGGCGCTGGTAGCGGGGGTTGGGGCCTAGATGGGGCTGGTGTATTTTGCAGGCAGGGCCATATCCTTCCCAGAAGCTGCTCCCTCCCCACCTCCATAGCAAGGGCTTCTACCAAAGGACCAGGAGGCCACTTCGTGGCTCAAGGGACCACCTGGCTCACCCTCTCTCCCAGTTTGGCTCCTTGGGCTGGGAAATGCTGCAGGATCTTGTTTAATTCTTATGCCAACTCTGCCCCACTGGAATTATTTCCTGCACTTTGCATGGGCAGAGACTGAAGCCTGGTTCCAGCCCGGGTCAGGGATCTGGGTGCCCCGGGCCTACAGGGTGGGTGGGGCTGGTGGTCTAGATGTGTGGGTGGAAGCAAGCTCCCAGAGTGTGAGAGGCTCCCAGGGGCTCATCATGTGGTGGGGACACTCACCTTGAAGTCTCCACTGTGGCCCATGTACAGGGGCTGGAAGAAGGGCTCTGGGCTGGGCACCTGCACCCACACATTTTTCCATAGCCTGGAGGGCAGAGACGAGGTGAGCCCCCCGCATCTCCCAGAGGGCAGCCGGGCCTCCCGCTCAGATGCTCCCCAAATGTGTCCTGCAGGAGGCTCAGAGCCTCCAAGACGCACCCAGGCCCCTCCCTTCCGCCCCTCTGCCCCAGGCCTCAGTTTTCACATCTGTAAAATGGGGCAGCAAGTCTCCTGAAGGTGCTCCGAGTTTAAGGGCTTGGCTGCCTATTCTCTGCTAAGCCAGTGCTGGCCCCTGAGCCTTGACTTCCTCCTCCACCACCAGGGATGAGCCAACAGCCAATTCCATGGGGCTGTAGGGAGGGGTCAGGAAGTGTAGGCACAGCACCAGGCACCCCAGCACCCAGAGACTGGTCTGCAACACCCTCTGTGATTCGCAGGCTTCTCTGCCTTGAACAGGGTATGCAGGGCCCCCGCCCAGTGTCTGCCACTTAGCAAGGGCTCAGCCTCAGCCAGTAGCATGCACGAAGGCCAGGGGAGCTTAGGTTTTATCAATATTTTTAATCAGCATCAGCCCTTCTCTCGATGGCCACGTTCAGCAGAAACCCAATACATAAAGAGATAAAAGCAAAACCTCTGGTTTTGAAGCAGGATTGTCAGGGGGGTTATTCCACCAGCCCTTAACCCCCACCTGGAGGCCCCTCCTGACCCTCAGGACTCAAAGCTTAAAATTCACTGGACAAGATCACAGCTGAGGTCACTGTTATGAGCACAGGTCGAAATTCCTTCTCCTCCACTTCACTGCTGTGTGACTTTGGGCAAGTTCCTAGACAGCTCTGTGCCTCAGTTTCCCCATTTGTCAAATGGGAGGAAATGCCGTGTATCAAGCTCATATGGCTGCTGTGAGGGTTAAGCATGTGCTCTACACAGTGCCCAGTTTATTATCACCATCACTGTCATTACTATTGTCATGGTGACAGGTGTGTCCTCCAGTTCTGGCCCAGGCGGAGCCCCTACCTGCCACCCTGTTCCCTGGCCTCACCTCCAAGCCTGGTGGATCTTCAGGCCTAAGATGACAGGGATGAGGCATACGATGACCAAGATGAGAAGCAGTTGAGGGTACAAGTCTCCCTTTATCTCTGGGAAGGAAGAAAACACTGGGTGAATTTGACCAACCTCTACGAGAGGCCACCTGGGCTGGGTGTGGAGGGCACTGGGTCTGGGCTGGAGTGGAAGTGGGTGGGAGGGCTGCTGGTGCCTCGCGGTGGGATGGACCTGGCTTCAACTCCTGCTCCCACCCCCACCCTAGGCAAGTGATTTCATCTCTCTGAACCTCAGTTTTCTCATCTGCAAAATGGGGATAATAATTCCCACTTCACAGATACATTAGGAGGGTCAAAGGCCCCGCCAGGAGAAGCACCTGGCACCCAATGCAGGGCCTGGCAAGCAGGGGCCCCAGAAATGCTGTGGAACAGCTACAAGGGGATGCATGACTGAGTGGGTACCTTCCAGCCGTGCTGAAAATCTCAGGGCTCAGGGCCGCTGCACTAGGACAGGATTTAGTACAAGGAGTGGGTGTCCATCCCTGCTTCACATCTTACCTTCTGGCTGGGTGTGGAAGACGACTGGGTCACTCCACTCGCTCCAGGTCCCCTGGAAGGAGGAGCCAGGCTGGGGCCCTGCCCGCACCTGCAGCTGGTAGCTTGAGCCTTTGTGGAACTCCAAGGGCAGGAGAGAGACGCTTCTCGAATCCACTGAGATCAGCTTTCTCCCTGGACTCTGCCAACCCAGGGAAAGGATGCGCTGGGTTAGGACCGCCCAGGCCAGCCCCCGCCTCCAGCAGAACCACCCTTTACCAGCCCCCAGGAAAGGGGTGGAGTTTCTCCTGGCAAGTCTCCACCCCCTCCACAAGAGTCAGTCTGAGCTCTGGCCACTCCGGTGTGGGCAGCACAGAGCCGCGGGCGCTGCCCTGGCCTTGCCTGTGATACAGTGCTTTGGTCGCTTTCTCTCTGAGCCCAGCTCAGTCACTCACAGCCCCACGGGGGACCCTGCCTGCTGGGCCTGGGAATGTCCCGGGAACAGCAGTGGCCATTCCTGGGCATGTTTAGCTGGCAGCATTCCAGACTTCGGACGCTTCTGTAATTCTTCAACAGTGGCTATTTTCAACGTGTGGGCATCTCTGGGCGTCTTTAACTACAGGCGTCTTAGCAATGGGTACCTCTGGAAGTCTTCCACTGGGGATGGTCTAAACTATGGCATTTATGAAAATCTTAAACTGGGACCATTCTAAAGGATGGATAATTCTAGAACACTTCAGCTGTGACTGTTCTAAATAGTGGGCCATTCTGGAACTCTCCAACGTTCTAAACAAAGAATGCCTCTAGAAGCCTTCACCCCGCCCCAATCCTCTGAGGGTCTCACCAGAGCCCAGGGGTCTCCGAGCTTCCTGTACCGCAGCTCATACTGAAGTTTGCCCTTCAGCGCGAAGAAATTGTAATCGGAGCTCCAGGAGATGTCATAATGTCCGGAGAAGGTCACCGTCACATTGAAAGGGGGAGATGGCTTGACTTAGAGGAAAAAGCCAGAAAGATAAAATGGGACGAGATTTTGCAGCAGCTGAGAATCATGCTCTCCTTGACGAGATCAAGACTAATGACCCTGAATGACTTGGGGTAAAGCATCCCCTGTCTCTGGGCCTTAGTTTACTCATCTGAGAAATTTAGATGAGTCTAAAGTGGGGGTGCTACGACTCAGGGGGGCAAGAATGCAGACTGGCGTGGCCGGGGAGCGGGGGGAAACCAACGACACCCACTCATTCTCCATTTCTTTTCTAAATGATGGCATCATTTTCTTTTTACGCGGGCCTCTCACTGTTGTGGCCTCTCCCGTTGTGGAGCACAGGCTCCGGACGCGCAGGCTCAGCGGTCATGGCTCACGGGCCCAGCCGCTCCGCGGCATGTGGGATCCTCCCGGACCGGGGCACGAACCCGTGTCCCCTGCATCGACAGGCGGACTCTCAACCACTGCGCCACCAGGGAAGCCCGCATCAGTTTCTTTTAACTCTAGCTTCCTTGAGAAGTCAAAACACTGTAATTAGCATCATGCTAATTAATTAGCACCAATTATGCTAATGATGGAAGTTACCACCTCTGAGTGCCTGCCGGGCTGCTCTACAGCGAGCATTTTGACGCCCGCAGGGGCCCTGAGAATTCGATGTGACTGTTGTCATCTCCCAGACATCTTCTGGAAAGTGCGGGAGCAGAGATCTGGGCCACAACACCACGCCCTCCTGGGCTCTGTGATCCGGCTTGCCATATGCCCCTGTCTTGGGGATCTTAGCTCCTTGGGACAGAGGTTTTGTTCTCCAGGTCAGTGCTGTGTCCGGAGCTCCTAGGACAGAGCCGGCACACAGCAGGCCCTCAAGAGATACTTGTTAAACCAACAAATGAACCTTCCAGGGATTCCAAAAAGGAACTCTGAGGCTACGGACGACTCAGCACCAAGGCCTGCAATGGGAGGCTGCGGCGAGGGCTTTATTGTCATTGCTATTTCAGCCATGGGTCCTTTGGGACTGGAATAACTGCTAAGCCCTCTCCTATTTTCCCCAGGCCGACGGAGACCTGTTTTTCCACTTCCCTGTACGTCCTGGGCTGGGTGGTGAGGACCAGAGCTGGGGATCAGGGATGGGGTCAAGGATGGGGGCCCAGAGCCCAGGAGGGGGAAGGGAGTAGAACACTGCCCCCTGGCTTCAGGCCCTGGCAGGGAGGGGGAGAGGGAGGGCGCCAGAGAGAAATGGGACTTGGAGCCACCCTGCGAGGTGGAGGGGCTGTGGAGCAGTTCCTTCTCCTCTGCAGGGGCAGGGGGAGGCTTGCTGTCTGCCCCGCTCACTCAGAGGGGCAAGGGGGCGCCTCTGCTCCCACGCCTGGATCTGCATGGCTGAGTGAGCGTGTGCATATGTGTGCATATGGGCGTGTGTGAGAGAGCGTGGGCCTGTGTCCAGGCTGGCTAGGCCCAGGGCTGCTGGGACACCCATGCATTTGTCCAAGGGTGTATTTATGAATGTGTGTGTGAGAGACTCGGGGTGTGTCTGCGTGTGTGTGAATCTTCATTCACACCTTGTGCGGTGCGACACCCACTCAGCGAAGTGGTGCAAACCTGGACCCCCTCCAGGTGACAGACACCCTCTCACCCCCGTGCCCCACCACTGGGAACCTAGGGCCAAAATCCCCCAGAGATTCCTCGCAGAGGCTGGGCCTTCCCGAGGAGGGCAGGACTCTCTTAGCAGTCTGCATTTGCATGCCTCTGAGCACGGGCTTCTCACCCCCTCTGTGGAAATCCCACTTTGGACACACACACACACACACACACACACACACACACACACACACACTAAAAGCTGCCTCCTGGACCCGCCCTGGGTCTGGACCCACAGAGACAACTTCTTCCACCAGCCAGCACCGCCCCCCCACCCCACCCCCGGCCTGGAGGGAAATTCCAGGCCTCATTGGAGCTAATGAATGGGAGAAAACTCAGGGAAGTTTTTCTCTTGGGACTCAGTGTCCCCACTTGCCTCATAATGTAGACAGAATCCCTAAGAGTCAGGGTTAAAAGGGCCCTCACTCTACAAATAGGGAACTGGTCCAAGTTCACAGATAGGCAGGGGCTGAACCAGAACTGAAGGCCGAGATCCTGGGTCCCAGTCCAGCTCGTTTTCATACCGCTGCTGCCTCTCTTTGGTTAAAGCTCAAACCTAGTTATCAACCCATCACACCTTAGTAAATATCGGTGCATCTACAGAGCAGAACTCTAAGGGGAGGTAAGGACATAGGACAGGTCAGCTATGATGGTGGGGGAAGGGGAGCCATCTCAGGGACCATGTGCCCTCCTCAGCTCTGGGGTCCAAGGGATACTCACTGCTTTTAGCCAGGACAAAGCTGCCGCACTCCTGGGAGTGGTTGCCCGAATGGTCTGTCATGTTGACACTGAAAACGTCGTCGGCCATGTATTGGAGCACATCCATGTGGCACGTGTACTCTGCATGCGTGGCATTGTGGGTGGACCAGCAGAGGCTGCAGGAGGTGACCTCGTCCTCCAGTTCTCCATATGAGTCTTGCCTTCAAGGACAGAGCAGCCGGTTATGGCTGGAAGCCAGCGGGGCTCAGGGCACAGGGCCAGGACCCCAGCCCAGAATCTTGGGGCTGGGAGGGAGTTGAAGTGGTGCTGGGGGGTCACCTGGTCGAATTACCCCTTTCCCCGGGAAGATACTCCTCCCCTGAAGTAGCCCTGATGGATGGTGTCCAGGCTCGGCTTGTATGCCTCCAAGGGACCGGGAACTCACTACCTCATTTAAGGACAGCAGCTTTTAACTTTGGAAATTTGGGCCATTCTTGCCTGGACTGAGCCTAAATCTGTCCCTGTCAGTTCCGTCAACTGTATCACTGTCCTACAGAAAGGGTGCTAAGCATTTCAGTTCTCCTTCCTGACCTCCTCTGTCCAACATCTGCTGAATACCTAATAAGTGCTTGTGCTCAGGGCCAAGATAAGAGCCAAATGAACTTCATCCCCTGCTTTGGGTGAACTACCAGGGAGGCTATTGGTATAAGGTTGGGGGGAAATGCTCTGGCTTTTTAACTGCCAGTGGGCAGAAACAGTGGGTTTTGAAGTATGTATAGGAGTTCACCAGATACTTATTTCCCTACCTACATCTTCAGGCTGTGAACATGACCACCCTTGAAGGCTAATATGGATGTGTGGACTCAGTTATTTGCTAAATATTTGCTGGAATAGAAACTTCTGCTGAATAAAGTCTCTCTAAACCTCTTGCACAGCAGCCAGGAGGATCTTTAAAAACTGCCTGACACCCCCATGCCTAAAACCCTCAGGTGGCTTCTCATCACCCACACAATAAAAGCTGGCCCTGGGCTTCCCTGGTGGCGCAGTGGTTGAGAGTCCGCCTGCCGATGCAGGGGACACGGGTTCGTGCCCCGGTCCGGGAAGATCCCACATGCCGCGGAGTGGCTGGGCCCGTGAGCCATGGCTGCTGAGCCTGCGCGTCCGGAGCCTGTGCTCCGCAACGGGAGGGGCCAAAACAGTGAGAGGCCCGCGTACCGGGGGGGAAAAGAAAAAAAAGCTGGCCCCCTTGCTTACCTCTCACCTCCTTTGCTTGTTGTTCTCTCTCACACTGGCTCACTCTGCTCTGGCCCCACTGACCTCCTCGCTATTCCTCAGACTCATTAGTCTCTCCCTACCTCAGGACCTTTGCACTTGCAGTGCCCTCTGCCTGGACTGCCCTTTCCCCAGCTCACTGGCTGCCTCCTTCTCACCCAGAAAGGCCTGCCCCGACCATCCTGGCTAAGGCAGACCTTCTCCCCATGTCACTTGCTTTCTACCCCAGGGTCAAGGTTCCTGGACTTCAAAGCACTCATTATTCTCAGAAAGCATCCTGTTGGTTGTTTACGTTTTTCTTGTCTGTCTCCCCAGCCACTCCCCACCTGCAGTAAGTCAGCTCCGGGACCAGCTGGGACCTTGTCTGTCTTAGGCTCTACTGGGCCCCCAGTGCCTGCAAGTGTCTGGCAAGAGCTTAATAAATATGTTCTGAAGGAGTAACTGAATGAACGAACGAATTGGTGATGACAGAATGAAAGCCAGCTGTTCTTTATCCTGATCAGCACATTGACAAAGACTCTCCTTGACCAGGCTCAATTCAGGCTCCTCAGAACTCTTTCCTCAACTAGGCCCTGACTTTGGGACTCCCAAGCTCATCTCTGCATTGTCTAATTTTAGCAAGAATCCTGCTAAGTCATTTTAGCCAGAATCTTCCATCCTTGACATCTGATCGAATTCCTCATCCTCCACCACCCCCAGGTGATGTAGGCTCACCCTGGGCTGCCATTAGCAAGAATCCCCCATTAGCTGGAACCCCCCTTACCCCTGATGTTTCCTCTTAGTATTTTTCCATCCATTGACCTGCTCCTTAGCTATAAATTCCTAATTTTCCTTGTTGTATTCGAGTTGATCCCAAGCTCTCTTCCCCACACCAAAACCCCACGCAGCGGTCCCTACACCCATCATGATGGTCTTTTTTTTTTTTTTTTTTTTTAAGAATCCCTTATATATTCTTTTTTTTTTAAATAAATTTATTTACTTATTTATTTTTGGCTGCGTTGGGTCTTCGTTTCTGCGCGCGGGCTTTCTCTAGTTGTGGTGAGGGGGCTCTCTTCATTGCGGTGTGCGGGCTTCTCATCGCAGTGGCTTCTCTTGTTGCAGAGCACAGGCTCTAGGTGCGTAGGCTTCAGTAGTTGTGGCACGTAGGCTCAGTAGTTGTGGCTCACGGGTTCTAGAGCGCAGGCTCAGTAATTGTTGTGCACGGGCTTCGTTGCTCCATGGCATGCGGGATTTTCCCGGACCAGCGCTCGAAACTGTGTCGCCTGCATTGGCAGGCGGATTCTTAACCACTGAGCTACCAGGGAAGCCCGATCATTATGGTCTTGAATAAAGTCTGCCTTACCATTCTTTAACAAGTGCAATGAAAAAGTTTTCTTTAACAATAGGGACCCATGAATCTTGGAGTCAGACTGCCTGTGTTTGAATCTCAGCTCCACCATTCACTGGCTGTGTGACCTTGGGCAAACTGCATAACCTCTCTGAACCCTAGTGTCCTCGTTTGTTAAATGGGAGTAATAATTGTGAGGATGGGAAGTGATGGTTCATGTGAAGTGTAGCAGGATGGCAGGCATGTATTCAGTGTTCAAAAAAATCATGTGGCAGTCTGGTCATCCTGGGGTCTCAAAACCACAGTCTGGCCTGTGTGGGCAAGAGAGTATGGTCTTTGGAGCCCTGCTCGCTGGACAAGTCTCGTGAGTCCTGCATGGACATCTGTAAGGTAGGCACAGTGATTCCCAGCTCCCGGTCCCAGATCACGGTCAGTGATTCTCAGCTCATGGTGAAACCAAAAGCTGTTGGTGAAAGGGCTGAGAGAGCCCCCAGAAGTGGCAGCCATTATTTTTATTGCTAAACTACCTGCCAGGCACACAGTAGGTCCAACTCCGTCTGTGGCCTCTGGCAGTCCTGCCCCACCCCAGCCCTCCAGGGCTACCCTGAATCGCATCCCCAAGGCGGGCGAGGTCTGGCCACTTACCAGGTGAGGGTGAGTGTGCCAGGGTGCGGGGCCCATGTCTTCAGGATGCAGGTGACCGTCTGGATGTAATCGGTGTAGCAGACGAGGTCTGAGCAGCCCCAGGCTGGTGGGTCAAGGGACACAGAGACCTTGGTTGGGGTGGGGGCTGGTCGGGGTCAGCAGAGCTGATCGCCCCCTCACCCTCTTGAGGGCTGGAGGATGATGGGAAGCAGGGGTCCCAGAGCCAGGATGAATATGATGACCCTAGGGCCACTAAGATTAAGGCCTGGAGCAAGGGGGTCCTTGCCACCTAAGAATTCTATTTTTGAGCCCCCAAAGTTGCGAGGTTGGCTATGGAGACAAGACTCTCCTAACGAGAAACATCATAAACTAAGCGGGTCCCCACCCAGCGCCCTCCCCACAAGCCCTGTGTCCAGACACCAGGTCAGCATCCCTCCTGGCCGGCCTCCCTCTCAAGGTGGTGTGTCCTGAACTCCCCGGTTGCTGGGGGAATCTGCACATCCTGAGAGAGGGATTCGTGTGGTCAGTGAGAGACCACGTGCTCCCTCTGCTCCCCGCAGCTGGTCCAAGACAGGACATGGACCTCGGTGACCTGACAGTGCTTCGAGGGAGCAAGAAACCTTCAGAAAACTGAGAAGCCCTTGGATACTTTTGCCAAGATGTCTGTATTATCCTACTGCCCAAACCATCACCACCACCACCAACCACGTGACACAGGTATGGTCCCCCTCAGGCAATTTTATTGCAAGATTTAATACTCTCCCAACTCCAACGTTAATTGCTTTACTTTGTTCTAAAAATGTTTGACAAAATCCAGTTAATAAGTTTTAGTTTAGTTTAGTTTTGTAAGATCAAGTGCCAACGCTGCTATTCCCCCTGCCTCCACCGCCCACTATTTACCAGAAATTTGTTCCCCTTTTAAATGGATTCATTCTTAGTGGCTTTTTCCTATTTTTCCTTGACTAATGAAGACCCAGGGGTTAGCAGTACATTCCTCCTGGGTCTCCATCTAGGTCAGAAGCTGGATTTGTAGTCAAGAACACTGTCACTGGAAACATCCTTTATGTCTACTCCCATCACATTTAACAAATGAGAAAACTGAAGCTCTGAGACTGGGCTACACCTCTTGTCTCGCTCTTGGTCTGGGCTCAGGAGACCCAGGAAAGGCAAAATCTAATCTCTGCTAGTTCTTCACATCCACACACATGGCAGACACCGCTAATCGATCATGGCACTCACTCCCTTGGGTGTGGCCTCAGAATCCTTCTCAACACAGTTGAGTGGCTCCAGACAGCCACTACCAAGGGATCTGAGATGTGGAAATGAATCCTGTTGTAGGAGGAAGTTTCCCTCGGGGAGGAGCACGGGGTCTGTCGGTGGACACAGAGCGGCCCGTTCAGATACTTTGTGGAGAAAAGAGGACTGATTTTGGTAGGACCAAAACCCATGTGGCTGTGTCCTCTCTGAGTTCATCGTATCCTAGTTGTTCTCTTTCAGGGCTCCAGAACTTGGGAGAGGAGCTGCCTTTCCTAGGTAGACTCAAGGCCACCAAGGGACAGGGTTTGTCCCGAACTTGTAATGAAACATTGGAGAGGGGACAGTAGTCCCTGAACTAGTGTGGAGGTGGCATCAGGGACCAGAGGGAGTAAAAACCCTGTCACCGGTCACTACCCTGAGCCCTGCGCAGAGAGCCCCCGGGCCACCCCCCACCCCGCCCAGGGCTATCACAGCATGCAGGAGGCAGTGGGAGCCGTGAAAAGTGCACACGTGACTCACAAGTGCTCTGAGTCGCTATTTGTAAGCTGGAGACACTGGCCCCTCAGACGGGGTGGGGAGGTATTTAGATGATATCACGCCAGTGCAGCCCAGGAGGCCTGCATGTGGCACTCACCCAATAAAAGCAGTTAAGACCACGGGAATCAGGCAGATTTGGGAACCCGTCGCAGCTCTGCCACTGCCCGGCTGTGTGGCCGTGGACCTGCCTCTCACCCTCTCTGAGCCTCACAGGCTGTCGGCAGAAGGGAATGAGGATGCTCAGCCCCCGGGACACAGCAGGGGCTTGTTATTTGTGCTCACGGGGTGGGGAGAGGCAGCGGGTAACCCAAAGGCCCTTTAGAGGCTAGGAAAGGATTCTGACCACTCAGAAAGGGAAAATAAAGGAGACTGACATCTGTTTCCTGATGGAACTATTTGAGGCTTTGGGTCTTTCGGTAAAAACCGGAGTGAAATGCTTATGAGTCAGCACAGCGACGGCTGAGGGCACACCTGTCCCCAGGCCAGCTCCCATTCGAGCCTGTGTGCTGTGTCCCACCTCCTCTGGGAAGGCTTCCTGGATCTCTCAGCCCTGACTGCGCCCCCCAAGTCTAACACCTGGCCTTTCCCTGCTCGGGTCTCGAACATCTCTCCCTCTGACTGCAACATCTTCTGCTCCTCGGGGGCTTCCTTCTAAGGCTTTGGCTACTTTTGTCTCCACAGCCACTCTCCCCACCCAGGGAATATGTGTGCTGGCAGTGGATCCAGCGATTGTTGAGAAACATCTCCTAGGAGATGAGGAGAAACTGTGGTTAGATCACAGGCAGGACTTCCTCACGCTGAGAACTGGGAGCCAGCCAAGGCAGAGAGAAGAAGGATGAAGTCCCTCATCCTCCCGCCCCGCTTCCCTGGCCAGCGAGACGTGGAGACCAGGACTCACTTCTGGACAGTGGAGCTCTCTGGTGGGATGGGCTCTAGCTAATGCAGAGATGGCTACTGGACTTGCGTCGGCCGCAAGTGGACAGATGCCACAGACTCTGACCCTGTGGCCTCTACCCTGCCCTGGAGCCCACAAGGCCAGCCCGGCCGCTCTCCACCCGCATACCACGGGGCAACTACTTACCCCCCTGGAGCATCAGCAGGAGCAGAGGGGCAGCCCAGCCGCAGAGCATACTGCCTGCCGGAGCCTGGAAGAGACACACAGGGAGAGGGTGGGCCTGGGGCCTGGGCACCAAGGGGCCCTGAACATCCTCCCTCTGGTTCCCATCCCTCCTTTGGAAGACTTGCCTCAGTTTCTTGGATTTGCTTCTGAGAAACAAGAGTTTGAGGAGCCCGTGGCTGCCCCCAAGGATTCCTGTCCCTTAGAAGTGGCTTCTTTGCCCCCTGGATCCCTCCCCGCTTCTCCCCGCTTCTGCCTGGGCCCCCAGCACCATCACAAATGAGGGGGATGTAAAGGGGGAAGAGCTCGCTGTTGGTCCACCCCTGCTAAGCCTGTTGATGTAGCACGATGTGTGCATGTTTATCCATCTAGATAAGAAAGAGGGAGGCAGGGAGGGGAAAGTGGCTTGGAAAGTGGTATTTGACGGGCAGAGATCTTGAGTCCTCTTTCTTACAAAACCCCCATGTTGATGTTAGCCCAATTAATTGGCTTCTTAATGAGTAGCAAATCCAAGATTAGCCCACAAAGGAGACAGTTCCTGCATACCTAAGATAAGTTTAGCCCAATAGCGAGGGTTCCTACCCAAATACAGAGCTCCCCCGGGTTAGCCCACCAGCAAGCACGGGGGAACCCAGCTTGACCACACGAAGGTGTCCTGGACACCCTGATCTGCATGAGATGGAGAAGAGACCTCTTTGGAGACCAGAGCCAGCCTGTCCAGGAAGCGCGGACTTTGGTACCTTGGGCAGAAGAACAACCCACCAGGCTGGCAATGCCAGGCTCTTGCTGGTACTTTGTCCATTGCACCCCCAGCTCTGTGTCTACTTGGGGAGGTACCAGCCAGAAGCCAGTGGGTCCCAAGAACCCTACCTAGATAGATCCCATGGACAGGTGTGTAGCTGGAACAGGAGCCCAGAGGGCTGACCCGTGCAGGGACCAGGTCACACACATGGCTTCTTCTGGACACCATCCCTGAACCCGGCTTCCCCCAGAGCCTACTCTGGCCCCGCTGGGAGCTTCCTCTGAGCTCCCAAACAGGTCACCAGGCAGGCAGTGGTGCAGGGCATGGAGAGGTTCAGCTGTGTGGCTCTCGGCTGGTCACTTCCCCTCCCTGAGCCTTAGAAGTAAAGATGGTAAAGCCTGCTTCCAGGATTCTTGTGAGGATTCAAAGCCTCCACTTATAGAATCACTGGGCCCCTGGCATAGCCCCGGCACACAAACACTCAAGAAACAGTGATGGACACAGGCTTTTAAAGCATCAGAATGGACGGACTCCCTGAGTGATCTACCCAAGAGGTCCCCAAATGTCTCATTTTCCAAAAGTTGGCCATATTTGTAGATCATGTGTACTATTATTTATTTAATATATTTTCTATAAACAGACCCTATTAAAAATTTAACTCCAACTTCAACCTAAGCAATAATGCACATAGTTGTGTATTTTTTCCCTATAGCTGTGTATCATTCCCCAGTCAATGATTGTAAAGCA
This sequence comes from Monodon monoceros, assembly GCF_005190385.1. Classification (NCBI taxonomy): domain Eukaryota; kingdom Metazoa; phylum Chordata; class Mammalia; order Artiodactyla; family Monodontidae; genus Monodon; species Monodon monoceros. The sequence goes on along the minus strand of NW_021703769.1, from coordinate 69,171,914 downwards.
TCTGAAACAGTGCCTGGCATATAGCAGATGTTATATAAGTGTTTCTTAAACAAAGCAATCAACTTACCATAAAACAAAATGCAGTGAAATGTAAAAACTAAATACAAGGAAAACAAAAGACAATAATTGAATTTTAGTGAGATACTATTCCCTGCTTAAGACTCTGATGGGCTTCCCTGGTGGCTCAGTGGTTAAGAATCCGCCTGCCAATGCAGGGGACACTGGTTCGAGCCCTGGTTCGGGAAGATCCCACGTGCTGTGGAGCAACTAAGCCCGTGTGCCACAACTACTGAGCCCGCATGCCACAACTACTGAAGCCCGTGCGCCTAGAGCCTGTGCTCCGCAACAAGAGAAGCCACAGCAATGAGAAGCCCGCGCACCGCAACGAAGAGTAGCCCCCCCCTCGCCACAACTAGAGAAAGCCCACGCACAGCAACGAAGACCCAATGCAGCCAAAAATAAATAAATAAATTTATTTAAAAATAAAGACTCTGATGAGTTGGAGATCTAGTTTGCCTTTGTTTAAAAAGGGAGATTAAAGAGTATTAGAGAGGTGTTGAAGACATACTAGCATCAAGCTGAGATTCTCACCCCCTCCCTCATCGGAGGACAGAAAGAAATTTGAAAAAGGTCTCACTCTCTCACTGGGGGGTCCAGGGATATTTAACACCATCTTAAACAAGCCACTCAATTCTGGGAAACATCAGCCTTGAATGATGACGTCTTCTCCTGTTTCCACAGCACCAAGTAGGAACACCTCCCGGTCCCACTACCCTCCCTGCCCTGAATCCACCCCTTATGGGGCTTCCCACTCAGCTGACTCCTGAGGGCAACAGCAACTTACTCCCCAGATGCACCCAGACCAGCAGGTGTGCTTCCTGAGTGAAGGACAGAGGGTGCCTTGCAGCCTCCTACAGAGCAGTGAAGAACACCTGGCTTGGAGTCTGCCAGGTGCCAGCTGTGTGACCTTGGGCAAGTTCCTGACCTCTCTGATTCTCTGTTTTCTTATCTTTGTTGTAGGCACTAAATGCATCATTGCATGTGAAGCAGTCCAGCACAGTCCTGGATGGGATGGAGCCCTAAATTGGTGCTTATCCACCAGGCTCCAGTGCCTAGAAATGATTTCTGAGGTTGTGGTCCTTCAGACTAAAAGTTGGCCAAATTTCAGGAGAGTCTGGGGATGTGGAGAAGATTGGGGGGAGGAAGTCAAACGGAAGCAGGTACTATGGAGAACGCAAAGTGCTTAACTTCACAGTCAACAGAGAAATGAAAACCACAATAACATGCCATTTAAATTTTATCAGATTAGTAAAAACTAAAGGTCTGACGACATCACATGTTGCTGAGGACACAACGTAATGGGAACTCTCATTTACAGCTAGTGGAGATGTAAATTAATACAACTAGTCTGGAAAATAGTTTGGCACGGTCTAATAAACTTGAACAAGTGTTTACTCTAAGACCCAGCAATTCCACTGTGAGGTATACTACCAAGGAAACACTGGCACGTGTGTACAAGAAGCATAGGCAGAAATGTTTATAGTGGCATTGATTTTAGTATTGAAAAACTGGAAACAACCTAAATATACATAAGCAAGAGAATGGAAAGATAAACTATGGTGTAATCACTCAATGTGAGAATGAATCATAGCTTCACACAACAAAGCAAATGACTCTTACAGAAAAGCAACAACAACAACAACCAAAACACCCACAAAGCAAATGACTCTTTCTGAAGCAAAAGAAAGATTAGAAAAGAACACAGGCATAATAACACCATCTGTGTCACACTTAACACCATGTAAAGCAGCTCTATATATTGTTTGGGTGAATATACATGTGTCCTGAATATAAAGAGAAATCCAAGGGAATGAAAAACATCAAATCCTGAATAGCGTAGACAAGGAAGGGATGTGATGAAGTGAGGGTCTCCAGGGGTCTCAACAGTTTGGTAAAACTGAGTGAAGCTACCATGGGTGTTGATTATGTTTTTCTTTATACCTTTTTGTATGTCCAAACTATTTCATAACATTTTAAACGTAAGTGAATCTTGGATTTATAAAATAAAATGTGAAGGGGGACTTTCACTTCTGGCCATGATGGAGCTGGTATCTGAGTAACCCTCTTACTAAGAACAACTACAAGAGGAGAAAAAAAAAACACTAGAAAGCATGAGAAAGCAACCAAGTTAGATAGTACTTGAGAGGCCAGGGTGCCAGAGAGAAGGAAAATGTGTTGAAATTCTGCATGCAATGTCCCCTCAAATAATTTGCCAAGGCACTGCAGATGAGTTACATTCCAGGAAACCTAGCAGAAAGCATCTGGTAACAGGCTAAAAAGCTAAGAAGAGATTTTGTCAGTTTCACAATGCTAAGGAAAGAATCAGAGTCTAAGAAAAATGGGCCCTGATAAATACCCAGTTATTCAGGAAAGGCTATGCCTTGGGAATAAGAAAAATCAGAAATAGTTCAGTCTTCACTGCATCAAGATGATCTGCCTATATGCCATATGTCTGCTAGAAAAAAAAATTAAAACCTATCTGGAAAAACTTAGCTTAATCTAAAGCCTCCATACTTCCCATACACAATGTCCAGCATTGAATTAAATTGATAAGACAAACTAGAAAACAGTACCAAATGACCAAAAGCCAAGAAGATAAAACCAAAGCAAAACCAGAAACAGACCCATAAGTGATTCAGAAAATGGCCTTATGAGACAGGATTTAAAATAACTATGATCAGTCTATTTAAAAGTAGAAACTCTAGAGCTGAAAAATGCAATAATTGACATTTATAAGAACTTAATAGATGGATAAAGGAACAGATTAGAAAATCAGAAGATAGGATTGGTGAACTGAAAGATTGGTAGAAAATGAACAGATTGAAGCATGCAGAGAAAAAATGTCTAAAAATACAGAAAAGAGCAAAAGAGACACATGAGACCTTGTGAAAAGGTCTAACATAAATGTATTTGGAGTCAAGAAAAAGAGGAGAGAGGATAACTCAGAAGCAATAATAGAGATACTGGTTAAGAATTTTTCAAAACTAACAAGAAACCTTAAGCTACAGATTCTAGTTCTACAACCACCCCTCCCCCGCCGCCCCAAAACAAATACAAAGAAAACCACATCTAGGCACATCATAGAAAAACTGTTTTAAAAATTAAAGACGGAGATATACTTAAAATCCAACTTAGAATGTTATATCCAGCAAAAATATCATCAGAAAAAGTAGGCAAGCTCAATACGATAAAGGAATCTACTAAAATCCCACAGTTGACATCATACTTAATGATGAAAAATTGAAAGCTTTCCCTCTAAGATCAGAAACAAGACAAGGATGTCCACTCTCATGACTTTTATTAAACAAGGATGTCCACTCTCATTGTACTGAATGCCTTGGTTCTAGCCAAGGCAATTAGGCAAGAAAAAGAAATAAAAGGCATCCAGAATGGAAAGAAAGAAGTGAAGTATTTCTGTTTGCAGATGATATGATCTTGTATATACAGCATCCTAAAGAATCCACACCAAGAAAATAAAATGAAACAAAGCAAACAACCAAACAAAAACTGTTAGGACTAATTAGTGAATTTAGCAGGATTACAGGATACAAGATCAATATAAAAAATCAACTGTATTTTAATAAACTAGGAATGAACAATCTGAAAATGAAATTTTAAAAGTGATTTCATTTACAATAACATCAAAAAGAATAAAATAGAAATTTAACTAAAGGAGTGCTAGACTGGTACACTAAAAACTATTGTACAAAACATTGTTGAAAGAATAATGGAAGATCTAAATAAATGGAAGGATATCCCATGTTTATGGATTGGAAGACTTAATATTGCTAAGATAACTCCCCCCAAATGATCTACAGAGTCAAAGTAATCCCTATCAAAATCCTAGCTGGCTCTTTTGCAGAAATTGACAAGCTGATCCTAAAATTCATATGGAGATGTAAGTGGCCAGAATAAACAAAATGATCTTGAAAAAGATGAACAAAGTTAGAGGACTCAGACTTCTCAATTTCAAAGCTTACTACAAAGCTACATTAATCTACACAGGGTGGTACTGGCTTATTTATACACATATAGATCAATGGAATAAAACTGAGAGTCCAGAAAAAAGGTTATACATTTACATTCAATTGATGTTTGACAAGGGTGCCAAGACAATTCACTGGGGGAAAAGAATAGTCTTTAAAATAAATGGTGGGGGGGCTTCCCTGGTGGCGCAGTGGTTGGGAGTCCGCCTGCCGATGCAGGGGACACGGGTTCGTGCCCTGGTCCGGGACGATCTCACATGCCACGGAGCAACTGTGCGCCACAACTGCTGAAGCCTGTGCGCCACAACTACTGAGTCCATACGCCGCAACTACTGAGCCCGCATGCTGCAAGTACTGAAGCCCGCACGCCTAGAGTCTGTGCTCAAGAGAAGCCACCGCAATGAAAAGCCTGCACACCACAACGAAGAGTAGCCCCCACTCGCCGAAACTAGAGAAAGTCTGCGCACAGCAACGAAGACCCAATGCAGCCAAAAATAAAATAAAATAATTTAAAAATTAAAATAAATAAATAAAATAAAATAAATGGTGCTCATACAACTGGGTATCCACATGAAATAGAATGAAACTGGACTCCTATTTCACACCATATACAAAAATCAACTCAAAATGTATCAAAGACCCAGTACGAAGAGGAAGAAGTATTAAACTCTTAAAATAAAATATAGGTGTAAATCTTCAGAACCTTGTATTAGACAGTAGTTTCTTAGACATGAAACCAAAAGCGCAAGCAACCAAAGGAAAACAGATATATTGAACTATTTCAAATTTTAAAACTTTTGTGCTTCAAAAGACACTATCAAGAAAGTGAAAAGACAATATAAAGAATGGGAAAAATATTTGCAAACCATATATTTGTTAGTGTTCAGAATACATAAAGAACCCTCAAGATCTAAAAGACAACCCAATTTTAAACTGTGCAAAAGATCTGAATAGACATTTTTCCAATGAGATATACTAGTGACCAATAAACACATGAAAAGATGCTTATCATCATTAGTCATTAGGGAAATGCAAATAAGGACCATGGAGTGACACCACCTCACACCCACTATTTTTAAAAATGGAAAATAAAAAATGTGGGTGAGGGTATAAGGGTGGAACCCTTATACATTGCTGACGGGAACGTAAAATGGTGCAGCCACTATGCAAAACAGTTTTACAGTTTCTCAAAAAGTTAATATAGTGTTACCATATGACCAAGCAATTTGACTCCTAGGTATACAGCGAAAAGAATTGAAAACTTTGTTCACAAAAAGACCCTTCTACACAAATGTTCATAGCAGCATTACCTATAATAACTCTAAACTGGAAGCAACTCAAAGGTTCATTAACTGATGAATAGACAAACAAAATGCAGACTATGCATACAATGGAATATTATTCCACCATAAAAATGAATCAATTACTGATACATGCTGCAACATGGATGAACCTTGAAAATTTATCCAAAGTAAAGAAGCCAGACACAGAAAGGCACATATTGTGTGATTCTGTTTATATGAAGTGTCCAGAATAGGCAAATCCATAGACAGTTAGTAGATTAGTGGTTGTTAAGGGCTAGAGCTTTGGAGGGAGGGGGAATAGGGAGTGACTGCTAATGGGTATAGGATACTTTTGGAGCAATAAAAATGTTCTGTAGTTAGATAGTAGTGATGATTGCACAAATTTATAAGTATACTAAAAACTACTTAATTGTATACCTCAAAAGAGTGAATTTTATGGTATGTGAATTGGATCTTAATTACAATTTTTTTTAAATGAAGGCAAAATAAATCTTTATTTTTTATACCAAAAAAAAAAAAAAAGCTGAGAGGATTTGTCACCTGTAGACCTGCATCAAAAGACATATTAAAGTGAATTTTGGGGGCAAAAGGAAAATAATCTCAGATGGGAAGCAATTTACTGTAGGAAGGAATGAAGAGCAATAGAATATTATAAATATAAATAATATTGATTGCTGAAAATAATAATGATCATATCTTATGAAGTTGAAACAATATGCAGAATTAAAATACATTACCATGATACCCCAAAGATAAGAAGGGGTGAATAAAGTTAAAGGTCACTGTATTGTCTGGGAAGTGATAAAAATACTAATATAAAGGTAGACTCCAAAAGAAAAAAATCAATTACGCATGCTGTAATCGCTAAGAAAAACACTAAAAGAGTTACAAAAGAAAATATAACAAACTAATAGACAGGAAACATAGATTAATAATTTTTAAAACTTTATTCATCTAGGAAATGGAACAAAGAAGGAAAAGGAACAAAGAATAGATAGGACAAAAGGAAAACAAATAGCAAGAAGTTACACTTAATCCCAAACACCTCAGTATTTTTATTAAATGTATGAACTAATCACTGAAATTAAAGACGTAACCTTGAAACCAACACTTTTCATTAAAATAAAGTGAAATTATAGTTTAATCTCATAAATATACTTACAAAAATTGTAAACAAAATATTAACAAATCAAATCTGATGATATATACAGAAGTAAATTATATAGCCTTATCACATGAGGTTTATTCCAAGAATACAAGGGTAGTTTGACATTTGAAAGTCAGTAATCTATTTCACCACATAAACAGAATAAAGAAGAAATTTTATACAATAATTTAATAACTTTTAATACGACATTTAATAATTTGCAACACTCATTCATGATTTTTCAAACACTCTCAGGAAACCAGGAATAGAAGGAGCGCTCTTAATCTGATAGGGAGCACACACGCATGCGCACATGTGCACACACACACTATATACAACTAACATCCCTAATGGTCAAATATTGAACACTTTATCCTCTAGGGCAGGACAAAGGTAAGAATGTCTTGTACTGGAGGTCCTAGTCAATGCAATAAGGCAAGAAAAATAAATAAATTTATAAATATTAGAAAACTATAAGGATTGGAATGATATTATCTTAAAAAGTCCAGATACTTAACAGATAAACTGTTAGATAATAACTGTTAAACAAGGGCACTGAATTTGAGACTAATATAAAAAATATATTGCTAAAGATCAACAAAGTTGACAAACCTTTAGCTAGACTAAGAAAGAGAAGATTCAAATAACTAAAATCAGAAAAGAAAGATGAGGCATTACAACTGATGCCACAGAAGTAAAATTGATTATAAGACACAACTATGAATAATCATACAGCAACAAATTTGATAATGTAGAAGAAATGGATAAATTCCTAAAAACCTGCCAAGACTGAATTATGAAGAAATAAGTAGGCTCTAAGTAGACTGCAAAAGCAACAAAAGCAAAGATAGGGAAGTGGGACTACATCATAGTAAAAAGCTTCTGCATTGCAAAGAAAACCATCAACAACATGAAAAGGCAACCTACTGAGTGGGAGAAAATATTTGAAAATTATATATCAGATAAGGGACTAATATGCCAAATATATAAAGAGCTCATACAATCTGATTTTAAAATGAGCAGAAGATCTGAATAGACATTTTTCCAAGGAGAACATACAGATGGACAATAGGTACATGAAAAAAATGCTCAACATCATTAATCATCAGGGAAATGCAAATCAAAATCACAATGAGATTTCACCTGACACTTGTTAGAATGGCTATTATCAAAAAGACAAGAAATAACTAGTATTGGTAAGGATATGAAGAAAAGGGACCACTTGTGCACTGTTGGTGGAAATGTATTTGGTGCAGCCACTATGGAAAACAGTATGGAGGTCCCCCAAAAGATTAAAAATAGAACTACCACATGATCCAGAAATTCCATTTCTGGGTATATACCCAAAGGAAATGAAATCAGTATCTCAAAAATATATCTGCACCTCTATGTTCATTACAGTATTATTTACAATAATCAAGATATGGAAACAAACTAAGTGTCCTTCAATAGATGAATGGATGAAGATGATGTGGAATATACATACAATGGAATATTATTGAGCCATGAAAAATAATGAAATCTTGCCATTTACAATAACATGGATGAATTTCGAGGGTATTATGCTAAGGGAAATAAGCCAGACAGAGAAAGATAAACACTGTATGATCTCTCTTATATGTAGAACCCAAAAATAATAATAATAAATAAGTTCATAGATACAGAGAACAGGTTGATGGTTGCCAGAAGAAAGGAGTGGGAGGTGGGAGGAGTAGGTGAAGGGGATCAAAAGGTAAAAAGAAAAAAAAATGTGGTGCATTACTGAGCAAAAACAACAACAAAAAAGCAGCAAAAAAAATCTTTTTAATGTATGTACTTGCAATGAGAGTCTTGTTCAGTGTAGTTAAATTTCATGAACAGACTATTACTCCATAAATCATAATGTTACACCAACACTGAGTATTGCATTTATTCTAGCTTTGCCTATGTCTTTTCATTCAAAGAGTATGTCAAAAGTACACAAAAACATGTTTTCAGCAATTTTATAAAGACTGAGTAATGCTGCAGAAACTAAAATATATTGCAACTCGAATACAATGCATTTTCTCTAAAAGCAATGACACAGCTTATTAAAATACTCACTTTGAACTTTATATCACCATCACTGAAACTAGGGAGAATTTTAAATCATAAAATAAACTATCAGTTATAGAGAGGATATTAATTTTACATAGCAATGTATGATTCTGACAAATTTACCTTTACAAAGTAGAATGTAAATTAAGTAACTTTGCAGAAATCAACGGATACGTGATTCAGTATCAACATTCATATGTTGATACTGAATACTAATACTAATTTTGACCTCTGTTTTAAGAAGAACCAACTTTGTTTCATATTAAGAAGTCATAAGCCACACTGCAAAATTTATGTACTATTTTCCTTATTTAAAAAAATTTTTTTTAAGTATGGAGAAGTAGAATATGTGGTAAACAAATCATACCTCTTGTGTCCTGGTATCTTCCCAGATAGCTTATCAAAAGGGAAATAAATACTTGCACAATTACCTTGTGCATAAGTCTAAAATCTATAAAAATATGCATCAGGCAATAATAGATTAATATACTGAGGTGTCAGATAAATTGCCAAATGTTGATGAAGATAGCTCGATTGATGGAGTAAACTACCTTCATTAAATTGGGGTATGTTTTATTGTTCTCAAAAAAGGAGACAATAATAGGTCACACTGTAATTACATTTTTTTCTCCAGTGGAAGTACCTTTTGAATTTAGAAATTTTTTCACTTATAAAAGACACAAACAGGGCTTCCCTGGTGGCTCAGTGGTTGAGAGTCCACCTGCCGATGCAGGGAACACGGGTTCGTGCCCCGGTCCGCGAAGATCCCACATGCCGCAGAGCGGCTGGGTCCGTGAGCCATGGCCGCTGAGCCTGCGCGTCCGGAGCCTGTGCTCCGCAATGGGAGAGGCCACAACAGTGAGAGGCCCGGGAACCGCAAAAAAAAAAAAAAGACACAAACAAAAAGACAAATTGAAAAACAAGAATGGAAAAGAAACTGAAATGGGAGATTATATCTATATCTGTTATAGTTTCCTTCATATAATTATATATTTTATATAATTGTATATAAATATATAATATGTTAAACTATGTATATAATTATATACAACATATAGAGAGAGAACTCCTACAAAACAATTATAAATAAATAACCCAGAACTCAATTTGTTTTTAAATGGACAAAAAGCTTAAGCAGACACTTCCTAAAAGAGGACATCCAAACAGCCAACAAGCATGTTAAAAAGGCTTAAAATCATGACTTATCAAAGAAATGCAAATTTATATCCCAATATGATAGCACTACACATCAGCCTAGAATGACTAAAATGAAAAAAATTTCCAAGTGCTAAAAAGAATATGAACTAATCAAAACTCTCAATCTCTACTCAGGTTTCTCTGAGGAGTGTAAATTGGTACAACCACTTTGGAAAATTTCTGCTGAGCAGGAGACCCAACAATTCCATTTCTAGATTATGCACCAAAGAGCAAAATGTACATGTACATAAGCAGACATGTACTGGAGTGCCCACAGCAGCATTATTTACCTCCCCAAACTGGAAAGAACCCAAGTTCTTGGTTCCCCTGTATCTTCTTTTGCTCACTGATGATTCAGGAATGGGACTCATTCAGATCCTTAAGCCGGTCATCATTTCCAGTGTGACCCGGGTGGGGACTGGGGTTTGAAAGTGAACGGTGAGGGGTGTGGTAAAATTAAAATGGCCCGTTTTCCATAGGGACCAAGAAGACATGAGGTTGTTGAAGAGGGACTCCCCAGCGGTGCCAGAAACAAGACCAAACAGGTCACCAGAAGGGGAAGTGTCAAGACTGAGGGACTTCCCGAGACGGAACACAGAAGAAAGGGCTCCTAGTTTGTCCCTGGTCTCCAAGGACTTCTGCTCACCTGCCCTCCTCCTGCCCTCCTCCCTGACCTCCCTGCCTCCAGCTGTGGCCCCTCCAGCCCAGTCCTCATTCCAGCTATGTCTCTCCACGGCTCCCCACTGCCCTTCAGAGAAGACCCCAAATTCCTCAGCCCAGCATTCAAAACATGTCAGGATCTGCCCCTCCAACATTCCCTTTGTCCCTAGTCTTCATCCCGGACTCCAGGTTCTCCAGATCCCCGACATCTGGACATCTTCACAACATCCCCATTCATCTGGTTCTCACACCTTCGCACGTGCTGTTTCAGCCACCGGAACTGTCTGCTCCCCCTGGCTGTCTACCAGCTTCCTACTCAGGCTTCAAAAGCCAGTTCAAATGTCATCTCCTTTGTAACTCTTTGGCCTCTCCAAGACATGAGTCACTCCTTCCTCTGGGGTCCGTCCTTCCACCAGAGCACACTGCTCATGGTGTTTCTGGCAACATTCTGAGCAATTTCTAGGCGGGAACCACGTGTTGCTTGGTTACTGCTGAATGGCAGTGGCTAACCAGTGCCTGACAAGACAGTAGGTGCTCAAAGCATTTGTTACATGAGTGACTAAACGCAAGAAGATGCTTTCCATCATAATGGATTTTGAAGCTTACCCTCAATGTTGAAACCCATGTAGACTGTACACTCCAAAGATAAATCTTATTCTTTTTGACTCTTCTTTCTTAAATTCAGCACACTGAGGATCTGTATGCACTTGATAAGGATAAAACTCCAGCGCTCCAACATTTTTCCCCCACCTCAGGGTCTGTGCACATGCCACTCCTTCTACCTAGAACACTTTCCCCCTCTGCTTCTTTACTTTCTTATCCTCAGGTTTCAGCTACAGTGTTGCCTCCTTAAAGAGGCAACCTTCTCTGTCTAAAATGCGTCTCCCCTGCAGTTCTGGGTGCCACACACCCCTCTTTGTTTGTCTCCTTCTTGGCAACTGTAATATTAGGATTCGTTTAGCAAATGTTCCTGGTTTTGTGTTTATGACCTGTCTCTATCCTGAAGCATAGGCTCCCAGAGGTTGGGAAATTTACCTATTTTGTTCACGCGGCATCCCTCGTGCGGAGAACAGGGCATGGAACATAACAGATACTTAACAAGGAGCTGAAGAATGGTGAATGAGTGACAGAGGCTACAAATTGCTGTGTCCAGTCCTCCAAGGAGCAAGCCCCAAGGCAGCCCCCAAGAGGTCTTGGTTTCTCCATCCACTTTGTCACTGTCCTCAGGAACTTCCCCCCACCCGGGGCAACACCCTCAGCTTTCAGGGTCTGAGTGACCATGACCGTTGTCATGAGATTAGCAGCAAGAAATTGTCATAGAGGGACGTTGGGTTGCCCAGGGTCACACAGCGAGTTCTTAAAGCGGAGCTCTCAGGCTGGGGAAGAACCAGCCTTGTGGCCCTGGATCCAGAAGGAGGCTCTGCCTCTAACTCATAATGGGACCTTGGGCTTTTCTTTTTTCTGGGCCTCAGTTTCCTCATTTGTAGAATGGGGGCAGTGGCCCTGGCCTGGCTGAGGGAGCGTAAGGCGGGTGCTGGGCACACTGTAAGTGTGCGAGTATTGCAAGTTGCCTTTTACATAGTTTGGGGAGGGGGCGGTGACAAAGGGTGGGTTGGGGGTGTCTGAGGACAGGTGTGCCAAGACCCTGGGATGACAGCTTAGTCAGTAGAAGCTGAACATGAGGGGAAAGGCCTGCCCAGCCTGTCCCACCTCTGAGCCTGTGGAACCTTCTAGTCCGTCTCTCTCTCCCAGCCGGGCCATAAATCCCTGTCCACGCAGCCTCTCCAAGCCTGACGGGCCTTTCCCTGCAGGAACTTCTCCAGCCTGTGCAACCTCCCCCAGCTGAGGCGCATGCCCCACTCCCAGCAAACTCTTCCTTCCTGTGCCATCTCTATTTGCCCTTCACTGTGCTAGGCAACCCCACCCAGACTGTGCAGCCTCCCTGGGCTCCGGTAGCCACACCTCACCCCAGCCCCATTTCCCCGCCCCCCTGACCAGGAGGGGCTGGCTGTAGGGCAGAGAAAAGAGGATGCTTCAACCAGGGCTGCTTGAGGTCATGAGGAGGGGATGGGGGGCTGGGGTGAGGTGGGGGGCGGGGCTGGTGACCTGCTCTTTATCCCATCCTGGCCCAGCATGCCCCCATCAGCCTGCCCTGGCCCTGGCCCAAGTAGACGGGGGGTTACTGGTTCATACTGGAGAAAGCCTGCAGGCCCCCGTCCCAGGCTACATCATCAAGCCCTCTTGGCAGATGAGGAAATAGAGGCCCAGAGAGGCCCAGAGCCTTGCCCAGGGTCACAGAGCGAGGAGCGGCCAGGGCCTGAGAAGGGAGCCAGGCTGGTGCACTTGCCCCACCTCACTTGGGACGATATGAGTGGCCAGATCCTTCCTGGGGGCTGTGAGGACCCGCAGGCCAGGGCCCTTTTGCAGGTGGCCTGGCCATCGGGGGCCCTCAGAGGGACCTCTGCTCACACCCCGGGGAATATTGTCAGGTTGTTTCAGAAGTTCCAAGTTTACTCAGAGCTCTCATTTGAGCTGCCGTAAAAAGTCCCTATGGCCGGGCGCCAGGGTGAGAAGTGGGGGCGGTGCCACCTGTGAGCCATGAAGCGGGGGCTCCCCTCAGCCCCCCTTCCCCTGCCCCTGGGGGCTAGGGTGCCGCAGAAGGCACGGAAGGGGAGAAGCGGGGGAGGAAGGGGCTGTGATGGGGGGGAAGACCCCCCCCGCGAGAAAGTGTTTGTTCCCTTGTCTTCACAGCTTTCTTTTCTCTGCTTGTACATGACTCCCCGGGTGACCCTAGGAATCCCCAGCCCTCTCAGAGCCTCAGCTTCCCCATCTGAGAAAGGGGGGAGTAGAATCATTATAGAATGATCATTTATTGAGGGCTGAGTATATGCCAGAAGCTACACCAAGTGTTCTGGGTAATAACAAGACGATTATTACCAATGATATTTAAAGTGAAACATAGTAGCTGCTATTTCTCGTGAGCCACTGCTAAGCTCTCTCCCCTCAAAATGGCACTGGCTCTGTCTGTGTACCACCGAATCCCCAGGACCTAGGACAGTGCTCAATAAATACACATTGAATAAAACCTCACAGCAAACCGAGATAGGCGTTCTTATTTCCATATAACAGATAAGGAAACCAAAGGTTCAGAGAGGTTAAGTGACTCACTCCAGGTCACACAGGTACTAAGTGATGGAGATGGTACTCGAACCTAGGTCTGACTGTTTTCAAAGCCCCAAATCACAATCGGTAGTGTGGTGATGAGCCAGATACAGGGCTCCCCAGCTGACTGTGGAGACCTCCCAGCTGTGTGGAGAAGTTGAGCCATAATTCTGGCCTGCCAGGGTTCTCAAGGCACTGCCTCCCCTCGCTGGGAGGAAGGATGCCCTTTCTTCCTTCCTTCCTTTCATTCATTTATTTATCAGGCCCCAGGGTGGTCCTGATGCTGTGGAGAAGCTGGTCCCTCCCAAAGTTTCTGGTGGCCTGCTTTACTTGTTCTATCTTCTCTTAAACTGGGCCCCTCCTCCAGCAAGCCCCCTTCCTCTGCCTATAAGCCCCTTTGGGCTCCAGTCCCCACCTCCAACCCCTTTCTCTTCCTTGATAGGCAGGCGGAAGCCTGCAGCATCTGGGGCACATCCTTTGTCTTGTTCACCTGCCTCTCCTGGCCCGGGGTCTTGGCCACGTCCTAACATAAAGGCTCTTAGTTTCCTCCACTGCGGGGATGTGAGTATCCAGACTCCCTGCCAGGTGTGGGGCGGACAAGACTAGGGCTTCTGCTGAACCCACCATGGGGAACAGGTGATCGGGGCTCCCGCTCTGGGGTCTGCCCAGCCCCCTTGATCCAATGCCCCTCTCAGAAGGTGCCCCAGGACTATGACTCTTGCTTTTCTGTTATCCTGTCCAGCAGGTTGCCACCCTGGGGTTCCAAACCCAGCTCTGCATCTTACGGTCACAGCTGACCTGGGGCAAGCTTCTCCTCACTGAGGGGCAGTCTCCTCATCTGTGAAATGGGCTGAATGAGGCCACCAGCCTCACCTGGTGTTGTGAAGATGATGGGAGAGCTTCACACGCCTGTTGCATGCTGAGCGCTGGCCCCGGGAGGACCAGAACCCAGGCGGCTGAGGGAGGTGGGACCGACTGCACGTTCCCGAGTGTGTCCCTGCACCTTCCATGGCTCTTGGAAACTGGCCTTTCTCCTCCACAGGCTCCAGCCTCCTCATGATGCAAACTCCCTTCCTGGGCAGGACCCCAGCCAGCAGCTTTGATATTTTCATTCCCTCGAATCCTCACAACCAGCCCTACAAGGACGGAGCTGCCATTCTCCCCATTTCACAGATGAGAAAACCGAGGCTCCGCGAGGCTAGAAGAAGCAGAGAAACTTGCCCAAGTTCACCCAGCCAGGAAGCCGCATGGCTGGATTTTGAACCCGCCAGGTTTTCCCCACTCTACCATGTGCTTCTAAAACCCCCGCACTTTCCCCCAGGGGAAAGCAGATGTCCTCCCAGGAGCAGCCCCTGACTTTTTAATGCCCCACCTGCCCTGGGTCCTCTGGATCCTAAGTTCCCCTCCAGGCGTTTACTCACCTGCTCCTCTGCCAGGAGTGTGTCTGCCTGTTTCTTCCTTCCCCCTTTTTTCTCCAAGTCAAAATTCAACCCATCCTTCAAGGCTCAGCCTCCTTGAGTCTCCTCATTCCCCTCTCCTCTGCACACACAGAACGGATTTGCCTCTCAGGATCAGCATATCCGCCGTGTTTTCAGAAGAAAGATGAGGAGACAGCATGTGGAGGGCAGGACCAGCCTCCAAGTCACCTGCCGACCCTGCTACGTACTGGTTGAGTCACCTTGGGAAAATTACTCTACCTCTCAGAACCTGTATTTATCTGTGAAATGGGCACACCAACGCATCTTAAAGGATTTAGATAAAATAAAGGAGATAAAACACAGAACCTGGTACAAAGTCGATGCCTACCCACTTCCCCAAACAGACCCCGTCACACTCATGCCCACCCCTGCCCGGCTCAGCTGCCCAGAACCATGATGACTGTCACATCATGTTCAGTCTGGAACCAGCTTTCCCTCCCCAGCCCCTGCCTTTTGGAGGCTGGTTTCCACAGCCTCAGGGGGTCATCTCAGCCATGCCTATGCCTCTGCCTCTATGTCCCTGGGGCCTCTTGCAGACCCACAGAGAGGCACGCCAGGCAGGTGAACTGTCCCCAGGTGTGATGAGGCCACAGGACCCCTGCACGTCTTCCTGGGCAGAGAAGGTACCTCCCCCCCACCCCCCACCCCCTCCAGAGCGGTAGCTAGAGGTGAGTTACCTGCTGTCCTACTTCTTTCTCAGAAATCCATTCTCTCTGTGCTTCGGGCAATCCGGTGGGCTTCCAGGGGACGGCAGCTGGGCTTGGCGTGAGGGATGGGGGTCTGGGAGAACAGGCAGGGGACTGGGGTGGGAAGCTGTAACCTGCCCCAAGTCAACGACCAGACAGCACAAGACCTGTCACCCAGACGGACGGCAGCTGGGCTCCGGGCAGGCGGGCCACGCAGAGGCAAAGGCAACCATCAGTCACGTCCCAAGGAGGTCACACACGGACAGAAGACAGAGGTTGCTGGGCAGGGACCGGTCAGCTGCATGGGGGATGGACTGACAGCAGCCAAGGGCTGGCCCGCCAGTCAGACAGGAGAAGCCAAGCAAAGAGGTAGCTGGCCGCCCAGGCAGACAGACAGACAGCCGTGTGGCTGTCAGTCACGCGCAGGGAGAAGCAGGCAGACAGTCGGACCCCGAGCCCTTCGGTCGTTCAGCAGAGAGACGCCAGTGGGTCCGCCAGAGGCGATGCCTGCCATCCCAGCCCCACCGCGTGCTCAGGGTGGGGAGGAAGGGGAGGATGTGGTGAGCCGCTCCCCAGGCCCCGCCCACAGAGCAGCCGGCTCCTCCCCCAGGGAGCGAGAAAGAGGTGGGAGGGGGCCCGGCCCCAGGGCAAGGCCCACTGCTCACCAAAGGTCACCCGCTAGGAAGACATTTGGGGCCACCGGCGTGACGTTTGCCTCCTGCGGACGGGTGACAAGACCCCCACAGGCCTCACAGTCTTGACCTTTAAGGCGGGCAGGGGGGCGGTGAGCCGCCGCTTCTCCCAGCTGTGGAAACTGAAGCTCCGAGGGGGGAGGAGGTGGCACAGCGAGACCCGCGAGGTTCCCAGGGGTCTCAGCTCAGAGAGAAGCATGAGAGCCCAGAGACCTGCCCAAGGTCCCATGGAGAGGCAATGGCCCCTCTTCTGGAGTTTGCACGCTGGCCGGCTTCACTCCTCTCGCTGCCTGCCTGGCCCAGCAGAGGTCTGAGTTCCGGACCCCCTCCCAGACTCCCTGAGCCTTTTTCCTTTGAATCCGGCTTCCTGCTGCAATGCTGCAGGGAGCAGGATGCTGTCTCCGTGCCTTTGAGAAGACAATCCCTTGGGCATGTCACATCACCCCTCTGAATGCCTCGCTTTGCCCATCTGTCAAATGGGGAGACCTAGCCGTTTTACACATGGGAACTCAGGAAGAAAATAGAGAAAAGAAATTCTCAAGAGAATTCTTGTCTTGCTGACAAGCCAAGGGCCCGTGAGAGGGTCAGATGTCTCTTGCAAACACTTATGAAACCTGGGGACAAAATTCAGCAAGTTCACACCCAGCAAGCCTCAAAGAGCTGGTGCTATCACAACTACTACGATTAGTATCTTGCATTTTTTAGGCACTAGGTGATCTCATTTATTCTACAAACCCTGTGAGGCAAATAAGATTATGACTATTTATGTTACAGTGGGAGAAACCAAGGTTCAGAGGGGTGACATGTCACACTAGCCAAGAAGTGTCAGAGCTGGGATTTGAACCTGGGTGGATCAGATTCCTAAGGCTGTGGAAATGGGCCCAAACACTTCATCCTTGAAATGTTACCAGGGTGGATGGGGGCTGTTTTGTGCTGTTTTAATGACACAGGTTGGCTCAAACACACATGCCATCTCTCCCCAGCTGACTCAGTTTTGGGAAATAATTTGCAGCTAAGGCACATGACCGCTCCAGAGAAAAAGAGAAAGCATCTTGTTATTTATTCTTTTTTTTTTTTCTTTTTCTAGCTGTTTCTGAGGAACTTGGTACAAATTCCCCTGTGGCCGATTCAAAAGATGTTTGCCCTAAAGAGATTCTCTTCCTCACAACCAAAATAGCTTGTATTCTCTGGAGCACGTTTCTTGAGAGGAAGCCAGCTTTTCTTTGTCTCTTGATCTTCAGGGTGAGTTTTCTGATACCATGGTTGAAAGATCAAGAGAAGGAGTAGTTAAAAAAAAAAAAAAAGAGCTAATATTTGCTGAAAGCTGATTCTGTGCCAGGGTTTTAAGGACTTTAAAGGTGTATCACCTCACTTAAACCTCAGAATAACATGAGAAGGTAGTTATTATTACCATCATCGACATCATCCCTATTTTACAGATAAGGAAACCAAGGCTCAGAGAGGTTAAGTGACTTGTTCAAGGTCACACAGCTGATGCTGGTGGAGATGAGATTTGAACTCAGTCATTTGGGCTCCTGAGTTTACATTCTTGATCACTGCACTACACTGCTTCTGGATGTATGTTAACCCAGGGATATTCAGTCCCTCTTCCCACCCTCCCTCCCAGCTGCCTGCCTTCCACCCACCCATTCACCCACCCACCCCCTCTTGCATTCTTCTACCCACGCACCCATTCTCTCCTTCCGGCCTTCTATCGGCCGACACTGAACATGCCCTTGGCTAGGTACTGGGGACATTCTCCAGAAATACACAAGAGTGGTGGCCCTCATGGAGCCTGTATTCTGGTGGGGAGAGACAGACAAAAAGAAGTAATGGACAAACTAAATGCAAATTATACTGTCATAGAAAACAGATGAGAGGTCTAGGTAGTGACACAGAGGGGGCACCCTGGATGGTAAGAAATACCCCAGCCACAGGGGAAGCATTTTAGGCAGAGGGTCCTGCAAGTGCAAAGGCACTGAGGTGGGAGGGAGTGTGGCTCGCTCCAGGAACTTGGGAACAGTGTGGGGAATAGAGTGAACAAGCAAAGGAATGCTAGGAGACGGAGTCATGGAAGTCCCACATCCTGCACACCACCTAGGACCTTGCAGGATGGGGTGAAGAAGGTAGATTTGGCTCCAAGGGAAATTGGATGTCATCTGAGGTTTCATCAGAGGAGTGGCTTAATCCAATCTACATTTTCAAAAGAGTGCTCCAGCCATGATTTAGGGAGTGGGTAAGATGCAGCAGTGGCAACTTAACCCTTTGTGTTTAAAAAGTAGATGCTTTTGGAGATGGAAAGTTAACAGCTGCCATGTCCTTTGGGGTGAAACTGAGTCCCCTTAGAAATAGATCTGTGTTGAGGGAAGGGTCCCTTAAGGGACCCCTCTAGGTCAGTTCCTGTCTCATGAATGTGGCCCAGGAGGTCTCAGAAGAGGGTGAAATAAGATCTCTCAACACCCTCCCAACACCCCTGAGTATTTAAAGCTGGTCAGTGGGGAGGAAGTGGTTAAATCTGCATTTCAGCCAAGGGGACTACTGGGAAAAAAATAATTGACACAGCCCCTCCTTCAACCCATTTCCTCTTTTTTATTTTAACAGCTTTATTGAGGTATAATTTACACAGCATAAAATTCACCCATTGTAAGTGTACAATTCAATGATTTTTAGTAAGTTTACTGAGCTTTGCAACCATCACTGCTATCTAATTTTTTGAACATTTCCAAAAAGGTCCCTTGTTCCTGTTTGCAGTCAATCCCGTTCCCACTCCCAGCCCCAGTAATCTCCTTTCTGTCTCTACTGATTTTCCTTTTTCTTTTCTGGGTATTCTGTATAAATTGAATCACGCATGTGGTCTTTTGTGTCTGCTTTCTTTTCTTTTGCGTAACGTGTGTGAGTTTCTTCTGTGTGGTAGCATGTACTTCATTCATTTTTATGCCCGAGTAATACTCCATTGCACAGATATGCTACATTTGGTTAATCCATTCATCAGCTGGTGGAAGCTGGATTGTGTTCACTTTATCTCTATTACGAATAATACGGCTATGAACATATCCGTGCAAATCTATGTGCAGACCTGCATTTCAAATCTTGCGGATATACACCCAGGAGTGGATTGCTGGGTCATTCTATGTTTAACTTACCGAAGAGCTGACAAACAGATTTCCACAGCAGCCACACCATTTTACACTGCCACCAGTAATGTATGAGAACTCCAATTTCTCCACGTCATTGCCAACACTTACTATTTTCCTTTTTTTTTTTTACTAGAGCCATCTTGGTGTGTATAAAGTGGTATCTTATTGTGGTTTTGCTTTGCATTTCCCTAATGGTTAATGGTGTTGAACATATTTTCGTGTGCTTGGTAGTCATTTATACACCTTCTTTGGAGAAATATCTATTCAAGTCCTTTGCCTGTTTTTAACTTGGGCTGTGCTATAGACTGTCTGTTCTCCCCCATAATCACATGTGGAAACCCTACCCCTCAAATGTAATGGTATTAGAAGGTGGGGCCTCTGAGAGATGATTAGGTCATGAGGGCAGAGCCTTCATGAATGCGAATAGTGCCCTTATGAACAAGACACTAGAAAGATAAGTTACTCCTTCTGCCCTGTGAGGATACAACAGTCTATAAACAAGGAAGCGGGCTCTATCGAATCTGCTGGCACCTTGATGTTGGACTTCCCAGTCTCCAGAACTGTGAGAAGTAAATTCTGTTGTTAATAAGCCACCTAGTCTACTGGATTTTGTTATAGCAGCCCAAACAGACTAAGACAGATTGTTTGTCATTTTGTTGTTGAGTTGTAAGAGTTCTTTATATATTCAGGATACTAGACCCTTATCAGATATATGATTTGCAAATACTTTCTCCCATTCTGTGGTCATCTTTTCACTTTCTTATAGTTTTTAATGTTTATGAAGTACAATTTATCTCTTTTGTTCTTTTGGTGCCCATGCTCTTGGTGTCATGTCTATGAGTCTATCACCAAATCTAAGGACATGAAGATATACCCTTATACCTTCCTCTAAGAGTTTTATTTTGTTAGCTCTTATATTTAAGTCTCTAATCCACTTTATATTGATTTTTGTATATGATGTAAGGATCCATGTATGTAGATATCCAGTTGTCCCAGCACCTGCTTGTTGAAGAGACTGTTCTTTCCCCATTGAATTGTCTTGGCATCCTTGTCAAAAGTCACTGTCCATACATGCATGGATTTATTTCTAGACTCTTGATTAAATTCCATTGATCTCTATTTCTGTCCTTATGCCAGTATTACACTGTTTTGATTACTGTAGATTTGTAGTAAGTTCTGAAATTGGGAGTTTGAGCCCTCCAACTTTGTTGTTCTTTTTAAAGATTGTTTTGGCTATTCTGGGTCCTATGCAATTTCATATGAATTTTAGGATCAACTTTTCCATTTCTGAAAGAACAAAAGGTTATTGGGGTTTTGGCAGGGATTGCACTGAATCTAGATGTTGTTTGAGAAAAAGTGCCATCTTAACAATGCTAATTCTTCCATTACATGAACATGGGATGCTTTTTCATTTACTTAGATCTTTAATTTCTTTCAGCAATGTTTTGTAGTTTCCAGTGTATAAGTCTTTCACCTCCTTGGTTAAATCTATTCCTAAGTATATTATTATTTTTGATACTATTATATATGGAATTGTTTTCTTGATTTCCTTTTTGGATTGTTCATTGTTAGTGTATATAAACACAGCTAACTTTTGTGTTAATCTTGTACCCTGCCATTTTGCTTAATTTGTTTATTAGCTCTAATAATTTTTTGGTGAATTCTTAAGGATTTTCTAGCTATAGTATTATGTCATCTGCAAATAGTGGTATTTTACCTCTTCCTTTCCAGTTTCTTTTATTTCTTTTTCTTGCTGAATTGCTCTGGCAAAATCCTTCAGTGCGATGTTGAATAGCAGTGGTGACAGCAGGCACCCTTCTTTCTGATCTCAGGGGAAAAGCTTTTGGTGTATCATTCATCATGTGTGATGTTAACTGTGGGTTTTTCACATATGGCCTTTATGACGTTGAGGGACTTCCATTCTATTCCTAGTTTGCTAAG
Source organism: Monodon monoceros (assembly GCF_005190385.1). NCBI lineage: Eukaryota > Metazoa > Chordata > Mammalia > Artiodactyla > Monodontidae > Monodon > Monodon monoceros. Next base: position 69,150,388 of record NW_021703769.1, on the reverse strand, counting down.
TGTTTTTTTTATCATGAAGGGGTATTGAATTTAATCAAATGCTTCTCTTTTTTTGCATCAGTTGAGATCAGCATGTGGGTTTTCCTTCATTTTATTAATGTGGTGTGCTACATTGATTAATTTTATGTTGAACAACCCTTGAATTCCTGGGAAAACCCTACTTGGTCATGGTGTATAATCCTCTTAACATGCGATAGGATTCAGTTTGCTGGTATTTTGTTGAAGATTTTACATCTGTATTCATAAAGGACATTGGCACATAATGTAGTTTTCTTTTCTTCTGCTGCTTTTATCTGGCTTTGGTATTATAGAATGACTTAGGGAGTATTCCCTCCTCTTCTATTTTGTCGAAGAGTTTGAGAAGGATTGATGTTAATTCTTCCTTAAATGTTTGGTAAAAGTTATCAGTGAAGCATTTCTGACTCTGGACTTTTCTTCGTTAAGAGGTTTTTGATTATTGATTCAACTATTTTTTTCTTACGTATCTGTTTAGATTTTCTTTCTTTTTTTTGAGTCAGTTTTGGTAATTTATGTCATTTTAGGTGTCTTTCCATTTCTAAATGGATAATTAGGTTATCTAATTTTTGACATACAATTTTTATTCTCTTATAATCATTTTTCTGTAAGGTTGGTAATAATGGCCTCATTTCCATTTCTAATTTTAGTCTGTTGCATCTTCTGTTTTTTGCTTAGTTCAGCTAAAGGTGTGTCAATTTTGTTGATCTTTTCAAAGAAACAACTCTTGGTTTTGTTGACCCTCTTCACTGTTTTTCTATACTTTGTTTCATTTGTCTCCACTTTAATCGTTTTTATTTCTTTCCTCTGCCAGTTTTGGGTTTAATTTGCTCTTCTGTTTCTAGTTCCTTAAGGTGTACAGTTAGGTTACTGATTTGTAGTAACACATGGTGGAGGCCATTCAGATATTCTCTCTGGCCCTTTCCCTCCTCTCCTTCTGGGACTCTTATAAATCATAGGTTGTTATACTTAATGGGGCCCTACAAGTCCGTTAGGCTCTGTTCACTTTTCTTCACTCTTTTTTTCCTTTATGCACCTCAAACTGGATAATTTCAATTTGCTTATCTTCAAGCCACTGATTCTTTGTTCTGCCTGCTGCAAATCTGATGTTGAACCCCTCTGGTAAATTTCTCATTTCAGTGTTTACTTTTCAGCTCCAGAATTTCTATTTGGTTCCTTTGTATAATTTCTTTTTATTAATATTTTCTATTTGTTCATACATCATTCTGGTTTCCCTTAGTTCTTCATCCATGGTTTCCTTTAGCATTTTGTGCATATTTAAGACACCAGATTTAAAATCTTTATCTAGTAAGCCCAATGTCTGGATTTCCTCGGGGACAGTTTCTGTCGTTTTCCTTTTTGGTTTGTGTTTTCCTTGTGAATGGGCCATGCTTTCCTATGTCTTTTATGCCTTATTGTTATTGTTATTGTTGAAAACTGGACATCTTGAACATTGTAATGTGATAACTCTGGAAATTAGATTCTCCCTTGCCCCTCTGCCCCAACAGGGTTTGCTTTTGTTGTTTGCTTTGGCTGCAGCCATCCATTTGTTTAGTGACTTTTCCAATCTATTTTTGCAAATACCGTATTATTCCTTGTTGTATATTCACTGAGGTCTCCACTCCATTCCATTATCTTGGCAGTCAGCCAGCGATCTGATAGAGATTTCCTTAAACACCTAGAGCCAAAATGAATAAGGCACACAGAACAAAAACTACTTTCTCAGTCTTTAGAGATTGGCTCTGAGCTGGGACACTTCTTCAATGCTTAGCCAGGCTGACTATAACTGCATTTTAGGTTTCACCTTAGTGTTTCACCTGCTTGTGAAGAATCCAAAGATTAGCCAGAGGTGCAAACCTAGGGTCTTCTCAGATCTTTTCTGTGCTGCATTCAGCCCTGGGAGTACACACTGCATTCCAGATTCCCTGGTATATGTGGAAGCCTTTCAATGCCTTTGTATTTTCCTCTCCAGCCTCCTCCTTCCCAGGCTTTTTGGTCTGTCTGTGCTTGCTCTGTCCATCACCCCTTGCCCCAGTTGGGCAGTATATGTCTTTAAATTATTTCAACAGACACTACCTAGGAAGCAGCTCCAGTCTTGAAAGAGTCTCAAAGGGGTGGCACAACGAAGGCAAATGCCCAAGCCAATCCCTCAGGAAGCTACCAGACAGATCAAAAGGTACAACCACAATTCTTTGAGAACAAGGTCTGTATTGCCCTTTCCTGTTCTAGCAAATCACACCCAAAATGCAGACCACTGTTCCCACCCCACCCCCCCGACTGAGCTGGGGAATAGGAAGTAGTAAGCAGATAAGCAAAAATGCCACAATACATTCTTAGCAAATACTGAGTCTCTTTCTTCATCAAAGAGGCCCCCTGGTTGCTTTTCAGTTTTGATTAGATTCCAGGAAAAAAAGTTGATTCTCACAGGTTTTGCCAGCTTAATGCTTGTGTCAGTGGAAAGACTGAGCCTTGAAATTCTCTACATTTTAAAGTTTATTAAAGTGCAATCTACCAATTATTTTTCCCTTCTGTGGATTGCACTTTTGGTGCATGTCTAAGAGCAATGTGCCTGGCCCAAGGTAACAAAAATTCTCCTTATGTTTTCTTCTAAAAGTTTGTTTTAGTTCTTATGTTTAGCACCATGGTTCATTTTGAGTTAATGTTTGTGTATAGTGTGAGATAATCTAAATTTATCTTTTTGCATGTGAATATCCAATTGTCCCAGCATAATACGTTAAAACGATTATCTTTTCCCCATGGAATTACCTTGGCACCTATTTTGAAAATTAATTAACTATAAATGTATGGGTTTATTTTTGTACTCTCTATTCTGTTCCATTGCTTTAAGTCTATCTGTGTGTCAGTACCACACTGTCTGGATTACAGTAGCTTTTTAAAAAATTTTTTTTATAAACATCTTTATTGGAGTATAATTGCTTTACAATGGTGTGTTAGTTTCTGCTTCATAACAAAGTGAATCAGTTATACATGTACATATGTTCCCATATCTCTTCCCTCTTGCGTCTCACTCCCTCCCACCCTCCCTATCCCACTCCTCTAGGTGGTCACAAACCACTGAGCTGATCTCCCTGTGCTAGGCGGCTGCTTCCCGCTAGCTATCTGTTTTACGTTTGGTAGTGTATGTATGTCCATGCCACTCTCTCACTTTGTCACAGCTTACCCTTCCCCCTCCCTATATCCTCAAGTCCATTCTCTAGTAGGTCTGGGATTACAGTAGCTTTGTAGCAAGTTTTGAAATTGGGAAGTGAAAGTCATGCAACTTTATTTTGCTTTTTCAGAATTGTTTTGCCTATTCTGGTTCCTTTGGATTTCTGTATAAATTTTAGGATTAGCTTGTTAGTTTCTGCAAAAATATCTTCTGGGATTTTGACAAGGATTGTGTCGAATCTATAGATCAATTGGGGGAGATGTGCCAGCTTAAAAATATTGTATCTTCCAATCCATGCCCATGAACTAGCTCTCCATTTATTTACATCTTTTAAAATCTCTCTCAGGAACCTCCTTCCGCATCCATTTCCTTTTGAGACCCAACATTGTAGGGCTCCTCTGATGGACCGAATGGTCGGCTAAGGACTCTAGCCAAGGAAGGGCAGGAGGTGTTACACTGAGAACTCACCATAGCAGAAGGTAACATCTAGAGGGTGGTGGCAGGAGGGCTGGGCTGTACACACATGTGGCTGAGACTTGGAAGCATCTTTTCATTCTGTTACGCTGTTACAGTGGCTTTATTTCAAGAGCAGTGGCTGAATATAAAGGTAAAACTAATAAACGGTGCCCTCAGTTACGAGTAACACAGAAGGGAAACGGTTATCCTGCTTTCAAGACTCACCTTGGTGTGTTTGAGGCTGTGGACCAAACAGGACTCGCATCCAAGCGCATGATAATAACGTCTTAGAATTTTCTAAATCTCCTCCTCAAATTAGTCTCCCTGGTGGGCTGATCAGATTGCCCAGCCACGGATCACATTATTGCTGTTTGAGGCAGGAAGGATGTCTTGGTTGGGTTCCCCCAGAAGCAATTTCTTTTTAATTAATTAATTAATTAATTTTTGGCTGCATTGGGTCTTCGTTGCTGCACGCAGGCTTTCTCTAGATGCGGCGAGCGGGGGCTACTCTTCGTTGTGGTGCGCAGGCTTCTCATTGCGGTGGCTTCTCTTGTTGCGGAGCCAGAAGCAATTTATAAGACAAGGATTCAAGTGCACGTGATGGATTTGAGAGGTGAGCCCAGAAAACATTTGCAGGCGAGTCAGCAAGTGAGGCACGGCAGGGCAGGAAGCCAACAGGGAGCTCGAAGAGCGGGTTAGTGCTGTGGCAACTGGAACTTAATCCAGTTAATTTCTCCAACTTGTCCCAGACGAGGAGCAAGGAAGCTGGGGTATTTCTTCACTAGGACCCCAACTGCCATTAGTAGAGGGCTGCTTCCAGGGGCAGTTCAGCTGCCCTCCTGTGTGTACCTGCAGCCAAAAGTAAGCCTTCGGGCTACTAGTTGCAAGTATTTGCAATAAGAACCCCTCAGTGTGTAGAGCTGAGAGAATGAGGGTGAGGCTCCAACGTTGGCTGCAGGGCAAATTGCAGCCACTGCTAATTGCCTCCCAGCTTCCTTCCTGCCCTTCTTCCTCATATTAGAACCACAGTGTAGAGAGATTGAGGAGTAGAAGGACATGCGCTCACTCCCTCTTGCGACAGCACCGGAATCACAACTAATTGCTGAACAATCATCGACAGGAGGACACGGGAACTCACCAAAAAAGATACCCCACATCCAAAGACAAAGGAGAAGCTGCAGTGAGACAGTAGGAGGGGCACAATCACAATAAAATCAAATCCCATAACTGCTGGGTCGGTTACTCACAAACTGGAGAACACTTATACCACCGAAGTCCACCCACTGGAGTGAAGGTTATGAGCCCTACGTCAGGCTTCCCAACCTGGGGGTCCGGCAATGGAGGAGGAATTTCTACAGAATCAGACTTTGAAGGCTAGTGGGGTTTGATTGCAGGACTTTGACAAGACTGGGGGAAACAGAGACTCCACTCTTGGAGGGCACACACAAAGTAGTGTGTGCATCGGGACCCAGGGGAAGGAGCAGTGACCCCGGGGGAGACTGAACCAGACCTACCTGCTTGTGTTGGATGGTCTCCTGCAGAGGCGGGGGGTGGCTGTGGCTCACCGTGGGGACAAGGACACTGGCAGCAGAAGTTCTGGGAAGTACTCCTTGGCGTGAGCCCTCTCAAAGTCTGCCATTAGCCCCACCAAAGAGCCCAGGTAGGCTCCAGTGTTGGGTTGCCTCAGGCCAAACAACCAACAGGGAGAGAACCCAGCCCCACCCATCAGTAGTCAAGCGGATTAAAGTTTTACTGAGCTCTGCCCACCAGAGCAACACCCAGCTCTACCCACCACCAGTCCCTCCCATCAGGAAGCTTGCACAAGCCTCTTAGATAGCCTCATCCACCAGAGAGCAGACAGCAGAAGCAAGAAGAACTACAATTCTGCAGCCTGTGGAAGGAAAACCACATTCACAGAAAGACAGACAAAATGAAAAGGCAGAGGACTTTGCACCAGATGAAGGAACAAGATAAAACCCCAGAAAAACAACTAAATGAAGTGGAGATAGGCAACCTTCCAGAAAAAGAATTCAGAGTAATGATAGTGAAGATGATCCAGGACCTCGGAAAAAGAATGGAGGCAAAGGTTGAGAAGATGCAAGAAATGTTTAACAAAGACCTAGAAGAGTTAAAGAACAAACACCTAGAAGAATTAAAGAACAAACAAACACAGATGAACAATACAATAACTGAAATGAAAAATACACTAGAAGGAATCAATAGCAGAATAACTGAGGCAGAAGAACGGATAAGTGACCTGGAAGACAGATGGTGGAATTCACTGCCACAGAACAGAATAAAGAAAAAAGAATGAAAAGAAATGAAGACAGCCTAAGAGACATCTGGGACTACATTAAATGCAACAACATTCACATTATAAGGGTCCCAGAAGGAGAAGAGAGACAGAAAGGACCCAAGAAAATATTTGAAGAGATTATAGTCGAAAACTTCCCTAACATGGGAAAGGAAATAACCATCCAAGTCCAGGAAGTGCAGAGAGTCCCAGGCAGGATAAACCCAAGGAGAAACATGCCAAGACACAAAGTAATCAAATTGACAAAAAATGAAAGACAAAGAAAAATTATTGAAAGCAACAAGGGAAAAATGACAAATAACATACAAGGGAACTCCCATAAGGTTAAGAGCTGATTTCTCAGCAGAAACTCTACAAGCCAGAAGAGAGTGGCATGATATATTTAAAGTGATGAAAGGGAAGAAACTACAACCAAGATTACTCTACCCAGCAAGGATCTCATTCAGCTTCGACGGAGAAATCAAAAGCTTTACAGACAAGCAAAAGCTAAGAGAATTCAGCACCACCAAACCAGCTCTACAACAAATGCTAAAGGAACTTCTCTAAGTGGGAAACACAAGAGAAGAAAAGGACCTACAAAAGCAAACCCAAAACGATTAAGAAAATGGTCATAGGAACACACATATAGACAATTACCTTAAACGTGAATGGATTAAATGCTCCAACCAAAAGACACAGGCTTGCTGAATGGATACAAAAACAAGACCCATATATATGCTGTCTACAAGAGACCCACCTCAGACCTAGGGACACATACAGACTGAAAGTGACGGGATGGAAAAAGATATTCCATGCAAATGGAAATCAAAAGAAAGCTGGAGTAGCAATACTCATATCAGATAAAATAGACTTTAAAATAAAGAATGTTACAAGAGACAAGGAAGGACACTACATAATGATCAAGGGATCAATCCAAGAAAAAGATATAACAATTATAAATATATACGCACCCAACATAGGAGCACCACAATACATAAGGCAACTGCTAACAGCTATAAAAGAGGAAATCAACAGTGACACAATAATAGTGGGGGACTTTAACACCTCACTTACACCAATGGACAGATCATCCAGACAGAATATTAATAAGGAAACACAAGCTTTAAATGACACAATAGACCAGATAGATTTAATTGATATTTATAGGACATTCCATCCAAAAAGAGCAGATTACACTTTCTTCTCAAGTGCACATGGAACATTCTCCAGGATAGATCACATCTTGGGTCACAAATCAAGGCTCAGTAAATTTAAGAAAATCGAAATCATATCAAGCATCTTTTCTGACCACAACACTATGAGATTAGAAATCAATTAAAGGGAAAAAAACGTAAAAAACACAAAAACATGGAGGCTAAACAGTACACTACTAAATAACCAAGAGATCACTGAAGAAATCAAAGAGGAAATAAAAAAATACCTAGAGACACATTACAATGAAAACACGACTATCCAAAACCTATGGGATGCAGCAAAAGCAGTTCTAAGAGGGAAGTTTATAGCAATACAAGCCTACCTCAAGAAACAAGAAAAATCTCAAATAAACAATCTAACCTTACACCTAAAGGAACTAGAGAAAGAAGAAAAAACAAAACCCAAATTTAGTAGAAGGAAAGAAACCATAAAGATCAGAGCAGAAATAAATGAAATAGAAACAAATAAAACAATAGCAAAGATCAATAAAACTAAAAGCTGGTTCTTCAAGAAGATAAACAAAATTGATAAACCATTAGCCAGACTCATCAAGAAAAAGAGGGAGAGGACTAAAATCAATAAAATTAGAATTGAAAAAGGAGAAGTTACAATGGACACTGCAGAAACACAAAGCATCCTAAGAGACTACTACAAGCAACTACATGCCAATAAAATGGACAACCTGGAAGAAATGGACAAATTCTTAGAAAGGTATAACCTTCCAAGACTGAACCAGGAAGAAACAGAAAAACATGAACAGACCAATCACCAATAATGAAGTTGAAACTGGGATTAAAAATCTTCCAACAAACAAAAGTCCAGGAACAGATGGCTTCACAGGTGAATTCTATCAAACATTTAGAGAAGAGCTAACATCCATCCTTCTCAAACTCTTCCAAAAAATTGCAGAGGAAGGAACACTCCCAAACTCATTCTATGAGGCCACCATCACCCTGATACCAAAACCAGACAAAGATACCACAAAAAAAGAAAATCACAGACCAATATCACTGATGAATACAGATGCAAAAATCCTCGACAAAATACTAGCAAAAACAAAATCCAACAACACATTAAAAGGATTGTACAACAATGATCAAGTGGGATTTATCCCAGGGATGCAAGGATTCTTCAATATATGCAAATCAATCAATGTGATACACCATATTAAAAAATTGAAAAATAAAAACCATATGATCATCTCAATAGATGCAGAAAAAGCTTTTGACAAAATTCAACACCCACTTATGATAAAAACTCTCCAGAAAGTGGGCACAGAGGGAACCTACCTCAACATAATAAAGGCCATATACAACAAACCCACAGCAAACATCATTCTCAATGGTGAAAAACTGAAAGCATTTCCTCTAAGATCAGGAACAAGACAAGGATGTCCACTCTCGCCACTGTTATTCAACATAGTTTTGGAAGTCCTAGCCACAGCAATCAGAGAAGAAAAAGAAGTAAAAGGAATACAAATTGGAAAAGAAGAAGTAAAACTGTCACTCTTTGCAGATGACATGATACTATACATAGAGAATCCTAAAAATGCCACCAGAAAACTACTAGAGCTAATCAATGAATTTAGTAAAGTTGCAGGATACAAAATTAATGCACAGAAATCTCTTGTATTCCTATACACTAACAACTAAAGATCATAAAGAGAAATTAAGGAAACAATTCCATTCACCATTGCAAGAAAAAGAATAAAATACCTAGGAATAAACCTACCTAAGGAGGTAAAAGACCTGTACTCAGAAAACTATAAGACACTGATGAAAGAAATCAAAGATGACACAAACAGATGGAAAGATATACCATGTTCTTGGATTGGAAGAATCAATATTGTGAAAATGACTATACTACCCAAAGCAATCTACAGATTCACTGCAATCCATATCAAATTACCAGTGGCACTTTTTACAGAACTAGAACAAGAAATCTTAAAATTTGTATGCAGACACGAAAGACCCTGAATAGCCAAAGCAGTCTTGAGGGAAAAAAACAGAGCTGGAAGAATCAGACTCCCTGACTTCAGACTATAATACAAAGCTACAGTAATCAAGACAATATGGTACTGGCACAAAAACATAAATATAGATCAATGGAAGAGGATAGAAAACCCAGAGATAAACCCACACGCCTATGGTCAACTAATCTATGAAAAATGAGGCAAGGATATACAATGGAGAAAAGACAGTCTCTTCAATAAGTGGTGCTGGGAAAACTTGACAGCTACATATAAAAGAATGAAATTAGAACACTCCCTAACATCATACACAAAAATAAACTCAAAATGGATTAGAGACCTAAATGTAAGACTGGATACTATAAACTCTTAGAGGAAAACATAGGAAGAACACTCTGACATAAATCACAGCAAGATCTTTTTTGATCCATCACCTAGAATAATGGAAATAAAAACAAAAATAAACAAATGGGACCTAATGAAACTTAAAAGCTTTTGCAAAGGAAAGTAAACTACAAACAAGATGAAAAGACAACCCTCAGAATGGGAGAAAATATTTGCAAATGAATCAACAGACAAAGGATTAATCTCCAAAATATATAAACAGCTCAATGTTAAAAAACCAAACAACCCAATCAAAAAATGGGCAGAAGACCTAAAAGACATTTCTCCAAAGAAGACATACAGATGGCCAAGAAGCACATGAAAAGCTGCTCAACATCACTAATTATTAGAGAAATGCAAATCAAACCTACAATGAGGTATCACCTCACACCAGTTAGAATGGGCATCATCAGAAAATCTACAAACTACAAATGCTGGAGAGGGTGTGGAGAAAAGGGAACCCTCTTGCACTGTTGGTGGGAATGTAAATTGATACAGCCACTATGGAGAACAGTATGGAGGTTCCTTAAAAATCTAAAAATAGAATTACCATATGACCCAGCAATCCCACTACTGGGCATATAACCAGAGAAAACCATAATTCAAAAAGACACACGCACCCCAATGTTCACTGCAGCACTATTTACAATAGCCAGGTCATGGAAGCAACCTAAATGCCCATCAACAGACAAATGGATAAAGAAGATGTGGTACCTATATACAATGGAATATTACTCAGCCATAAAAAGGAACGAAATTAGGTCATTCGTGGATGGATCTAGAGACTGTCATACACAGTGAAGTAAGTCAGAAAGAGAAAAACAAATATCATCTATTAACACATATATGTGGAACCTAGAAAAATGGTACAGATGAACTGGTTTGCAGGGCAGAAATAGAGACACAGATGTAGAGAACAAACGTATGGACACAAAGCAGGGAAAGTGGCGGGGGTGGTGGTGGTGGTGGTATCAATTAGGAGATTGGGATTGACATATATACACTAATATGTATAAAATAGATAACTAATAAGAATCTGCTGTATAAAAAATAAATAAAATAAAATTCAAAAATTCAAAAAAAAAAAAAAAACTACAGTGTAATTCTGGGCAGCCCAGCTAACAGACCACTTCCCAGCCTTCCTTGAAGCTAATGATAGGAATGTTCAAACGGAGCTTCTGAGAGCACCCTTTGGCCCTTCTATTCTTCCAGTTCCTCCTTTCTCCTGCCTAAAGTGTAGATATGATGGCTGGAGCTCTAGCAGCCATTTGGAACCAAAGGGAAAGACCAAGAGAATCACAGAGAACTTGGTGCTGATATCACAGGCCATGAACCAATGTCAGTAGTTACTTGCCTCCAGGCTTCACATTACACAAGAGAATAGACCCTTAAGTAATTGAGCCACTGTGGTTGGTCTCATACCATTTGAATGTAACCTGTAACCACACAGGGGGTTTGAATGACTATCAAAAAGAGAAAGGGGCTTATTTGTATACCCAGACTGGTGGAACAAGTTATGCCAGGTACATTTAAAAATATTGACAAAGTTGGAATGAACCAGGAAGAGAGGGTTGTATTAATAATTTATAAAACATTGATATCATGGAATACTCTGCAGATATTAAAATGGGAAAATTAATTTGTATATAAAATAGATGATATAGAAATAGATATCCTATATTATTTAAAATCAAAAGATGTAATAGATCAAGTGAGAAAATCAGGTTTTGTGAGTACCATGTGCAGTTTCAGAGTCATACCTTTATAGGGACGTGCCTTATACTTTTAAAATCTTTTAAGTTTTTAAAAATAAAAAAAGACTGGAACACTTCTACTGGGAGTGCTGAGCTGCCAGGCAAGAGCTCTAAGAACCCTGAGGCAGCCACGCCGTGGGGAAATCCAGCTGCACAGAGAACTCACGTGTAGGTTTTCTGGTCAGCTGTCCTGTTTTTGAGTCACCCTGACCCAAGTGCCAGACCTGCAGGTGATCGAGCCATCAAATGATTCCAGCCCCCCGCTGGTAAGTCACCCCCAGCCTTCAAATCTCCCCAGCTCTGGGAGTTCCCTGGTGCTCTAATGGTTAGGATTGGGCACTTTCACTGCTGTGGCCTGGGTTCAATCCCTGGTCAGGGAACTGAGATCCTGCAAGCCGCGTGGCGCGGGCAAACCAAAACAAAAAAATCTCCCCAGCTCAAATTTCAGATACCATGGAGCAGAAACAAACCATATCTGTTGGGTCCTGTCCAAATGCCTGACCCACAGAACCTATGATCGTGACAGAATGGTTGTTTAAAGCCACTAAAAAATGAAAATAATAAAATAAAATAAATAAAGGGAGGGAATGTAACCTGCCATTCTGCCCCCTTTCTTTCTCCTGATCCCTGGAATGTGGGCATGGTGGTGGCCATCTTGGAGAATGCAGACATGGAAAATATCCTAAGGATGGCAGAGCAGTAAGATAGAAGAAGCCTTGGTGCCCGGGTGACTTTGTGGGGCACCACTCAGCCCTGGACATCTGTGTCCAGGTAAGAAAAAAAACCACTCATTTAAGCCACTATCAACTTGAGTTCCTGTTGCATGCAACCGAACCTGTATTTGAACTAATATAGATACAGATTTGCATACAGATGTGGATGTAGACATAGCGGTAGATATAGATGCAGATAGAATCCTGACTGGTGGATAGATGCCCACCAGGGGCTTGTTATGGAGGAAAAAAGATAAAACTGACAATGACAACGAACAGTCTCTCATATCCTAGAAAATAAACTAAACAAATTTTATTACTCGGGGCCTGTTACTAACAACATGATTCCAGTTGCAGTAGTAGAAAACCAAACCAAGCAAGCTTAGCAAACCTGGGAATGCATTGCAGCAGGTGGGCAAAGCTCAGAAAGGGATTCTCTCCTACTGCAGTTGGGCTTTCTCTGTGCAGCATCTGGAGACCCCGAACTCTCAACTCACCAGCTCTACAGTCAGAGTGGAAAGGAATAGTTCCCATGGACTCCAGCCAGAAAAACCCCAGGGAATTATTTGCATTGGCTTGGACTGAGTCACAAGCCAATCTGTGTGCCAGTCTGGGGTCAAGGATGGCTCAGCTTGAGTAACCTGGCCATACCTGCACGAGTCACTGTGACCAAGAGGAGGGAGGCTCTGATTGGGTCACTGCCAACCCATCGCTGTGGTTGTCACAAAAAGAAGGGGGTGCAGGTACAGAGTCATGTTACACAAAGTCAATAGCCATCACATATACTGATATTATTGCTAAGGACTGACCTGCATCCCCTCCCCCCCACCAGTTCATATGTTGAAACCCTTATCCCCAATGTTATACTATCTGGAGACAGAGCCTTTAGGAGGTAATTAAAGTTAAATGAAGTCATAAGGGTGAAGCCTGAATCCGATAAGACTGTAGCTTCATAAGAAGAGGAAGAGACACCAGAGCACACACACACACTCTCTCTCTCTTTCTCTGCCTCCCCAACTTCCGTGAAGACTCAGCAAGAAGATGGCCGTCTGCAAGCCAGGAAAAGAGCCCTCACCAGAACCCGACCATGCTGACTTCCTGGCTCAGACTTGACCTCAGACTTCCAGCCTCCAGAACAGTGAGAAAATAAATTTCTGTTGTTTAAGCACCTGCTGCCCCCACCCCCGCCCCTGTCTATGGTATTTTGTTACGGCAGCCTGAACCGACTAAGACATATTTCTCTGTATTAGTCAAGGTTCTCCAGAGAAACAGAACCCTGACTAATACAATTATTAATAACAAAATTGTTCACAGTTTTAAGGAACTTACCATCTAATAGGCCCTGTGCTAAGTTATCACTTTATTTATTTATTTTTGGCTGCGTTGGGTCTTCGTTGCTGCGTGCAGGCTTTCTCAAGTTGCAGCGAGCGGGGCTACTCTTCGTTGCGGTGCGTGGGCTTCTCATTGCACTGGCTTCTCTTGTTGCGGAGCATGGGCTCTAGGAGAGCGGGTTTCAGTAGTTGTGGCTCAGGGGCTTAGTTGCTCCGTGGCATGTGGGATCTTCCTGGACCAGGGCTCGAACCCGTGTGCCCTGCATTGGCAGGTGGATTCTTAATCACTGCACCACCAGGGAAGTCCCTAAGTTATCACTTTTAATATCTGCATTTTAGACTCAAGGAAATGAAGGTGCAGGAGATTAAGCAACTTGCCCAGGATCATAGGGCTAGAAAGTGGTCAAGTCAGGATTTGAATCTGGGCAGTCTAGCTCCAAGTGTTAATAGGGCTATATCTAGATGGTGGGAATTTTTAATTTTTTGTATTTTTCTGTACTGATTTTTTTTTTTTTGGCTGTGCCATGAGGCATGCGGGATCTTAGTTCCCCAACCAGGGATTGAACCCATGCTCCCTGCAGTGGAAGCGTGAAGTCCTAACTACTGGACCACCAGAGAATTCCCTGTATTGATTTTTTTTCTTTTTTGCGGTACACGGGCCTCTCACTGTTGCGGCCTCTCCCGTTGTGGAGCACAGGCTCCGGAAGCTCAGGCTCAGCGGCCATGGCTCACGGGCCCAGCCGCTCCTCGGCATGTGGGATCTTCCCGGACCGGGACACGAACCCGTGTCCCCTGCATTGGCAGGCGGACTCTCAACCACTGCACCACCAGGGAAGCCCCCCTGTATTGATTTTTAAAGTGATACATTGCTTCTGGAATCTGAGGAAAATAATAAAGCTATTTCCATTTTTGAAATTAAAAATGCAAGGTCACAAAGCACCTGCATGCTGGAGAGAGGGCACAGCAAGAGGGAAGGCATTAAAAATTTATAGAGATGTGAGTAGTGGTCCTTCCAAAGACACTGACCAAGGATGAGTGTTATATCCTTTACTTCAAGTCAACTAGTCAATTTCACACGTGCGAGTATTAGAACCACTGAAGCAACATGCGCTTGGGGGTTTTTCCCAACATCAAGAGTATGTCATGGCCAAGAGAAACTTGAGGCACCCTGAGGCTGCCTTAAGAGAGGTGTGGTGCCCAGAACAAGGGAGGTGAGCCTCACTGCAGTGGCCACACCTGCAGCCTATGTCTAGTTCTGGCCCTTCATTTTAAGAACATTGGTGAACTGGAGTATATTCAGAAGAGGCAACTAAAAAGGTGGGAGGGGTGTGAAGAGGGTCTGAAAACCACGAGGGAGCAGAGGTATTCAGCTTGAAGAAGAGAAGATTCAGGGTGGGGGATGTGAGAACTGACCTTTAGATCCAGACCAGTGCAGTCAGAGCTGCCTAATTACAGTAGAAGGTGAACTTCCTGTCCCCAGTCGTATGCAAACCAAGGCTTGGCCACCTGTTGGTGTGGGTGTATGTATGGTCAGATTGATTGCATGTGTGGTTGGACCACAGGGCCAATAAAGCCTTCTTTCATGCTCAGTGTCTCTGCGGCTCTCATTTTTGGAAAGATGTGGGAGGGCTTATCCTGGATGGAGAGTGTTCTGGCCTGAATGTTCACGTCCCCGCAAAATTCACATGCTGTAGCCCTAACGCCCCCATGTGACTGTATGTGGAGATGGGGCTGCTAAGGAATTCATTCAGGATTGGATTGGTGTCCTTACAAGAAGAGGCACCAGGGAGCTCCTTCTCTCTCGCCCTCTCCACGGGCCCTAAGGAAAGACCACGTGAGGATGCCGTGAGAGAGCAGCTGTCCAAGCGAGGAAGCGGGTTCTCACCAGGAACTGAATCAGTAGGCACCTTGATCTTGGACTTTCCTGCCTCTGGAACCGTGAGAAATAAATCTGTTGTTTAAGCCCCTTCGTCTGTGGTATTTGCTGTGGCAGCCAGAGCTGATTAAGACAGAGAGTTACTGCAGCAGCTACACTAATAGGGTTGAGGAAGAGTTACCCATCTCCTTCCTCCCCTGTAGCTTCCGATTTTTCTCAGTTAATAGAACAGAACTTCCCTCACTGTCGATGGTCTCAAGTCCAGTGGGAAAGGGACACGCAAGACTAAAAGTAAAGCACTTGGGATGGCGGCATTCGGTGAGTATAAGACTGACTTAAATAGTTGTTGTTAGTAGTAACAGTATTTAGGAGTAGTGCCTTTTTACTTTTTCTTTTTCTTTTTTAGCTTTCTGGTACTAGCTTACTCCTCTCCTGGTAATTGTGTCTTGATTTTTTTCTGTCTCTCTCCCCAGGGGAGCACATGACCCTGTCCTAAACCAATGTACTCCATTCTCCAGGCCACATTAATTAATCCAGTGAGAGTATGTGACCCAGTCAGAACCAATGAGACTCCATGAAACTTTTGATGAGACAATTAGGGCAAAGACTCCAGACTTGGAGCAGAGAGGATGAGCTATATCTGCAGTAGCTGGAGTAGCTGCAGATAGCTCATGGCCACAATGAGAGAACTTGCAACAGAATGGAGTCAACATACAGGAAATGACCCAAGAGATAAACTGAGTCGTCAGGAATCAGAACACCTGGATCCAGCTGTGCCTGAAAGTCAGACATCTTAGTGAAATGAGACAGTAAGTTCTCTTTTGGTTTCAGCCAAAAGAATCAGTATTCTTTCACTTGAAACTGAAAGAGTCTTGACAGATACATTACTGTGTGCCCTAAAAGTTTACAATGGTCGTCTGTATAAAGTGCCATGGGAACAGAAAAGAGGCAACTACTAATTACATGCCTGGACTGGGGTGGAGGGACTGTCCAGGGAAGGCTTCTCAGAGGAGGGGCCACTTGAACTGGACTCAGAAGAGCAGTTCACTATGTTGAAAAGATAGGAGAGGCCATTCCAAAGGTTGTCAAAAATGTGGATGGGGAAACAAAGAAATACACCTCTAAATTACCTAAGGGACAATGAGAAAAATCACAGTGGGAAATTAGAAAGCATTTTGAACTGAACGATACAAAAAGTACATATCAAAACTTGTGGGTTGCAGCTAAAACAATACCAAGAGGGAAATTTGTAGCCTTAAAAATTCATAAATTAGAAAAGAAGAAAAGCTAAAAAGGAATGTTTCAAACATCCCTCTCAAGAATTTGGAGAAAGAGCAGCAAGATAAATGCAGAAGAAAATAAGAGAAGGAAAACAGTCAAGAACAATAAATGCAGAAGAAAATAAGAGAAGGAAAACAGTCAAGAACAGACTGAAAGAGGAAGGAAGTGTGCCCTGGAGATGAGCAACAAAGCCCCAAGCAGAGACACAGGGTATTTGCGGAATGAGGGCCCTGGTGTGGGTGGACAAGAGGGAAGTGGTGAGGCCATTGACTTGAGGGAAGATGGTACCCAGAGCCATAGAAGGTCCTCAGCAGGGTAGTGGGCTGGGGACACATCAGGCCCTTGGAGACTGTATGTACATGAGAGGCCTAGGCCCAGATGCCTGGGCTGATTGAAAAGGACAAGAAAAGCCACAAGGATGTCGAGTTCAGTTCCACAGAGGAACCAGCCTCTGTCACCACAGCTGCCTGCTGCTAACTGCCACCCTAACACAGACTCACTTCTCATTCAGGGAAGGGGTCCCAAATCCCTCAGGTGGTCTCTTAGGGGCGCTGGAAGGATGGGGGAGCCGGGTCTCTCCACCTCGGTGCTGTAGACATCTGGGCTGGATGATTCTTTGCTGTGAGGCTGTCCTCTGCATCGTAGGATGTCAAGCAGCATCCTGGGCTTCTAGATGCCAGCAGTAACAACCGGAAGTGTCACTAGACATTGCCAAGTAGCCCCTGGAGAGGACCCCTGATTTGGTGTTGTAGTGGGAGCGGTGTTGGACCCACAATCTTACTGATGACATCGCAGGTGAACCTCAAGCCTTAGGGCCGAGAGAGCCTGGGCGGGCCTCCTTCTTTTGAGCCTCTACACCCCCACCTGCAGATGGGAAAGTAACGAGGATGCAATGAGGTCACCACGGCTGGCCGAGTAGGGGCTCAACAGACAGCAGGGGTTATGATTATGCTTCTCAGTGATAATTATTCCACCTGCTCCAGGCTGAAGGGGGGGGACTGCAAGTGCACCTGGGTTCCCAGCACGGCCTCAGCCCAGGGTCATCCTTGCCTTCTCGCTTTCTTTCCTCACCCTGAACCCACATGTCAGGAAGTCTTGCCGGTCTACCTTCAAAACACACCCAGACTCCAAGGTCAGCACCTGCCCTGAGCCACCAGCATCCCTCACCTGGATGATCACAGCAAGCTGCTGCTCATCGCTCTTCCCACTTGTGCCTTCGGACCTCCCCCACCCAAAACATCCTGTTCTCCTCCCTGCAGAGTAGTCATTTAAGACAAAAATCTGGGGGCTTCCCTGGTGGCTCAGTGGTTAAGAATCCACCTGCCAATGCAGGGGACACGGGTTCGAGCCCTGGTCTGGGAAGATCCCACATGCCTCAGAGCAACTAAGCCCGCGAGCCACAACTACTGAGCCCGCGTGCCACAACTACTGAAGCCCACGCGCCTAGAGCCCGTGCTCCGCAACAAGAGAAGCCACTGCAATGAGAAGCCCGTGCACCGCAACGAAGAGTAGCCCCCGCTCGCCGCAACTAAAAACAAAGCTCGCGCGCAGCAACGAGGACCCGACGCAGCCAAAAATAAATATATAAATAAATTTATGAAAATAAATAAATAAAACAAAAATCTGATCTCATCACTTCCATGTTGGGGAAGTGTTTGGGGAAGGCCCCCCAAAGCCTTCCTGTCATTTGTAGAATAAACCCAAAGTTCTGGGACTAGCCTGGCGGTCAGGTGGTTAAGACTCTGCGCTTCCAAAGGAGGGCGTGTGGATTCAATCCCTGGTGGGGGAACTAAGGTCCCTAACGCCGCATGGTGCGGCCAAAAGAAACAAACAAATAAAAAACCCGAAGTCCTTAGGGTACCAGCAAGGCCCTCCGTGGCTGGTCCCCACCTCCAGGGAATTCATCTCCTTGCCCCCTCGCTCTCTGCTCCTGACACTCTGGCCTCCATGCTGTTCGTGGATCACAGCGTTCCCTTCTCAGGGCCTTTGCCCAGGCTGCCCCTCCACCCGGAACATTCTCCCTCTCCCACCTCCAGATGCGTGCGTGGCCCATTCCTTTACTCCCATCAAGCCAGTGTTCAGACGCCCCCACCCCTCAGCAAGGCTTTCCCTGGCCTCCCCCGACGGCAGCTCTCTGCCCTTCTTTCCCTCACCTCCCTGGCCTGTTCACTGCCACCCGACCTCACTCAGTGTGCTCATGCCCATCTCCTGGCTGTCTGTCCCCACAGTAGACACGCAACTTCATTAGGGCCGTGATTTGTCTGTTCTGTTCACTGCACAGCCCCCCACCCTCAGAGCAGTGTCTGGCGCATAGTAGGTGCTCATGAAATATTTGTCGAGTGATTGCATGGGTATTTCAAGGCCCTCCTTTCCACCATCAGCCCCATTCCACCCCCACTTTCGACTCATCCCAGGAAATAGGCACCCCTGCCGTCCCCGAGTCAGGATGGCCTGCAGATGACAAGGCCCTTTCAGCCTCAAACACCACGTGTGGCTCCCAGGGCTCTGCTTTCCCCTCTGGCTTCACCTACCACCTCACTCACCTCACACTGTGTGCTCCAGCCAGGTCAGGCTGTTCCTCCAGGTCTTTGCCTGTGCTGTATCCTCCACCAGATGCCCTCTCGCCCCTGCCATCTCCTGGTAAACTGGTTCTCATCCTTCAGATTTCACTGGAGATGTCACCTCCTACAGGAAGCTTTCCTTGATGCCCCAAGACTGGGTGAGTCATCCCTCCTCTGGGCCCATGCTTCCCTCATCGTGCTGTGAGCCTCACTGCATTATTGGGGCTTTTCTATGTGACTGCAAGTTCCACGTGGGCAGGAACCGGTCTTGGATCCCCCAGGGCCTAGAATCTTCTGGGACTCAAGAAATGTGATTCAAGTGAATCAGTGGATGAATGAACACTCTGGATTAGCCTCGGAGGTCACTTCCTGTCCTCCAGCCCCTCCCAGGGCCTGGGCAGGAGTGAAGGAAAGTCCTCATCCTCCTTAATCACACTGATCGGTTGACAGTCTCCTCTGATGTCTTCTGAGGTACAAAGTTCCCCTCCTGAGCATGATCGCTCTTTTTAGACCCCCGCAAGTCACCTGGTTCTTTCCATTTTATGGCATTAGTAGAAGATTCCGGCCCAATGGACCTCTCATGGGCACGCCCAGAGCCACTCCTAATGGAATCACCGTGAGCACATCCTAGCACCACTTTTTCTCAGAGTGAGCTCCTCACCCATCGTTTCATATCTTCCTCCCCAGAGCCCAGTGAGCTGGCCGGGCAAAGACTGATCTTTCCAGGCTGGGAGGATGGAGTCAGGTGACCAAGGAAAGACCAAGTTCTGCCCCCTCGAGTGGGGAGGAAGGATGGCTGAGGAGAGGGGCTGCAATGTTCAGAGTCCAGTTTCCCCCCACCTCCACCCTGCTCCAGTCATCTTAGACCGAAGCCTGATTATTTCCCTGTAACCCACATGCAAATCTTGATGCCCAGCAGAGAGGGTCCTTATCTCTCTATGGCTGAGGTGGGGGCAGGCTGGGGACACAGATGTGCTCATAGAGCCATGTGCAACACACCACTTAAAACAGTAGCAGGCGGCATGATTGGGACTCGCTACTGGCATTAGTGGAAGATTCCCGCCCAATGGACCTCTCATGGGCATGCCCAGAGCCACTCCTAATGGAATCAGTGCCAAGGGCTAGTATCTTATTTAGTCCCCCAAATGGCTCCAGGAGGCAGCTGCTATTATCACCCCATCTCACAGATAAATAACTGAGGCACAAAGAGTTTAAGTAACTCGTCCATGGTTGCTCAGATGGACGAGTTATGAAATGAAAGGAATTTGAGCCTGGACAGTTTGCTAACCACCGCCCCATCACCTTTCTCACAAAAGTCCATGCACATCCCCATGTGTACATCTGAACAGCTCTCACATACACACACGTGCACATGAAATCACACCCCTGCTCACGCACCCATGCGCATGTGCAACCTGAGGTCTCAGAAGTAGATCCCCAGCTATTGGGAGATGCATCACGCGTGGTCACGTGGGCCGGTGAGGACACAGCCCCCTCTCTCACGCTCCCTCTTCAGGCACATTCACACACAGGCGTGCACGTCCCTGTTCACATGGCTGCACAGAAAGCACACAACAGCCCCATCCACCCATGTTCACCCGTGTGCAGGTACACACACGGTCACATGAACACAGGCACATATATGTGTACACGTGCACACTTGCATAAAAGCAAATACTTATTGAGCATCTACTATGTGCCAGACACTGTGCTGGGGACATAGCAGTGACAAAAACAGAGTTCCCGCCTTCTCCACATGTGTAATGGATGGGGGGGGAGGTGGCACGCGCCTGTGTAGACATGCACGCACCATGGTCAAATCAGACAGGTCCTGGTTATTGAGTATTCACTCTGCAGAGCTGAGCCCTCCCATGTATCAGGGACTGTGAGTACTGTTCCCCACATGTGCACACAGGAGTAGACCCTCTCGCTCTCTGCTGGAGCCACAGGGCACGACCTGGGTCTTGGCAGGAGGTGGGTTGTGCAGGCGACAGAGACCAGCATTATTTGCAGCACCCTTTGTGGTCGGAAGATCCCCAAACCTCTGTCAACCCGCCTGAAATCAGACCATGATCCAAGTGACAAATCCACAGGCATTTGCTGACGTGCCCAACCCCACCTGTGTGTGTGCACACGTGTGTCAGCCTCCAGGGCCTCCCACCCCACCAAGAGCCGCTGCCCCAAAGTCCCCAACCTCCTCCTCTTCCCCCATCTTGCACGGGAGGGAGCCGTGGCCCCGAGTCACCTGGGTCTTCCAAGAGACTGCGCACGCAGGGAGGAAGGGCTGCAATGACTCTGCTTCCAGGCAGCTGTGGTGAGTTTCTGCAAAGACTCCCTTCCTCAAAGAGGCTCCTCTTTACTGAAAATTCAGGCTGCCGTGGTTTCCCCACATTCACATGGGGAAAAGGTCAAACTCACAAAAGTATTTACCAAGAACTGTCAGACAATCAACAAGCATTTACTGACAGCAGCAGCTTGCAGGCTGGGCTGGGTGCAGCAGGGAAAGGGGAGGAGGAAGAAGCACAGGTCTTGTCCTTCAAAGGTCAGGGACCACGAGGGAGCAGTGGTTAGCCGTGGGGGGAGGGGAGGAGGGGTCCAGGCAGAGGGAGCTGCACGCGCAAAATCTAGTTGTGGGAAAGCATGTCCCGGTTAGACTGAAACAAGGGTTCTGTGGTCCCCCCAAATAACAACGGGAGGTGTGCTGGTCAGCCATCAAAAAGCAAACAACAAAAACCTGGTGTGTGGTGTTTGCGGCTTTCCGTGTTGTAAATACTCCCACCCTGGCCACTTTCAAGCTACCAACGTGATGTCATAGAATGCAGGGCTGAGTAAAAATGACACAGCTGCTCTCTGGAGCTGGTGCAAACCAGCCTTAGGATGCCCACTGGTCCACAGCCTTCTCTTCCCAGGGACACATGGAGGATGCAGCCAGGGCCTTGGTGCCCAGGGCAGGGCAAGAGTCTCAGTTAGAAGCGCTCAGGGACGAGAACAAACTCACTTGTTTATCCTTTGATGTGTATTCTGATACGTCCTTTCATGAACTCAGCACCCGCCCCATGCAAGACAACGGGCACCCCAAGGTGTCTCAGATCATCCCTACCTGTGCTGATGGGGAAGCACAGGTGTAAGGAGCCCGGAGGAGAGGCACCTAACCAAAGTCTAGGGAGCCAGAGGACTTCCTGGAGGTGGGGGCATCTAAGCGGAAAGGTAACAGAGTAAGGCAGTGAGTAAGGGGTAGAAAAGAGTATTTCCAAGCAGAGGAAACAGCATGTGCAATGATTTAGTGATCTCATACACTTCTTGGTTAACCAAGAAAAAGTATCCTGTTTAATAGACTTCTTAAATGAGCCAGTGCTCATCTAAATGCTATGTAAATCTTCACTCATTTAATCCTCAGATGACCCTAGGACATACTTAGTATTTTTAGCCCCATTGTACAGATGGGACAACTGAGATGAGAGAAGTTCAGTCAACATGCCCGTGATGGCTGGTTTGCTCTGCCTCCCCCCTCTACTGCCTCTAAGCATCTGAAGTGGGTGTGGCTTGGGGAAATTTTAGGGAGTACCCAGACATGGCAACCAACTGTAACTTTAGTTTGGGGTTTAATTAATTGTCAGAGTGTGGAAAGTGATCAGTTCAGCTAAAGCATACCACCCCCACCTGCCCTTCACACACAAACAAGGTAAGAGTGTTATCCATTGTGGAACTGTTTACCAAGGATGTCCAGCAGTCAGTCAACAAACCTTTTCTGGCATCTTCACTTCTTGGCCCAGCCCAGGGCTGGGATGTTTGGACTGAGCCCTTGTTAACTTTTTGTTTTAATATTTTATTTATTTATTTTCACTGAACACTTTGTCTGAACCCGGCCCTGGGCTGGGGGCTAGGAGACACAGAAGAAATATAGTTTCTGCCCTCAAAGCAGTCTAGTCAGAGAAGCAGGAGTAGTAATTTTCTGTATGCTCAAAATAGTCCATTGTTAAAACAAAAACTAAAACTGGCAATCATAAGTGATAATAAAGGGATGTGTATAAAAGAGAGAACAATTCTGCCTTGTGTTTAGTGAAAGGTTCTGGGGAAATGCCCACGGTAACTGGGTCTTAAAAGATGACGTTTCATCAGTGGTATCAGGGGATGTGCGGAGGGAAAATTGGGAGTGACTGCTAATGACTTGGGGTTTTTTTGCGAGGAGGGGTGTGGTGGGTGATGATGGGATTAGATAGCAGTGATGGATTCAACATTGTGAATATACTAAAACCCAGTAAATTGTATATTGTTAAGTAATTAAAATGGAGAATTTTATGCTATGTGAATTCTATCTAAAAAAACCAAACCAAACCAAAACAAGAAAACGCTGTTTCAAGCAGGAGCCCTGTGGTTGCAAGTGACAGAACTAGCTTTTTAAAATGGGTTTACTGGCTCATAAAAAGATTTTTTTTGAGTTGAAGAATATAGTTTCAGGCATGGATGGATCAAATAATGTCTTCAGATTGGAGGGCTCCACCTCTAGGATCTGCTTTCTTTTGTATTGGCTTTACCTTAAGCAGGCTGAGTAAAACTCAGCTGTTCCCCCTGCCCCCTCCCCACCCAAAAATAAAGGTTCTCAGGAGTCCAGGCTTATAACCTACCAGTTTAGGAAGCACAGAGGAAAAAACAGATCTTTTTTCTAATGGTCTCAGTGATCATATCAGGAAAGGCTCTCATTGGTCAGTTTTAATCACATGCGCATCCCTGAATGAACCACTCTACAGACTGGGGAAGGAACACTCTGAATGGCCAAGCCTATGTGTCCTATTGGAAGGCTGAGAGCGGGATCAGTTCCTTGGAAACAACATGAACTAAGAGTGGGAGAGACTGTCCCCAAGGAAGACCAGGTCCTGTTAATAGAAGAAGGAGTAGATGCTGGGCAGACACAAGCAGAATCCCTCTGTATGAGGTTGGAGAGGTGTCTGATGGAGACATGGGGGAGGGCACACTTGGTAGGGGGAAGGGCATGAGCAAAGGCTTGGGGTTTTCAAATACATAATGTGGTCTGGGTACAGTGGTCAGGTCATGGTGTCTAGGGGTTCCCAGGTACGATTCTGACACCAATTCTAATGTGTGTGTGCTCTTCCACACCACCAAGCAATTTACTCAATTCTGTCACTATCTACCTAAAGATAGCATCAGATCCCACAGGCTGAGGGCTCAGTCCTACAAGACTGTCCCCCACCCCCTACTTCAGACACCAATTGCAAGTCCAGGCTGTCCCCTGTGCTTCTGATCAACTTGCAATAGAGTGGAGGTTCTGACAACCCCCTGGACAGGTTTGATTAATTTGCTAGTGCAGCTCACATGGCTGAGAGAAACATTTTATTTACTAGTTTCTCATTTATTAGGAAAGGATTTAACTCAGGAACAGCCAGATGGAAGAGATGCATTAGGGCAAGGTATGGGGAAAGGGCACAGAGCTTCCAGGTCATCTCCAGAACTAGCCAATCTCCCAGCACCTCCAAATGTTCACCAAACCAGAAGCCCCCCAACCCTGTCCCTTTGAGTTTCTGTGGCAGCCTCATCATATAGGCTAGAATGATCATATCATTGGCCATTGGTGATTGAACGCAATGTCCAGCCCCTCTCCCTTCCCAGGAGGTTGAAGGGAGGGACTGTCAGTTCCCCTCTAATCGTAAGGTTGGTTCCCCTGGCAACCAGCCTCCATCCTTAGGTGACCTAGGGGCTTCCCAAAGCTCACCTCATTAACATAACAAAAGACATTTAATGCTCTTGTCGCTTAGGAAATTCTGAGGGTTTTAGGAGCTCTGTGCCAGGAACAGGGACGAAGACCAAATATATATTTCTTATTATAAGTCGTTATATCACACAAGGTCATGTGTCTGGGGAGTAGTATGGGCTGAAGGAATGAGAAGGGAGGAGCCAGGAGCCAGGCTGCAAAGGGTTTGGGCTCTGGTCTGTAGACCCACATCTTCCAAACTTTTGTCCCTCATCCACACTGCCACAATTTATTTCTTCCAGATTTACGTGTTTGTCCATCACTTTTAAAAAATTAATTAATTTATTTATTTTTGGCTGCGTTGGGTCTTGGTTGCTGCGTGCACGCTTTCTCTAGTTGCGGCGAGTGGGGGCTACTCTTCGTTGCGGAGTACAGGCTCTAGGCGCATGGGCTTCAGTAGTTTGTGGTGCGTGGGCTCAGTAGTTGTGGCTCGCAGGCTCTAGAGCGCAGGCTCAGTAGTCGTGACGCACGGGCTTATTTGCTCCGCAGCACGTGGGATCCTCCTGGACCAGGGCTCAAACCCATGTCCCCTGCATTGGCAGGAGGATTCTTAACCACTGTACTGCCAGGGAAGCCCTCCATCACTTTTAAACTTTTTCTTCATATTGACTTACTTGTTTTATTTAAAGAATTTTATTTTTAGAAGAAACATTGTCTTCATCACAAATGGAAAACCAGCCTTCCTTTTCATAAACAGAAATGAACTATAAAAACAAAAACAATGACACCAAAAACGAATTATGAAACTCTAGCTAGATACTGTAGCCTGTGGAAGGCTAGTCAGATGAAGAGAAAGAGAATTGAAAAAGGGATCACTTTCTCGATGTCCTTTTACCCCACACCCATGTTCCACTTCAAATCATCTTAGGGACCCCAGGGGTTTGTGTCCCCCACCTGGATTACCCCAGGGGTATGTGTGCCACACTTCTGGCTAATGCAAGCCAGGAGGTACCGTGAGCAGGAAAGGGAGATGGGGTGCTAGGAACAGGGTGCCAGCGCCCGAATCTCGGTAGAGAGGGAGGAGGGCGCCGCCTGGAGTAATGCTCACTCTTTCGATTTAGCAGTTGAGACCAGGACTCGGAAGGAGACAGTGTGCGGAGGGTAATGAAGAACTTAGCTGAGGATACGCTGAGTCTGAGATGTGGGCACATCCATGTGGAGATCCATTCATTTGTTCAGAGTATTTCTTGAGCACCTACTATGTACCACACTCTGTTCTAAAGCCCCAGGGTACAGCGGTGGACCAACCAACCCAAAATCTCTGTCCCCGTGAAGTCTACCTTCTAGTGGGAGAGGCATGGGAGACCTGATGAGAAATCAAGGACAATATTTCATACAATATATCATAACTGATGTCACATTAGATAGCGATGTTTACTACAGGGGACATATCTGGGTGGGAGATGTGGAAATTGAGATACACCCAATAGCATTTGACTATATGGGTCTGGAGTTCAGGGGAGAGATCTGGGCTGGGGAGACATATTTAGAAGGCATCATTCATTTATGCACTGAACCAATGTTTCTTGAGCACACTCTGTGGGCCAGGCACTATGCTGGGTGCTGGGCAATACAGTCCCTACCCCATGAAACTCTGGTCTAGATTTGGTAAAGGTTGTGGTTGGCTACAATCTGTATGGACACAGATAAGATTCCCCGTGGGGTGTGTGTGTGTGTGTGTGTGTGGCCCAGGACAGGCCCTGAGGACTCCCAACATTTCAGGGAGGGCAGAGGAGACCTGGGAAGGGAGCCTGTCCAGGAGCAAACAGCCTGCAGCAAGAAAACCAAGAAGGGCAGAGCCTCAAGAACAAGGGAGAGGCTGGTGCCGGGGGACGCTAGGGAGTGAAACAGGCCTGGACCTGGCAGCTGCTGTCCATGGAAGCAGGCTCCTGGCAGAAGTGCTTCTGCACAGAGACGGCTGAGGAGCGGGTGTGCTCTAAGGAAGCGGAGACAGAGAGAGGAGACTGCTTTCGAGAACTGTGTCTGGGGAGGGAAAGAGAGACAGAGAGACAGAGACAGAGAGGCAGAGGCAGAGACAGAGAGGCAGAGGCAGAGACAGAGGCAGAGACAGATAGAGACAGAGACAGAGAGACAGAGAGAGGGCAAGTCGGAAGCTGGTGGAAGGAAGCTTTGGTTGTCTGCAGATGGAAGGGACCAGGACAGCTATACGTGGTGATGGGAAGAAGCCTGCACAGGGAAAAAGCTGAAAACACAGGGGAGTGATGGTGTTTGGAGGTGGATGGCTCAATCTTGGAGAGAAAGAATGACTCCATGTCAGGAATGGCTACGGAATTTGAGGGGCTCAGGGCAAAATGAAAACTCAGGGCTTCTTCTTCAAAAAGTACTAAGAATTCAAGATGGTGACTCTTGGTACCTGGATGGGGGGCAGGCAAGAGGCCCGCTTCGGTTGAGTTGCAGCCTCTGACCACCCGGCAGACACACCTGGGGTGGGAATGGTCACCGCCATACTCTTCACCAAGATCCCATGAGGTGAGCAACTGACCTCCACCCTCCCTTGTGCCTTCCCTGTGTCCAGCCCCCTCCAGTGGATACTGGATGCAGGTGGGAAGCGGGAGGCCAAGTAGTATCTAGAGGGCCAGGGGGTGCAGGAGCCGGTGGCTATGACCCTCTCCCAGGGGGGCGGGCAGATGGCTGGAGGTGGGAGTTTCGAGCAGACTCCAAGCCCTTGGCGCATGCCTCACTGTCCCATGGGGCTTCCCTTACAAAGCACAGATTCAGAAATAAAATTATTAAGAATTTCAGGAAAGGGACCTCAGAGCATCAAATTCCAAGCACAGGGCCCTGCAGCACTAGTGCCCTGGTGGCCTGTCCATGAAGTTCAGCCCTGCCCCACGTTCACTTTAACAAGAAATGGTGGATGTGACGGAGGTACGGAGCAGGCAGAATTCTGACAGAACCCTCCGGAAGTGGAGATTGAGTGGCAAAAATGAGGGAGAGGATGGTGATG
The DNA here is from genome assembly GCF_005190385.1 of Monodon monoceros. NCBI lineage: Eukaryota > Metazoa > Chordata > Mammalia > Artiodactyla > Monodontidae > Monodon > Monodon monoceros. The sequence goes on along the minus strand of NW_021703769.1, from coordinate 69,122,636 downwards.
GGTGAAGGGCTTGAGGAAAAGAAGGCTGGGATGTGTCCAGATGAATGAGGAGTATCTGTGGATTCGTTTCCTATTGCTGCTGTAATAAATGCTACAAATCCAGTGGCTTGAAATACAAAAATGTATTACCTTATAGTTCTAGGGTCAGAGGTCTGAAACTGGTCTCACTGAGCTAAATATCAAGGTGTCAGCAGGGCTGCATTCCCTCTGGAGACGCGAAAGGAGAGTCTGTTCCTAGACTTTCCCAACTTCTAGTGGTTGCCTGCATTCCTTGGCACCTGGCCCCTTCTTCCATCTTCAAAGCCAGCAGCGGAGCATCTTCAATTCTCTCTCTGACTCTAACCCTCCTACATCCTTCTTTCACTTATAAAGACTCTTGTGATTATATCAGTCCATCCACGTAATCCAGGATAATCTCCCATCTCAAGGTCAGTTAATTAGCAATTGAGATTCCACCTGCAATCTTGATTCTCCCTTGCAGTGTAATATGTCCACAGTTTCCAGAGATTAGGACGTGAACATCTTTAGGGGTCCATTATTCTACCAACTACAGTCTTTAAAGCTGCTTTATGGCTTTTCTTGTTTAAACCAAGAAAATCTACGTGGTTTAAACAAAAGCATGTTTATGGTTTATTTCAGAATCCAGAGGTCGATTTGATCACTTGATGATATAATCAAGGACCCAGGCCCTTTTTTTTCCTCCCACTCTGCCCCACTCAGAGCACTGTCTTTCTTCTCCTAGCTTGTCCCCTCATGATCACAAGATGGCTGCCAAACCACCAGACATCACATCCAAAGCAGAAGAGAAGGTGGCAAAGGGGCTTTCCTTTAACACTGCTCTCTTTGACTAGAAAGGAGAACTGCGAGCTTTCTCTGTGGTTCCATGGCAGAGAGGAAGGACAGACAGACCAGATATGTTGACCAACTCAAGCTGAATTTACCAGCTGGAAATCAGGAAATGTCATTTCCCAGATGGGGTGGTGTGTCAGTGTATAAGAGTGAGGGGTCCAAGTGGCCAGAGTCAGAGATCAGTCTATGGTTGGGGTCAAAGATTATTCTGTTGCCAGGGCTAGGGGTCAGCAGGTGGCTGGGGTCAGTGTGCAGCTAAGATCATGAATAGGTCCACAGCATGGGTCAGGAATCAGTCCACAGCTGGGTCAGAGGTCATTCTGTAGTTGGAGTCAAGTATCAAACTGGAGCTGGGATCAGAAGTTTGTTTAGTGTTTCTCTCTCTCTGCATCTTGGTCTCTCTTGTTTTGTTCTCCTTCTCTGGAAAGACCTGTCTTATATAATATATATGATGAGAAATGCATGACAGAAACCTCTGCAAAGATACAAACACTGACTCTGCACATGGACCATGTCTAGAAGTGATGTGGACACATACACAGTTGGTGGGGTGATGCCATCAGGACCATTTCTGTGTCGGATTTCTATTGGTCCAGTCTGTCCTTTTCAAAATAAAGTGACATTAAATTTAGAATATTATTATCTCCTTTAATTATGTTTTATGACACCCACAGACCCATTCAGTATAATAACAATAATGCTAGGAGACGCTCGGACAGCATTAACTATGTGCAGGCACCATTCTGAGCCTTATGTGTGCTCCATGAGGTCAGTACTATTATTATTCCCATTTTACAGAAGAGGAAGGAAGCACCGAGGGGTTCCATGACTGGCCCTGAGCCACACGGCTGGTCCTCGGAGCACCCTGAGTTCTGAATGTATGTCAAGCCCTTTGCCAGGTGCTGGAGGGGATGGAGGAGAAAGGCAGGGATGAAAGAGAGGAGAGGTCGGCAGGGTGGAGGTAGCCCAGGCCTAGTTTTCTGGGCTTTCTGGGCATGGTACCTCCATAGGCACAGAGGCAGGCGCTGGGCAAGAGTGAGCCACTAGGGGGCAGCAGGGACCAGTGAGCTGGTCTCCAGCCAGTCTGATCTCCACTGGCTAGGCGTCCTCGACTCATTAATAAAGCTGGAAAAGGGTGGGATTTTGAGGAAGAACTGGCACTGTCCTGCTGCTGTCAGGAAGCTCAGGCCAGTTCGTCACAAGAGCAGCTGGGCATAGCCTGGCCTTCACCCATCAAGACATCTGCTCCTCACTCCACCACTGTGGGCTGCAGGGTACTTCTCTTATCCATCTTTGATGGGGAGGAAACTGAGACCCAGAGCGGTCAACACCTTGCCCACAGTCACAGGGCTCCGAATTGGCACAGGCAGGTTCAAACCGAGGCAGGATGAGTGCAGAGTCTTGCTTCTCTTAGTCTCAGTGTTCTCACCTGTAAAAGCGGTATAAGAATCTAGGCAAACGGCAGACAAGAGTGGTTAGGAGTCAGGGTACGTCATGGAAAAGTCTCGCACAGAGGTCTCTGGCTGCTGTGAGGATCCGGTGAGGTCATGCCTCCCTTGCAGCGGGGGCTCAGAAACTTCTTGCTGTTTGTGTTGTTGTTGTTTTTTTAATCAATAACTTTCGTGGGAAAATAATGTCAGACAGGTTATTCAACAGGATGTTAACGGAGATACACCTTCAAAAACAAACATATACATTTTGGGACCGCCCACGAAATGACAGGTGCTGGGGAGGGGGTCAGGATTTCCGGTGTTTTTCACTTTCCTATTTATTAACCTAAAACGTTTAGGTTTTCCCTGAATCGGAGAAGGCTGGCACGTGCCGATTTAGTAATCAGAAAAAAGCGGTAAGTAGGGGTTTTGTTTTTTAAAAAAAAACTAAAGCGGAAACGACCCCCCCATCCTGCCACCCCCACCTTCTGGAAAAATCTTTGTAAAATTGAGGCGGGGGGTGTGCGGGGCTAGGGCGGGGGGACCCCGAATTCAATGCCTCTGGAGGTCTCCTGGGTTCTTCTGAGACCTTCCAGTCTCCGGCCGCGCCCAGCCCCCTTTGGTGCTGCTACCCTGGGGAACCCTTCCTGCTCTCCATACCTCTGGTCCAGACCGGCGAGGGGCGCTGGGAAACTCACGCGGCCAGCATCTCGCTCCGCCCACACCTGCCGCCTACTTCCTACTCGGTGGGGCGGTCCCCCGCTGGTCCCAACCGATCCATCAGACCCCGCCCCTCAGTAGCTCTGGGGCAAACGTTTGATGCAACCTGTCCCTCCTCTCTCCTTTCATCTCTTCGGACCCTATCCTCTCTCCTCCACGCTGAGGCAGTTGCTAAAGTTGTACCTTGGACTGTAATGATCTAGCCCTGTCCTCCTGTCCAATACCAATAATGTAATCACTAGCCACTTGGGGCTATTTAAAATTTTTTTTGGGGGGGGGCTGTTTAAATTTAAATGTTAATTCAATAAAATTAAAAAATCAGTTCCTCAGTCACACTAACCATATTTCAAGTGTGTAATAGCCACACACGGCTAGTGCCACTGTATTGGACAACGTGAAAGCTCTCCATCACAGCAAAAATTTCTGTTGGATAGCGTTATTCTGGACACTCATTTGTCTTGCTATAAATCCCTTCCTAACGTAACAGAGCGGGACGGGACCTTCTGGGGCCTTCTGGGGACAGACCCCTCCCCCACATCCTCTGCTGTAGCTCCTCTATGAAGTATTGATATCTAGATAATAGCATCTGATGCACATCTCCTCAGTTGTTTTTACAGATGCTAAAACCACCACTAAATGGAAGAAAGTAACTGCTTGATACTGATGACCCCAGACCTACTGGCGCCTAAGAATTGATACCTCACCATCAACCGATCAGAAAACTGTGCACGAGCTGATCACACACCCTGTGACGCCCC